>NC_052086.1:71040204-71340204 GCF_015852505.1 Tachyglossus aculeatus
TGGATGGATGGATGGATGGAGGGATGAATGGATGGATGAATGGGTGGATGGATGGATGGATGGATGGATGGATGCATGGGTGCATGGATGCATGGGTGGATGGGTGGGTGGATGGATGGATGGATGGAGGGATGAATGGATGGATGGATGGATGGATGGAGGGATGAATGGATGGATGGGTGGATGAATGGGTGGATGGATGGATGGATGGATGGGTGGATGGGTGGACGCGTGGATGCATGCATGGATGGATGAGTGGATGGGTGGATGGGTGGATGGATGGATGGATGAATGGATGCATGCATGGATGGTTGGATGGGTGGGTGGGTGGATGGATGAATGGATGCATGGATGCATGGATGCATGGATGGATGGATGAATGGATGGATGCATGGATGCATGGATGCATGGGTGGGTGGGTGGATGGGTGGGTGGATGGATGGATGGAGGGATAAATGGATGGATGGATGGATGAATGGGTGGATGGATGGATGGATGGATGGATGCATGGATGCATGGATGCATGGGTGGATGGGTGGGTGGATTGATGGATGGATGGAGGGATGAATGGATGGATGGATGGATGAATGGGTGGATGGATGGATGGATGGATCGATGGATGGATGGATGGATGGATGGGTGGATGGGTGGATGCATGGATGGATGGATGGATGAATGGATGCAAGCATGGATGGATGGATGGATGGGTGGGTGGATGGATGGGGAGGTTACAAGAGAAGCAGCATGGCTCAGTGGAAAGAGCACGGCCTTGGGAGTAAGAGGTCATGGGTTCTAATCCCGGCTCCACCACTTGTCAACTGTGTGACTTTGGGCAAGTCGCAAGTCACAAGTCACTGTGCTTCAGTTACCTCATCTGTAAATGGGGATGAAGACTGTGAGCCCCAGTGGGACAACCTGATCACCTTGTATCCTCCCCCCAGCGCTTAGAACAGTGCTTTGCACATAGTAAATGCTTAACAAATACCATCATTATTATTATTATCATTACAAGATGATCGGGTTGTCCCACGGGGTGGGGGGGACGGGGTTCACAGTCTTCATCCCCATTTTACAGATGAGGTAACTGAGGCCCAGAGAAGTGAAGTGACTTGCCCAAAGCCACACAGCTGACAAGTGGCGGAGCCTGGGTTTGAACCCGTGACCTCTGACTCCAAAGGCCGGGCTCTTTCCACTGAGCCTCGCTGCTTCTCTAATGGGGATTGAGACTGTGAGCCCCACATGGGACAACCTGATTACCTTGTATCTACCCCAGTGCTTAGAACAGTGCTTGGCACATAATATAATGATGCCATTTATTAAGCGCTTACTATGTGCCAAGCACTGTTCTAAGCGCTGGTAAGCACTTAGCAAATACTATTATCATTATTATTATTATTATTAATTCAATTGTATTAAGCGCTTACTGTGTGTAGAGAAGCAGCGAGACTGTGAGCCCACTGTTGGGTAGGGACCGTCTCTATATGTTGCCAACTTGTACTTCCCAAGTGCTTAGTACAGTGCTCTGCACACAGTAAGTGCTCAATAAATACGATTGATTGATTGACTGAAAGAGACAGCAGCTGGTCGTGGGTGTGGGAAGCCTTTAAAAGGGACGTCCCAGACCCAAGTCTCAATCCTGGAAGCCGCATCCAAAAAGATCTGTCTGTCAAAAAGATAATAAGAATAGTTGTGGCATTTGTTCAGCACTTACTGTCCAACTTGTACTTCCCAAGTGCTTAGTACAGTGCTCTGCACACAGTAAGCGCTCAATAAATATTATTGAATGAATTAATAAATGACACGTACTGTACTAAGCACTGGGGTGGATACAAGCCAAACGGGTTGGACCCCATCCCCGTCCCACGTGGGGCCTACGGTCTCAATCCCCATTTTACAGATGAAGGAACTGAGACGCAGAGAAGTGAAGTGACTTAGCCAAGGCCACACAGCAGACAGGCGGCGGAGACAAGCAGCGGAGCCTCGATTAGAACCCAGGATAATAATAATAATAATGGCATTTATTAAGCACTTACTATGTGCAAAGCACTGTTCTAAGCGCTGGGGAGGTTACAAGGTGATCTTTTGAATCCCAGGCCCGTACTTCATCGACGGTATTTATTGAACACTTACTACGCTCAGAGCCCTGGACTCCCCACTCCAGTCCATACTTCTCCGGGAGCACTTTTCTACAAAGACATTCAGGGCGTGTTTCTCCAGTGCGTAGAACAGTGCTTGACACATAGTCAGCACTTAACAAATACCTTAATTATTACTCTCCACTCCTCCAGAACCTCCAGTTGCTGCCCAACCACCTCTCCACCAAACAAAAACTCCTCACCTTTGTCTTTAAAGCACTCAATCATCTTGCCCCCTCCAAGCTCACCTCGCTGCCCACCTACAACTCAGCCCGCACACACTCTAATGCCGATTTACTTACCGCCCCTCAGTCTTCTCTATCTCACCAACCTCTCACTCATGTCCTGGCCTCATATCTGACTTACTTATACTCTCTTCCACTTTTCTAGACTGTGAGCCCACTGTTGGGTAGGGACCGTCTCTATAGGTTGCCAACTTGGACTTCCCAAGCGCTTAGTACAGTGCTCTGAACACAGTAAGTGCTCAATAAATACGATTGATTGATTGATTCCACTTCGAAGCGTCATTGAAGACACATTCATTCATTCATCCATTCAATCGTATTTATTGAGCGCTTACTGTGTGCAGAGCACTGTACTAAGCGCTTGGGAAGCACAAGTTCTCCTCCAAGAGGCCTTCCCTGACTAAGCCCTCCTTTCCGCTTCTCCCGCTCCCGTCTGCATCGTCCTGACTTGCTTCCCTTAGTCATCCCCCAGCCCAGCCCCGCAGAACTTATTCATTCATTCATTCAATCGTATTTATTGAGCACTTACTGTGTGCAGAGCACTGTACTAAGCGCTTATAATAATAGCATTTACTAAGCATTTACTATGAGCAAAGCACTGTTCTAAGCACTGGGAGGTACAAGGTGATCAGGTTGTCCCATGGGTGGCTCACAGTCTTAATCCCCATTTTACAGATGAGGTAACCGAGGCCCAGAGAAGTGAAGTGACTTGCCCAAATTCACACAGCTGACAATTGGCAGAGTCGGGATTTGAACCCATGACCTCTGACTCTGAAGCCTGGGTTCTTTCCACTGAGCCACGCTGCTTCAATGATGGCATTTATTAAGCGCTTACTCTGTGCTGAGCACTGTTCTAAGCACTGAACATTGTAACATGTACATCTCTGAAATTCATTCATTTATTCCAGCGCTTAGAACAGTGCTTTGCACATAGTAAGCACTCAATAAATACCATTATTATTATTATTATTATATTAATGTCTGTCTCCCCTTCTAGACCGTAAACTCACTGTGGTCAGGGAATGTGCCTGCTATACTGTTATATTGTACTCTCCCAGGTGCTTAGTACAGTTCTCTGCACAGAGTAATCAATCAATCAATCAATCAATCATATTTATTGAGCGCTTACTGTGTGCAGAGCACTGTACTAAGCGCTTGGGAAGTACAAGTTGGCAACATATAGAGACAGTCCCTACCCAACAGTGGGCTCACAGTCTAAAAGGGGGAGACAGAGAACAAAACGAAACATACTAACAAAATGAAATAAATAGAATAGATATGTACAAGTAAAATAAATAAATAAATAAATAATATTGAGTAAGTGCTCAATAGATGCGATTGAATGCATGAATGAATGAATGAAGGTACTAAGCAGTTGGGAGAGTACAACAGAAT
The DNA here is from genome assembly GCF_015852505.1 of Tachyglossus aculeatus. Taxonomy (NCBI): domain Eukaryota; kingdom Metazoa; phylum Chordata; class Mammalia; order Monotremata; family Tachyglossidae; genus Tachyglossus; species Tachyglossus aculeatus. The sequence goes on from NC_052086.1 coordinate 71,043,980, forward strand.
TAGCAGAAACGTTACCTGCCCGTAACGAGTGTATATGGACTCAAGCGCATAGGAGACACACTAGGGAAGACAAGGGAGATGAGGGATTAATCAGGGAAGGCTTCCCGAAGGAGATGTGATTTCAGGAGGGCTTTGAAGATGGGGAGATTGGTGGTCTATCCGATATAATAATAATAATGATGGCATTTGTTCAGCGCTTACTATGTGCCGAGCATTGTTCTCTGCCCTGGGGAGGATACAAGGTGATCAGGTTGTCCCACTTGGGGCTCACAGTCTTAATCCCCATTTTCCAGATGAGGTAACTGAGGCCTAGAGAAGTGAAGTGACTTGCCCTATGAAACAGAAAGAAGTTCCAAACCGGAGAGAGGGCACGGCAAGGAGTCAACCCTTTACAATCAAGCACTAACTATAAGTAACTTTGTGGGTTGGTGCCTAGAAACTAATTTTTCTGGGAATCATAGAACTTCAGGGATCCCAAAAGGGCATGTCAGCCGTCCACCAGTCTCCGGAAGAATTATTTTGGCTCAGTCTATTCTGGTATCTATTCTATTTATTTTATTTTGTTAGTATGTTTTGTTTTGTCTCCCCCTTTTAGACTGTGAGCCCACTGTTGGGTAGGGACTGTCTCTATATGTTGCCAATTTGTACTTCTCAAGCGCTTAGTACAGTGCTCTGCACACAGTAAGCGCTCAATAAATATGACTGATGATGATAACCTCCCAGCGGTATCTACCCTGAGAGTTTTGGGTCTTTTTGCTTTTAAGGCACAACAGAGGTGCAAAAAATAGCTAAAGTGCCACCCCTTAACTCTAGATCTTTTGGGTCTGTTGATGGAGAAACTTCATATCACGTCTTTGGTAATCACAAAACAAAACAAAAGAAAAAAATGGGGAGACATAACCTAAATTAATCCAGTCTGATAGGGGGGTAAACTGCTCTCAAACATCTCTACACATTATAGCTTCAGTGCCACCCCTTAATTCTAGATCTTTAGGGTCTGTTGATGGAGAAACTTCTTTTCGTGTCTTCGGTAATCACAAAACAAAACAAAAGAAAAATATGGGGAGACACTGACCTAAATTAATTCAGTCTGATAGGGGTGTAAACTGCTCTCAAACAACTCTACACATTATAGCTTCAGTGCCACCCCTTAATTCTAGATCTTCAGGGTCTGTTGATGGAGAAACTTCATTTCATGTCTTTGATAATCACAAAACAAAACAAAAGGAAAATATGAGGAGACACTGACCTAAATTAATTCAGACTGATAGGGGTATAACCTGCTCTCAAACATCTCTACCCACTGTAGCTTAAGTGCCACCCCTTAACTCTAGATCTTTTGGGTCTGTTGATGGAGAAACTTCATATCATGTTTTTGGTAATCACTAAACAAAACAAAAGAAAAATATGGGGAGACACCGACCTAAATTAATTCAGACTGATAGGGGTATAACCTGCTCTCAAACATCTCTACCCACTGTAGCTTAAGTGCCACCCCTTAACTCTAGATCTTTTGGGTCTGTTGATGGAGAAACTTCATTTCATGTCTTTGGTAATCACAAAACAAAACAGAAGAAAAATATGGGGAGACACTGACCTAAATTAAATCAGTCTGATAGGGGTGTAAACTGCTCTTAAACATCTCTACTCGTTGTAGCTTAAGTGCCACCCCTTAACTCTAGATCTTTTGGGTCTGTTGATGGAGAAACTTCATTTCATGTCTTTGGTAATCACAAAACAAAACAAAAGAAAAATATGGGGAGACACTGACCTAAATTAAATCAGTCTGATAGGGGTGTAAACTGCTCTTAAACATCTCTACCCGTTGTAGTTTAAGTGCCACCCCTTAACTCTAGGTCTTTTGGGTCTGTTGATGGAGAAACTTCATATCATGTCTTTGGTAATCACCAAACAAAACAAAAGAAAAATATGGGGAGACACAGACCTAAATTAATTCAGACTGATAGGGGTGTAACCTGCTCTTAAACATCTCTACCCGTTGTTGGGTAGGGACCGTCTCTATATGTTGCCAACTTGTACTTCCCAAGCGATTAGTACAGTGCTCTGCACACAGTAAGCATTCAATAAATACTATTAAATGAATGAATGAGTCTCCAGGGAAGGGAATTTCATAACCTTCCTTAGTCTCTCAACTTCCCTTCCAAGACGCTTCCCTCAACTCATGGGGGTTCATCCACACAGCTAATCTAAATCCTTCCTGCTGCAATCTCAAACCATCCCCCAAGCACTTAGTACAGTGCTCTGCCCACAATAAGCACCCAAATATGACTGCCCATCCGCCAAGCTAGCTCTCTTCCTCCCTTCAAGGCCCTGCTGAGAGCTCACCTCCTCCAGGAGGCCTTCCCAGACTGAGCCCCTTCCTTCCTCTCCCCCTCGTCCCCCTCTCCATCCCCCCATCTTACCTCCTTCCCTTCCCCACAGCACCTGTATATATATATATATATGTTTGTACATATTTATTACTCTATTTATTCATTTATTTATTTTACTTGTACATATCTATTCTATTTATTTTATTTTGTTAGTATGTTTGGTTTTGTTCTCTGTCTCCCCCTTTTAGACTGTGAGCCCACTGTTGGGTAGGGACTGTCTCTATATGTTACCAATTTGTACTTCCCAAGCGCTTAGTACAGTGCTTTGCACATAGTAAGCGCTCAATAAATACGAATGATGATGATGATGATGATGATGACTGATATGTCCCGTTCTTCTGTTCTTACCATAGATGGGTGGTTTTCCTCACTCGCTTCCCTGCTTCCTGTCTCTTCCCTCTCCAGCCCATACTTCACTCTGCTGCTCAGGTCATTTTTCTAGAAAAAAGTTCAGTCCACATCTCCCCACTCCTCAGGAAACTCCAGTGGTTGGCCAGCCACTTCCGCATCCAACAGAAACTCCTCACCCTTGGTTTTAGGGCATTCAATTAGCTCTCCCTCTCCTTCCTTCCTTCTCTGATCTCCTACTCACCCCAAACTGTGTATTTGCCTTCTCTAATGCCAACATACTCACTGTACCCTGACTTTTTGATTTTCTTACCCTTAGACCTCATCCTCCCTCTGGCCTGGAACCCCCCCTCTCCCTTAAGAATCACACCTTCTCCAAAAACCATTTCCCCTATTCACCTCTGCACTTCCATTTTTCCCTATTAAGAACTTCTCATTATTAGCCCCACAGGACTTTTGAACATTTCCATTTCGCCTATCTGCAATTTATTTGAATGCCACCCCCTCCAGATTATAAATTCCTTGTGGGCAATAAATCAATGAATCAATCAATCATTTACTGAGCACTTAGTGGGTACCAAGCACTGTACTAAGCACTTAGCAGAATACAATATAACAGAGTTGGTAGACATATTCCCTGCCCACCGTGACTAGTCCCTTCTAGACTGTGAGCCTGTTGTTGGGTAGGGACCGTCTCTATAGGATGCCAACTTATACTTCCCAAGGACTTAGTGCAGTGCTCTGAACACAGTAAGCACTCAACAAATACGATTGAACAAATGAATGAGTTTACAGTCCAGAGGGAGAGGCGGACATTAATATAAATTCGTTTTTCATTCATTCAATTATATTTATTGAGTGCTTACTGTGTGCAGAGCACTGTACTAAGCTCTTAAAATACAGTATAACAGTAAAGACATTACCTGCCCACAGTGAAATTTTGGATACATGCATAAGTGCTGAGGGGCAGAGGGGTGCGTTAGTGGGGAAAAAAGGGCACGAATCGGGGCAATGCACAGAGGAGTGGGAGAAGAGGAGAGGAGGGTCAGAGAAGGCTTCTTGGAAGAGATGTGCCGTCAATAAGACTTTGAAGTTGGGGAGAATAATTGTCTGTCGGATAGGAGGAGGGAGGGCATTCCAGGCCAGATGCAGGATGTGGGCGAGAGGTTGGCGGTGAGACAGATGAGATCGAAATACAGTAAGCGCTCAATAAATGTGATTGAATGAATGAATGGATGAATAAATGAAAGTACTGTACTGGGCACTTGGGAGAGTAGACTACCTGTATATGTCTGTACAGATTTATTACTCTATTTTACTTGTACATATTTACTGTTCTATTTATTTTGCTAACGATGTGCATCTAGCTTTAATTCTATTTGCTTTGATGACTTGACACCTGTCCCCATGTTTTATTTTGTTGTCTGTCTCCCCCTTCTAGACTGTGAGCCCGTTGTTGGGTAGGGACCATCTCGATGTGTTGCCGACTTGTACTTCCCAAGCGCTGCTCTGCACAGAACTCGTTATCTTCCCACTTTTACCCTGTCCTTCCCGTGACTTGCCAGTCACAGTAGACAGCATCACCATCACAGTGCTCTGCCCACAGTAAGCGCTCAATAAATACGATTGAACGAATGAACAAATGAGCAGTTCGGCATTTGAAGAGCAAAGTTTGCAGGCTGGGTTGCAGCAGGAGAGTAGGGAGGTAAGGTGATGGAGTGTTTTAAAGCCGACGGTACGGAGTCCCTGTTTGCCGTACGGGTGGACGGGCAATCACTGGAGGTTCCTGAATCATGGGGAGAACTGGACTGAATGTTTTTTGTAGAAAAATGATCCAGGCAGCAGAGTGGAGGAGTATGTGGGGAGAGACGGGAGACAGGGAGGTCTGCAGTGAGGCTGATACTGTAATCAAAGGCAGGATAGGATAAGTGGCCAGATTAACTGCGGTAGCAGTTCGGATGGAGAGGAAAAGGCGGATGTTAGCGAAGTTGTGAAGGTTGAACCGACAGGATTTGGTAACAGCGAATGTGTAGATTGACTAAGAGAGATGAGACAAGGATAACACTAAGGTTACCGGCTTGTGAGACAGGAAGGATTCATTCATTCAATCGTATTTATCGAGCGCTTACTGTGTGCAGAGCACTGTACTAAGTGCTTGGGAAATACAAGTCGGCAACATATAGAGACGGTTCCTTATCCAACAATGGGCTCACAGTCTAGAAGGGGGAGACAGACAACAAAACAAAACTAGTAGACAGTTGTCAATACCGTCAGAATAAATAGAAATAAAGCTAGATGCACATCAGTAACAATAAGTATATACAAGTAAAATAGAGTAATAAATCTGTACAGACATATATACAGGTGCTGTGGGGAGGGGAAGGGGGTAGTGTGGGGGGATGGGGAGGGGAAGAGGAGAAAGGAGGCTCAGAGTGGGAAGGCCTCCTGGAGGAGGTGAGCTCTCAGTAGGGCTTTGAAGGGAGGAAGAGAGCTAGCTTGGCGGATGGGCGGAGGGAGGGCATTCCAGGTGAGGGGGAGGACGTGGGCTGGGGGTCGACAGCGGGACAGGCGAGAACAAGGCCCGGTGAGGAGATTAGCGGCAGAGGAGTGAAGGGTGCGGGCTGGGCTGGAGAAGGAGAGAAGGGAGGTGAGGTAGGAGGGGGCGAGGGGATGGTGGTGCCGTCTACTGTGATGGGAAAGTCACGGGAAGGACAGGGTAAGAGTGGGAAGATAAGGAGTTCTGTTTTGGACATGTTAAATTGGCGGTGATAGGAGGACATACAAGTAGAGGTGTCTTAAAGGCAGGAGGAAATGCGAGGCTACAGCGAGGATGAGAGATCAGGCTGGAGAGGGAGATGTAGGGTTTGTGCCTACTAACTCCATTCATTCGTTCAATCGTATCTATTGAGAGCTTACTGTGTGCAGAGCACTGGACTAAGCGCTTGGGAAGTACAAGTCAGCAACACATCGAGACGGTCCCTACCCAACAGTGGGCTCACAGTCTAGAAGGGGGAGAGACTGACAACAAAATAAAACATGTGGACAGGTGTCAAGTCGTCAGAACAAATAGAATTAAAGCTAGATGCACATCATTAACAAAATGAATAGAACAGTAAATATGTACAAGTAAAATAGAGTAATAAATCTGTACAGACATATACAGGTAGTCTACTCTCCCAAGTGCCTAGTACAGTAATTTCATTTATTCATTCTTTCATTCAATCGCATTTACTGAGCGCTTACTGTGTGCAGAGCTCTGTTCTGAGTGCTTAGGAAGTACAAATCGGCAACATACAGAGACGGTCCCTACCCAGCAATGGACTCACGGTCTAGAAGGGGGTGACAGACAACAGAACAAAACAAGTAGACAGGTGTCAATACCATCAGAATTGGCACACTGTAAGTGCTAAATCAATACCACTGATGGATTGGTCATCATTCTCCATGCACTCGTGGAATAGAGATTTCTGGAACACAGATGAGACAAATGACTCACGGTCTAGAAGGGGGTGACAGACAACAGAACTAAACAAGAAGACAGGTGTCAATACCATCAGAATTGGCACACTGTAAGTGCTAAATCAATACCACTGATGGATTGGTCATCATTCTCCATGCACTCGTGGAATAGAGATTTCTGGAACACAGATGAGACAAATGTAGAAAGTTAGCCTAACACGTTGACTGACAGGTGCCTAGCAGTTCTCTAATTTGTGAAGTTCCAACCTGCCAATTGATAACTTTCTTATTCATTCATTCATTCAATCGTATTTATTGAGCGCTTACTGTGTGCAGAGCACTGTACTAAGCGCTTGGGAAGTACAAGTTGGCAACATATAGAGACGATCCCTACCCAACAACGGGCTCACAGTCTAGAAGGGGGGGACAGACAACAAAACAAAACAAATTTCCTCAAGTACTGCACAATGGAGCCACAAATGAAGTTTTATGATTACCTCCTAGTTTTCCTCTGACAACATCCAAGGCTTCCTGGTACTTTCCCAAACGTTCCAGGATCATATAATACAGTTCAACTTCAGCTTCCGCCTTATCTATTCCCTCAGAAGCTTCTGACAATATTTTACAACAGAAGCACCCATCCAAGATCTGAAATTTGACAGCTTAGGCTAATCATGTCAAGTCTCGATGAAACTCATTTGAACGCAAGTGAACTGCAATTTTCGATGTTGAGACAAAATGATATTAGAATCTCAAACAAAACAAATTCCCACCAAGCAGGTACCACATTCACGCCTTAATCTGTGGTGAATCCCCAAATAAACAAGAGGTAACCTTGTATCTACCCCAGTGCTCAGAACAGTGCTTGGCACATAGTAAGCACTGAACAAACACCATTAAAAAAAAAACTTATTGCTTTCCCCCCAGGATTTAACCTACTACAGATTTGTGATGTTCCTCATTATGAGGCTAGCTCTGCCCCCATGGAAGGATAAAGTTATATTTCAAAAAAGCTGGCACCTAAAAAATGCAGGGGGATTTTAAATATACTGTACTTTCCAAACTGGTTGGTGGAGATGAGAAACCTCTCTTAAGACTTTGTGAACCAAAAATAATCACATTAATTCAGATTTCCAGTGTGGCTCAATGAGAAGAGATGTACATGTTACAATGCTCAGTGCTTAGAACAGTGCTCAGCACATAGCAAATGCTTAACAAATGCCATCATTGAAGCAGCGTGGCTCAGTGGAAAGAGCCCGGACTTTGGAGTCACAGGTGGTGGGTTCAAACCCCGTCTCTGCCAATTGTCAGCTGTGTGACTTTGGGCAAGTCCCTCCACTTCTCTGTGCCTCAGTTACCTCATTTATAAAATGGGGATTAAGACTGTGAGCCCCCCGTGGGACAACCTGATCACCTTGTAACCTCCCCAGCGCTTAGAACAGTGCTTTGCACATAGTAAGTGCTTATTAAATGCCATCATTACTATTATTATTATTATTCCCAAGATAAATTTTGGCCAAAATTATACACGATCTTCAAACCGATTGATTAGTTTTGAAATATATCTGGAAAATGGAAGCCCAGACTGGTTTTAGACCTAAATTTTGTTGGTATTATTCCATCTATCTCGCCGCCAACCTCTCGCCCATATCCTGCCTCTGGCTTGGAACACCCTCCCTCTTCATATCCACGGACGATCACTATCCCCGTCTTCCAAACCTTATCAAAAGCAAATCTTCTCCAAGAGACTTTCCCTGACTTTCCCTTCTTCCACTCCCTTCTGTGTCCCACTTGCACTAGGATTTTCCCCCTTTACTTACCCTCTCCCTCAGCCCCACAGACCTCGGGTACATCTCCGTAATTTATTTATATTAATGTCTCTAACCCCCTCTAGACTGTAAGCTTGTTGTGGGCAACGAATGTTGAGAGTATATTTTACTCTCCCCTGCACTTAGCACACTGCAAGCGGTCAATAAATATGATTAATCGATTGATCGATCGGCGATTTGCAGGAACAGACTCACGAGTTACGATTCTGTTTCCTTTAAGAGTGTGATTTTTCCGTCACCGTATTCCCCGATCACATTTTTAAAGGGTCTGTCTAGGGCCACGTCCCCAGTGAATATCAGGTTTTATTCAACAAAAACAATGTCAAAAGTCCTCTTCTAGTGAGCCAAGGCCCAGAACGTAGATTTGGACAAGGATTCCTGAGTTCTGTTCCTAGTGCTGCCTCTGTTCCCAGATAAGCCCTTCTCCTCTTTCTTGGAAATTTCCTTTGTAAGCATCTCTGAGGGAGGACATCAATCTATCTATTGAGGGCTTACTGTATGCAAAGCACTGAACGCTGTGATTTTACAGAATGGGGAAACAGTAGCCCAACAGAGCACCGGCTTTCCTAATACCACAAAATGAGCAAGAGATAGAGGAAAAAGAACTCTTTCTCTGGTGGGCAGTTCTTCAGCTCACGCTCTCTTAAGAAAGCAAAATCCTACTAAAACCTCCGTGAGCTTGGGTGGCACAGGAAGGTTGTTACGCTACGCTACTCCTTGATGCCGACAGGCACCAATTCAAAGGGGTCGGTGTTAGCCGTTGTTTATTCTACCTGCCCATTCAGCTGAAGTAGTATTTCCCTGAGATGTTTGAGGAAGTGTACTTGATCTGAACTATAGCCCGGGGAACGGCGTTTGGTGCACTCAAGTAAATTAAAATAGAAACTGAATTGAGGCCCCTAGAGTGAATGTAAAAATTATGGCATTTTTTAAGGACTAACTACTTCCACAGGCCGCGGTAGACACAAGGTTAGCAGATTGGACCCAATCCCTATCGCCGCCAACCTCTCGCCCACGATCTTCAAACCGATTGATTAGTTTTGAAATACATCTGGAATTTTAGACCTAAATTTTGCTGGTATTATTCCATCTATCTCGCCGCCAACTGCTCGCCCATATCCTGCCTCTGGCTTGGAACACCCTCTCTCTTCATATCCACAGACGATCACTATCCCCGTCTTCAAAACCTTATCAAAAGCATATCTTCTCCAAGAGACTTTCCCTGACTTTCCCTTCTTCCACTCCCTTCTGTGTCCCACTTGAACTGGGATTTTCACCCTTTACTCGCCCTCTCCCTCAGCCCCACAGCCCTCGGGCACATCTCTGTTATTTATTTATATTAATGTATCTATCCCCCTCTGGACAAGGGCAAGGAATGTTGTCTACCAACTGTTATACTTTACTCTCCCCTGCACTTAGCACACTGTAAGCAGTCAATAAATATGATTAATTTATTCATTTATAGAGGGCTCACCATCTATTTTCTCCTTGTTTTACAAATGAGGAAACTGCGATCTGGAGGGAGTTCAGGGATTCACCTAAAAGTCACACAACAGGACAGTGGCAGAGCTGGGACGTAAACCTGGCTCGGTGGACTCTGAGCCCCCGCTCTTTCCACTAGGCCAGACTGCCTCCTCCAGCCCATCACATGGGAGTAGGAAGAAGAGTGTAGGAAGAAGAAGAAGTAGGAAGAAGAGAAGGAAGAAGAGGAAAGAGCATGGGCCTGGAAATCAGAAGACCTGGATCCTAATCCCAGTTCCACCACTTCGCTCTGTGGCCTTGGATGCGTTTCTTGATTTCTCCGTGTGTCAACTGCCATATTTATAAAGTGGGGATTAAGCCTGTGTCCAACCTGATTTGCTTGTATCTATCCCGGCGCTTAGCCCAGTGCCTGCCACCTAATAAATGCTTAATACCATTAAAAATAAAAGTGGGGAGAGGGGGTTTGACCTGTCTGGTAGTTTCCAGTGTTAGATGTGGGACAGGATAGGCAAGGCATGTGGGGTCTTTGTCCCCTGGGACCCTGAAGTGGGTGCCAAAGCTATCCTACCCTTGGAAAACACCCATTTGGGGCTAGGCAAGTGGGGTCTTTGTCCCCCACAGCCCAGAAGGAGGCCCAAAGCTACCCTATTATTATTATTAATTGTCGTCGAGTCGTTTCCGATTCACAGCGACTCCATGGATATACTTTTTCCAGAACATGCTGTCTTCCACCATAATCCGCAACCTTTCTAACGGTTCTTCTGATATCATCGTGATGGTTTCTATCCATCTAGCTGCTGGTCTGCCTCTTCCTCGTTTTCCCAGGACTTTCCCTAGCAATACTGTCCTTTCCGGAGAATCAGTCCTCCTGATTACATGTCCAAAATATGCTAACCTAAGTCGAGTTATCTGGCCTTCCAAAGACCACTTGAGTTTAATCTGCTCTAAAATCCATCTGTTTGTATTTTGGGCAATCTGTGGTATTCACAAAAGCCTTCTCCAACACCACATTTAAAAGAATCGATGTTCTTTCTAGCCTACCCCCTCGGAAGACACCCATCTAGGGCAAAGCAAGCGTGGTCTTTGTCCCCAGGTGCCCTGAAAGGGGCACCAAAGCTACCCTAATCCCTTGGAAAACACCCATCTAGGGCAAGGTAAGTGGGTTCTTTGTCCCCTGGAACACTGAAGTGGGTGCCAAAGCGATCCTACCCTTGGAAAACACCCATTTGGGGTACGGCAAGTAGGGTCCTTGTCTGCCAGAGCCCAGAAGGAGGCCCAAAGCTACCCTATTATTATTATTAATAATTGTCATCGAGTCGTTTCTGATTCATAGCGACTCCATGCATGTACTTTCTCCAGAACGTCCCATCTTCTGCCATAATCCACAACCTTTCTAATGGTTCTTCCGTTATCATCGTGATGGTCTCTATCCATCTAGCTGCTGGCCTGCCTCTTCCTCGTTTTCCCAGGACTTTCCCTAGCAATACTGTCCTTTCCAGAGAATCAGTCCTCCTGATTACGTATCCAAAATATGCTAACCTAAGTCGAGTTATCTGGCCTTCCAAAGACCACTTGGGTTTAATCTGCTCTAAAAATTCATCTGTTTGTTTTTTGGGCAATCTGTGGTATTCACAAAAGCCTTCTCCAACACCACATTTAAAAGAATCAATGTTCTTCTAGCCTACCCCCTTGGAAGACACCCATCTAGGGCAAAGCAAGCAGGGTCTTTGTCCCCAGGTGCCCTGAAAGGGGCACCAAAGCGACCCTAATCCCTTGGAAAACACCCATCTAGGGCAAGGTAAGTGGGTTCTTTGTCCCCTGGAACACTGAAGTGGGTGCCAAAGCCATCCTACCCTTGGAAAACACCCATTTGGGGCACAGCAAGTGGGGTCCTTGTCCCCCAGAGCCCAGAAGGAGGCCCAAAGCTACCCTATTATTATTATTAATAATTGTCATCGAGTCGTTTCTGATTCATAGCGACTCCATGCATATACTTTCTCCAGAACGTCCCGTCTTCTGCTATAATCCGCAACCTTTCTAACGGTTCTTCCGTTATCGTCGTGGTGGTCTCTATCCATCTAGCTGCTGGCCTGCCTCTTCCTCATTTTCCCAGGACTTTCCCTCGCAATACTGTCCTTTCCGGAGAATCAGTCCACCTGATTACGTGTCCAAAATACGCTCACCTAAGTCGAGTTATCTGGCCTTCCAAAGACCACTTGGGTTTAACCTGCTCTAAAATCCATCTGTTTTGTTTTTCGGGCAATCCGGGGTATTCACAAAAGCCTTCGCCAACACCACATTTCAAAAGAATCGATGTTCTTTCTAGCCTAGTCCCTCGGAAGACACCCATCTAGGGCAAGGCAAGCGGGGTCGTTGTCCCCTGGGACACTGAAATGGGTGCCAAAGTTATCCTACCCTTGGAAAACACCCATTTGGGGCAAGGCAAGTGGAGTCTTTGTTCTCAGGTGCCCTGAAAAGGGCACCAAAGCTACCCTACCCGCTTGGAAAATACCCATTTGCGGCAAGGTAAGTGGGTTCTTTGTCCCCTGGAACAACTGGAGGCCTTCCCAGACTGAGCCCCCTCCTTCCTCTCCCCCACCTTACCTCCTTCCCCTCCCCACATCACCTGCATATATGTATATATGTTTGTACGGATTTATTACTCTGTACATATTTATTCTATTTATTTTATTTTGTTAATATGTTTCGTTTCGTTGTCTGTCTCCCCCTTCTAGACTGTGAGCCCACTGTTGGGTAGGGACCGTCTCTAGATGTTACCAACTTGGACTTCCCAAGCGCTTAGTCCAGTGCTCTGCACACAGTAAGCACTCAATAAATACGACTGAATGAATGAATGAATGAATATAGTGCCTGACACCTAGTATGTGCTTAACAAATACCATTATCATTATCATTAGTAGTATTAGTATTAGTATTATCATCTTGCATCCAGTCCAGCGCTTAGTATAGTGTCTGGCACATAATAATAATAATGGCATTTATTAAGCGCTTACTATGTGCAAAGCACCGTACTAAGCGCTGAGCACTGTACTAAGTGCTGGGCACTGTACATAATAAGCCCTTAACAAACGTTATTATTATTTATTATTATTATCTTTATTATCCTTATTATCATTATTTGCTTGTATCCACTCCGGCGCTTAGTATAGTGCCTGGCACCTATTAAGCACTTAACAAATACTATTATTATTTATTATTATTATCATTATTATCTTTATTATCCTTTTATCATTATTTGCTTGTGTCCACTCCAGCGCTTAGTATAGTGCCTGGCACATAGTTAGCACTTGACAAGTACTATTATTATTATTATTATTATCATCATTATTATTATTATTATCATCTTGCACCCACTCCAGCACTTAGTATAGTGCCTGGCACCTGGTAAGCACTTAACAAATACTATTATTATTTATTATTGTTATCATTATTATCTCTATTATCCTTTTATCATTATTTGCTTGTATCCACTCCAGCACTTAGTATAGTGCCTGGCACCTAGTAAGCGCTTAACAAATACTATTACTATTTATTATTATTATCATTATTATCCTTTTATCATTATTTGCTTGTATCCACTCCAGCGCTTATTATAGTGTCTGGCACATAGTGAGCGCTTAACAAATACCATTATTATTAGTAGTAGTAGTATTATCATCTTGCATCTACTCCAGCGCTTAGTATAGTGTCTGGCACCTACTAAGCACTTAACAAATACCATTATTATTATCACTGTTATCCTTATTATCATTATTTGCTTGTATCCACTCCAGCGCTTAGTATAGTGCCTGGCACCTAATAAGCGCTTAACAAATACTATTATCATTTATTATTATTATCATTATTATCTTTATTATCCTTTTATCATTGTTTGCTTGTACCCACTCCAGCGCTTAATATAGTGCCTGGCACCTAGTACGCAGTTAACCAATGCTATTGTACTTATTATTATCATTATTATCTTTATTATCCTTTTATCATTATTTGCTTGCACCCACTCCTGCGCTTAGTATAGTGCCTGGCACCTAGTACGCAGTTAACCAATGCTATTGTACTTATTATTATCATTATTATCTTTATTATCCTTTTATCATTATTTGCTTGCACCCACTCCTGCGCTTAGTATAGTGCCTGGCACCTAGTACGCAGTTAACCAATGCTATTGTACTTATTATTATCATTATTATCTTTATTATCCTTTTATCATTATTTGCTTGCACCCACTCCTGCGCTTAGTATAGTGCCTGGGACCTAGTAACCACTTAACAAATATCATTATTATTAGCAGTATTAGTATAATCATCTTGCATCCACTCCAGCGCTTAGTATAGTGCCTGGCACCTAGTGAGCACTTAATACCATTATTATTATTATCATCGTTATCCTTATTATCATTATTTGCTTGTATCCACTCCAGCGCTTAGTATAGTGCCTGGCACGTAGCGTGCGCTTCACAAATACCATTATTATCATTAGTAGTAGTAGTATTATCATCTTGCATCCACTCCAGTGCTTAGTATAGTGCCTGGCACCTAGTAAGTGCTTAACAAATACTATTATTATTTATTATAATTATCATTATTATATTTATTATCCTTATTATCATTATTTGCTTGTATCCACTCCAGCGCTTAGTATAGTGTCTGGCACCTAGTAAGCGCTTAACAAATACCATTATCATTATTATTATTAGTGTTAGTATTATAATCCTGCAACCACTGCAGAGCTTAGTATAGTGCCTGGCACATAGTAAGCATTTAACAACTACCATTATTATTATTATTAGTAGTAGTATTATCATCTTGCATCCACTCCAGCGCTTAGTACAGTGCCTGGCACCTAGTAAGCACTTAACAAATACTATTATTATTTATTATTATTATCATTATTATCTTTATTATCCTTTTAATATTATTTGCTTGTATCCACTCTGGCTCTTAGTATAGTGCCTGACATCTAGTAACCACTTAACAAATACCATTATCATTATTATTAGTAGTGTTAGTGTTAGTATTATCATCTTGCATCCACTCCAGTGCTTAGTATAGTGCCTGACACCTAGTAAGCACTTAACAAATACCATCATTATTATTAGTAGATTATTATTATCTTGCATCCACTCCATCGCTTAGTATAGTGCCTGACACCTAGTAAGTGCTTAACAAATACTATTATTATTTATTATTATTATCTTTATTATCCTTTTACCATTATTTGCTTGCATCCATTCCAGTGCTTAGTATAGTGCCTGACACCTGGTATGTGCTTAACAAATACTATTATTATTTATTATTATCATTATTATCTTTATTATCCCTATTATCATTATTTGCTTGCATCCATTCCAGCGCTTAGTATAGTGCGTGACACCTGGTATGCGCTTAACAAATACTATTATTATTTATTATTATCATTATTATCTTTATTATCCCTATTATCATTACTTGCTTCCATCCACTCTGGCACTTAGTATAGTGCCTGGCACCTAGTAAGCGCTTTACAAATACCATTATCATTATTATTAGTAGTATTAGTATTAGTATTATCATCTTGCATCCAGTCCAGCACTTAGTATAGTGCCTGACACCTAGTAAGTGCTTAACAAATACGATTACTATGTATTATTCTTATCATTCTTATCTCTATTATCCTTATTATCATTATTTGCTTGCATCCACTCCGGCGCTTAGTATAGTGCCTGACACCTAGTAAGTGCTTAACAAATACGATTATGATGTATTATTATTATCATTCTTATCTTTATTATCCTTATTATCATTATTTGCTTGCATCCACTCCGGCGCTTAGTATAGTGCCTGGCACCTAGTAAGCGCTTAACAAATACGATTATTATGTATTATTATTATCATTATTATCTTTATTATCCTTATTATTTGCTTGCATCCACTCCGGCGCTTAGTATAGTGCCTGACACCTAGTAAGCGCTTAACAAATACGATTACTATGTATTATTATTATCATCATTATCTTTATTATCCTTATTATCATTATTTGCTTGCATCCACTCTGGCGCTTAGTATAGTGCCTGGCACCTAGTAAGCGCTTAACAAATACGATTACTACGTATTATTATTATCATCATTATCTTTATTATCCTTATTATCATTATTTGCTTGCATCCACTCTGGCGCTTAGTATAGTGCCTGGCACCTAGTAAGTGCTTAACAAATACGATTATGATGTATTATTATTATCATTATTATCTTTATTATCCTTATTATCATTATTTGCTTGCATCCACTCCACCGCTTAGTATAGTGCCTGGCACCTACTAAGCGCTTAACCAACACCCTTATTATTATTACATTATTATTATTAAATACCATCATTATTATTATTATTATTGCTGCTAGCTTGTATGTTGCCACTTGTACTTCCCAAGCGCTTCATACAGTGCTGTGCACACAGTAAGCGCTCAATAAATGTATATATGTATACATGTATGTATATGTAAAAATGTATACATGTTTGTACGTATTTATTACTCTATTTATTTTCCTTGTACATATTTATTCTGTTTTATTCTGTTAATATGTTTTGTTTTGTTGTCTGTCTCCCCCTTCTAGACTGTGAGCCCACTGTGGGGTAGGGACCGTCTCTAGGTGTTGCCAAATTGTCCTTCCCAAGCGCTTAGTACAGTGCTCTGCACACAGTAAGCGCTCAATAAATACAATTGAATGAATGAATGAATGAATGAATGAATGAATGAAGAGTGGATATTGACTCCAGGGCTCAGCCAAGCGCCCCCTAGCGGGGCTACCCGGTAGCGCGCCGGTACGGTGGCCGGCGGGGCCCGTTCCGCGTCGCGAAGGGCGGCGGGGCCGGGCGGCACATGCGCACAGCGCGGCGGCCGCCCCCGCCGGCCGTTGGAAAATGGCGTCCGTCGCCGAGCTGAAAGCAGGTAGAGGTCACCGGCAGGGGTCACGGGGTCACGGGGTCACGGAGGGCCCAGACCAACTTCCTCTCAGGAAAAAAGGGCCTAAGTTGCCCTCTTCTGGTTGCCATAACAACCGCCTTCACATGAATTCATACACTCAATTGTATTTATTTTACTTGTCCATGTCTATTCTATTTATTTTATTTTGTTAATATGTGTTGTTTTGTTGTCTGTCCCCCCCTTCTAGACTGTGAGCCCGCTGTTGGGTAGGGACCGTCTCCAGATGTTGCCGACTTGGACTTCCCAAGCGCTTAGTACAGTGCTCTGCACACAGTAAGCGCCCGATAAATATGATTGAATGAATGAATGAAAGGGACCGTCTATGTTGCTAACTTGGACTTCCCAAGCGCTTAGTGTTGTCCACCAGCGGACTTGACATGACTGACTCCATTTTGTGCATGCTGACGGTAACGCTCCATTTGTACAGGCTGAGAGAACAAGTCTGCGACAGATGCCTTCAAGGCCATCAAGGAACACCCATCCGAAGATAACGAGAATTTACGTCCCTATTAACGAGAATTTACCTCCCTATTCACGAGAATGTACAGACCTATCTATGCAAGGCCATAGGGCAAATAACAGCACCTTGCACAAGGCCGTAGGAACGGAGAACAAAGAGAATTTGTAACATCCTGCCGGTCCTAATTGGATTCCTGAAATTCCCAAATGCTCCGCTCCCATGTTGCTGTAACTCAATAAAAGACACAGTGATATTGGGATCAGGGCTGCTTGTCACTCGTACCTCTCCCGGGAGGTGAACGGGCAGGTAGCCGCTTTCCTTCTTTACTGCTCTATCTGAACTCATGTCTCCGAGTCATTTTTCCTATCTGTGTCACCACCCTGGGTACAAGAACCCTGCGGCCGATTTACACCGAGTTAACCTCTTTTGCACCCTACTTGTCGATAACAATTAGTACAGTAAGCGCTCAATAAATACGATTGAATGAATGAATGAATGAATTTATTGAGCGCCTACTGTGTGCCGAGCACTGTACTAAGCGCTTGGGAAGTCCAGATTGGCAACCTATAGAGACGGTCCCTACCCAACAGTGGGCTCGCAGTCTAGAAGGGAGAGACAGACAACAAAACATGTGGACATTCATTAATTCAGTCGTATTTATTGAGCGCTTACTGTGTGCTGAGCACTGTCCTAAGTGCTTAGGAAGTCCAAGTTGGCAACATATAGAGACTGTCCCTACCCAACAGAGGGCTCACAGTCTAGAAGGGGGAGACAGACAACGAAACAAAACATGTGGACATTCATTCATTCGTTCATTCAGTCGTATTTATTGAGCGCTTACTGTGTGCTGGTCACTGTCCTAAGCGCTTGGGAAGTCCAAGTTGGCAACATAGAGAGACGGTCCCTACCCAACAGCGGGCTCACAGTCTAGAAGGGGGAGACAGACGACAAAACAAAACATGTGGACATTCATTCATTCAATCAATCGTATTTATTGAGCGCTTACTGGGTGCTGAGCACTGTACTAAGGGCCCGGGCTCTTTCCACTGAGCCACGCTGCTTCTCTACTTTATAATAATAATATTGGTATTTGTTGAGCGCTTAACAAATACCATCCTCATCATGGGGATGAAGACTGTGAGCCCCACGTGAGACAACCTGCTTGGGGAAATACAAGTTGGCAACATATAGAGATGGTTCCTACCCAACAGTGGGCTCACAGTCACGACTGATCGATCTTTGCTACCAACTCTGTTGTGTCGGACTCCCCTTCTTCTTCTTCAATTGTATTTATTGAGCGCTCACTGTGTGCAGAGCACTGTACTAAGCGCTTGGGAAGTACAAATGGGATGCGGTCCACGATAGATTTCAGCAGAGGCAATGCGTCAGAGGTGGCCAAGACGCTTCCTTGGCAGTTGAGAGCCTTTGCCAGGACTCTGAAGTAAGAACATAGTAAGCGCTTAATAAATACGACTGAATGAATCATCATCAATCGTATTTATTGAGCGCTTACTGTGTGCAGAGCACTGTACTAAGCGCTTGGGAAGTACAAGTTGGCAACATATAGAGACAGTCCCTACCCAACAGTGGGCTCACAGTCTAAAGGGGAGCCAGAGAACAAAACCAAACGTACTAACAAAATAAAATAAATAGAATAGATATGTACAAGTAAAATAAATAAATAAATGAATGAATGAATGAAAGGGAACGTCTCTCTATGTTGCCAAGTTGTACTTCCCAAGCGCTTAGTACAGTAAGCACTCAATAAATACGATTGAATGAATGAATGAATGAATGAATGAATGAATTCATTTTCCGTCCACATTTAGAGCGTTTGGACTAGATGGGCCCAACACCCGCCTTTTCCACCTCCTCACGTCTGTTTCGTCCCTAGGGAAAAAACAAAGAGATGACGGGGCAGAGGGACACGATTCTTGGCCCCGCGATTCCCAGGGAAGCCATCACTTGGCCACCCGTGTCCTACTGGGTACAAAACTCTATTTATTTTAATTATACACTTTCAATTTTCATGTACTGCCCACAGTGAGCTCTCAATCAATACAACTGAATGAAATGAATCCCTGGGATAGGGCGGATTCCATGCTTGCAAGCAGGAGTTGGAAGACCTGCTGGGAGCAGCAGTATGGCCTAGTGGATAAAGACGGGCCTGGGAATCCACATCTACACGGTCGGAAACCTGTCCTTCGCTGGGCCTGTCCGGCCTTTTTTCTGCCCCAAGACCTCAGAAGGAGCTAAGGTCACGGCTTCCCTTCCCATCCGCCCAGCTCCGGATCAGTGTCCGGGAAACTGGGAAACTGTGGCCCAACCAGCGCCCCTGATCTTCCCCGGGATTTGGTTGCTGAAAATCCGAAACACAACTGCAAGTTGTGGCATCTTCACTCGAGGGGTCTGATTCGTTGGAGGTGCGCAGGAAAGTCCACAGTAAGCGCTCAATAAATACGACCGAAAGAAATAATGAAAAAAGCACTGGGAAGACGATGATCCAGGAAAAAAATGGGAAAAGGAAGAGAGAGAGGAAAGCCGTCAGCTACTTTTAGAGCCAAACCCCGGAAAGGTGGTGCTCTTTGATCCTGAACTGTTTATATATTTTACTTTTTTCCCCCTCTTTTTTGTTTTAATAGTTTTAAAGGATACCTTAGAGAAAAGAGGAGTTTTAGGACACCTGAAAGCGAGGATACGAGCCGAAGTTTTTAACGCACTCGATGATCAAAGTGAACCGCGGCCACCACTGTCTCATGAAAACCTCTTAATCAATGAACTAATTCGTGAGTACTTGGAATTCAACAAATATAAGTACACAGCATCGGTCCTTACAGCAGGTAAGCATTAGCTGGCTGCCGGACTTCAGCTTTCCTAAACGTGGTGACACCTTCCTAAAAACAGAAGGTGATTTACCTTGTTTACTCAAATTACCAAACATTGTCACAAGGGTTACTTGGAGACAACACTCTTGGTTTCTCTCCCTAGCCCAGCAAAAGCATCTTAGCCGTTTCATCACATATAGAAAATTTTAGATTAAAAAAAAACAGTAGGATCCTTTTTATTAGACGTTTTGGAGTGTGTCTACCAACGCTATTGTGCTTTTCCAAGCTATTAGTTCAGTGCTCTGCACACAGTAAGCACTCAATCAATACGACTGAATGAATTGAATGAATTTATTAAGCGCTTACTTGAGCAGAGCATTGTACTAAGCAGTTGGGAGAGGACAGTGATCTAACAGACACTCAAATTACCAAGCATTGTCACAAGGGTTACTTGGAGACACCACTCTTGGTTTCTCTCCCTATAGCCCAGCAAAAGCATCCTAGCCGTTTCATCATGTATAGAAAACATTAGATTTAAAAAAACAGTAGGATCCTTTTTATTAGACGTTTTGGAGTGTGTCTACCAATGCTATTGTACTTTTCCAAGATATTAGTTCAGTGCTCTACACACAGTAAGCACTCAATCAATACGATTGAATGAACTGAATGAATTTATTAAGCGCTTACTTGAGCAGAGCACTGTACTAAGCACTTGGGAGAGGACAACGATCGAACAGACACTCAAATTACCAAACATTGTCACAAGGGTTACTTGGAGACACCACTCTTGGTTTCTCTCCCTAGCCCAGCAAAAGCATCTTAGCTGTTTCATCATGTATAGAAAACTTTAGATTTTAAAAAAACAGTAGGATCCTTTTTATTAGACGTTTTGGAGTGTGTCTACCAACGCTATTGTGCTTGTCCAAGCTATTAGTTCAGTGCTCTGCACACAGTAAGCACTCAATCAATACGATTGAATGAACTGAATGAATTTATTAAGCACTTACTTGAGCAGAGCATTGTACTAAGCACTTGGGAGAGGACAACGATCGAACAGACACTCAAATTACCAAACGTTGTCACCAGGGTTACTTGGTGACAACACACTTGGTTTTTCTCCCTAGCCCAGCAAAAGCATCTTAGCTGCTTCATCACGTATAGAAAAATTTAGATTAAAAAAAAAAACGAGATCCTTTTTGTTAAACGTTTTTGAGTGTGTCTACCAACGCTATGCTTTTCCAAGCTATTAGTTCAGTGCTCTGCACACAGTAAGCACTCAATCAATACGGTTGAATGAACTGAATGAATTTATTAAGCGCTTACTTGAGCAGAGCACTGTACTAAGCACTTGGGAGAGGACAACGATCGAACAGACACTCAAATTACCAAACATTGTCACAAGGGTTACTTGGCGACAACACTCTTGGTTTCTCTCCCTAGCCCAGCAAAAGCATCTTAGCCGTTTCATCACGTGTAGAAAACTTTAGATTAAAAAAAAAAACAGTGAGATCCTTTTTATTAGACGTTTTGGAGCGTGTCTACCAACGCTACTGTACTTTTCCAAGTTATTAATTCAGTGTTCTGCACATCAATCAATACCACTGATGGATCAGTTGATTACCGAGAGGGCTAGTGTAGCATTGGCCCCTTTTGAGCATTTTATCTTCCCCCAGTTTCCCTTTGCAGACACCTCAAGTAGTTACTGAGCTGCTGCTATTCCTGGCTCAGCCCTGAGTTCAAAAAGTGTGAGAGTTCAAAAAGTGTGAGCTACCCTGAGGATTCCCCCTCTATAGCAGCAGCCCTCTGCTAGGTTTCATCGCTCCTGTTCGATTTAAATTTAACTTCCTGAGGCTTAGCTCCAGGGAAGCAGAGCTGTGAGGGGAAGCCCACACTGCTTTAAAAACAGGTGCCCAGACTCAACAATGAACAAACTCCAAGTCTGATTATGCAGTCAATCAATTGTATTTATTGAGCGCTTGGGGGGAGCTCAGTATTATAATAATAATAATAATGGCATTTGTTAAGCCCTTACTATGTGCCAAACACTGTTCTAAGTGCTGGTATAACAGAGTTGGTAGAGTTGGTAGATGACCGACATTTTAGCTGAGAAAAGCAAGTTTGAATTCAAGTATATCGGGTTCAAATCCTGGCTCTGCCAATTGCCAGCTGTGTGACTTTGGGCAAGTCACTTCACTTCTCTGGGCCTCAGTTCCCTCATCTGTAAAATGGGGATTAAGACTGTGAACGCCCCTGTGGGACAACCTGATCACCTTGTAACCTCCCCAGTGCTTAGAACAGTGCTTTGCACACAGTAAGCACTTAATAAATGCTATTATTATTATTATTATATCCCGTTTTA
Source organism: Tachyglossus aculeatus (assembly GCF_015852505.1). Classification (NCBI taxonomy): domain Eukaryota; kingdom Metazoa; phylum Chordata; class Mammalia; order Monotremata; family Tachyglossidae; genus Tachyglossus; species Tachyglossus aculeatus. Next base: position 71,066,114 of record NC_052086.1, read on the forward strand.
GTGGAACCCACTGTATTCCTCCTCTCCGACAGTAAAAACGCTTTTGGATTCTAAATGCTGTGTTAAAATGAGATCAAAGGATATATATTGTACATGAATATATATATATATATATGTATATATTAGCTACAAATTAAATTAGCAGTGTTAATGGAAGAATTTAAGTGTTTTTCGATATTTGATTTTCCTAAACCAATTCTGGAAAACCGTGTCATTAGGTTCAATATCCCACTTTGTCCCTTTTATGTGGAAAGAATGGAGGTGGTTTCCCTGAAGGTGCTAGCTGTTTTTAACACGTGTATCAGGATGAACCCTGGTATGTAGTCCAAGATGGGTCAGTCTTGCAGGTAGGGTAACTTAACTATAAGAAAGATTCCAAGTCGAAACATTGCATTACCTTGTTCTATTAATTTCTCATGTAATTTGACAGTAAATTAAAATCAATCAGTGGGATTTATTGAGCACTTACTATGCGCAGAACATTTGAGAGAGTGTCGTACAGTAGAGTTGGTAGACTTGATCCCTGCCCTCCAGAAGCTCACAATCTAACACGTAACATTATAAAACGATTATAAGGAATGCAAGGGAGACATGAACTAAAGAGTGAAGAGGATACTGTGGAGAGAATCAAATTCCTTATCGTTTATTAAGTGAGGTTGGGTAAACATAATGACCGTGTTTCAAAGGCTAAAAAAAATACATGTTTACATTAATCGCCCACTCATTCATTCATTCAATCGTATTTATTGAGCGCTTACTGTGTGCAGAGCGCTACAGAGATTGAATGAGTGAATGCTTATGTATGAGCAAATATGTTTATGAATTTAATGGTATTTTTAGTATCCGTTCTTTTAGAGAGTAGGCTTAATATATGGTTTTAGGAAACAAAACGTTTTGTTTAATTACACAGGGTTGTGTGTTTCCTAATGCTCGTAAAATGATAAAGCCTGAGTGTCGTGAAACAGACCATTTTCAGAATCGTATTTGTACCTTTTTAGTTAAGGACTTAGTAAAAACAGTGCCTACTTTGCTTTTCAGAATCTGGTCAACCCCTAGTTCCACTGGATAGACAATTTCTCATCAATGAATTAAATGCGGTTGAAGATCCAACTGGGAAAGATATGTAAGACAATATTTCAGAGGTTTTTTCATTTTTATATATTCAAAGCACACGTCATCTGCACCGACAAGGATTTTCCAAATTATTCATTTGTTTTAGAACAGTGCTTGGCACATAGTAAGCGCTTAACAAATGCCATCAGTATTTAGTTGTCAACAAAAGTTATTTCATCATAAACTTCCAAAATGGAAATATTTGTTTCCAACTGTCGTAGCAAACCAGTTGTAAGACAACCACATAGTTCTTGCTAAAATTTCCCAGACCAACTGCTTCTCTTCTTTTTCTTTATTTGCTATAAATTGGAATTGTTTCCTGGAACATTTATGCAGGTAGAATAATATTTCAAACCACTCGTTTGGCAAAAAAAAATCACTTAAATCAGAATACATTCATTCAGGCATTTTTGAAAGTGTTGAGCTATGCCTCTCCAACACTTCATTTCCCAGGATTAATCAATCAGTCAATCACTGGTATTTATTAAGCACTTACTATGCACAGGGCAATGTTCTAGGTGCTTGGAACAGTAAAATACAACAGAATTAGGAGACACATTTCCTGCCCATAAAATGCAGCTTTCCTATATCATTTATTAGAGATTTTCATTAAAAAAAATTGTGAAATAAAGAGATTCATTTTCTGAAAATTAGTTGTGTGGCGCAAAACTTGTATCTGTGCAAGTAAGTTAAAGATTTATCTAGGAACTACGCCCTATGTAAAAAAATATGTATCGTGTGTGTGTATATATATAGGTTGAATATTTTGTAGCTCTGTGTCTCTTGTGAGCTTGTAGAAACATGTTCTGAGAACCATAAAGGTATTAATCTTCTGAAAGGAAAAGGAATCGAAGAATTGCCAGCTGTATTTCCATTTTTTAAACAAAGCTTTTTCTCCTGAATGATTATTTTGCTGAATGCATCATTCAGCAATAAAATTACCTTTTAGTAAAAGTGTTCACATCCCCAGTTTTGAAGAGTAATCAAGTTATCATGGATGAATTATGCCATCAGAACTGATCTATCCAGAGGTAACCGTATATATATTTTTTTAAAAATCGTACTAATGTTTTATTAAAGAGAAGCATTTTGCTATCAATTCCAGTTTTCTGAAGTGAGTTTAGTCTACCTCCACATTAGACCACTGTTGAAATAATAGTTTCCAATGCAGAGAATTCTAATACAGCCAAAAGTAACAATTTGATCAGGAAGTTGACGACACCCTCGGTTTAAGAGCCAAAATTTTCCGTGTTTTGAAGAAGTATAATTTTATGTGTGATGCTAATGAGAAACTAGCTGTTAAATAATTTTTGCATCTCAAACAACCGAAAGGTCTGGAACGCTTTGTAGCCTGGACAGTGCTAGAGTTTCTGTGTTTTTTATTTTGGGGGATTTCTGAATAATGCGTTTTCCAGAACAGTAGAACAGCCTACTAAAATTGTCATTCCGCTAGGTTTTTTTTTTTTTTCCATTAGGGTTTTGGTTTTAATTGGACAAAAGCAAGTGAGAACAAGCAGTGTTCTTTCTTAATGCAAACAACAGCAGTACTCGTTTCTGAAAGGAAAAGGGAGTGGGGGAAAAGAGTTATTAGTAACCGCCGCTTCGGAGAAGGACAGAGCAAAGGAAGGGAGCCAGAGAAGACCAAAAGCAAGCATCAAGTTATTTCTTAAACTCTTGTAAAATATTCCAGATTTCCGAGGTCTAGATTTCTGACCTTGCCCTATAGACTTTCCCTTGAGGAGCCGCGTGGCTCAGTGGAAAAAGCCCGGGCTTTGGAGTCAGAGTTCAAGTCCCGGTTCCGCCACTTGTCAGCTGTGTGGCTTTGGGCAAGTCACTTCACTTCTCTGGGCCTCAGTTCCCTCCTCTGTAAAATGGGGATTGAGACTGTGAGCCCCACGCGGGACAACCTGATCACCTTGTAACCTCCCCAGCGCTTAGAACAGTGCTTTGCACATAGTAAGCGCTTAATAAATGCCATCATTATTATTATTATTATGGGACAGCCTGATCACCTTGTAACCTCCCCAGCGCTTAGAACAGCGCTTTGCACATAGGCACTTAATAAATGCCATCATGATTATTATTATTATTATAGTATTCTATGTGCAGCGTGGCTCAGTGGAAAGAGCCCTGGCTTTGGAGTCGGAGGTCATGGGTTCAAGTCCCGGCTCCGCCACTTGTCAGCTGTGTGACTTTGGGCAAGTCACTTAACTTCCCTGGGCCTCAGTGACCTCATCTGCAAAATGGGGATGAAGACTGTGAGCCCCCTGTGGGACAACCTGATCACCTTGTAATTTCCCCAGCGCTTAGAACAGTGCTTTGCACATTGTAAGTACTTAATAAATGCCATTATTATTATTCTCTGTGCCTCAATTACCTCATCTGCAAAATGGGGGTGAAGACCGTGAGCCTCACATGGGACAACCCAATCACCTTGTAACTTCCCCAGTGCTTAGAAAAGTGCTCTGCACATAGTAAGTGCTTAATAAATGCCATCATTATTATTATTATTATGTGGAGGAAGTAGTTAATTATAGCCCCCTCCTTCCTCTCCCCCTCCCTCCCCATCCCTCCTGCCTTACCTCCTTCCCCTCCCCACATCACCTGTATATATGTATATATGTTTGTACATATTTATTCTATTTATTTTATTTGGTTTATATTTCTGGTTTTGTTGTCTGTCTCCCCCTTCTAGACCGTGAGCCCGCTGTTGGGTAGGGACCGTCTCTCTACGTTGCCAACTTGGACTTCCCTGTGTGCTCTGCACACAGTAAGCGCTCGATAAATACGATTGAATGAATGAATGAAAAAGGCCAAGTAGGAGTCGGTGTGATCCTGACCATATCGACTCCTGCCGTTTCCAGGTCCCCGGGGCTCCTGCACCACTACAGATCCGGAAGGGAGCTGGGAGCGACTGAACTTCCTATTTCCAGTCAATCCTTCAGCACTTCTTTCCTTATTCCACTTCTGGGGGTGGCGAGGGATTCAGGGAGCCAGTGCAGGTCATTCCAGCTCCCTTGGTGGTGTTTCAGGAGCGGCTGCCACACCGACAGAGCCACATCGTCAATTCAAACCCATCTGCCCCCCTCCCTCCCTCCAGCCAATATTCTTTTGGCCCCCTGCGCAGTTGGCAGAGACGTGAGCCCACTGTTGGGTAGGGACTGTCTCTATATGTTGCCAATTTGTACTTCCCAAGCGCTTAGTACAGTGCTCTGCACATAGTAAGCGCTCAATAAATGCGATTGATGATGATGGTGATCACCAGTGTCCAGAACTGCCACCCTAAAGGTGGGACAGGGAGGGAGGGTGCTGGGAGAAATGGATCAAATAGCCTGGCTTCCCGGGCCTCCACACAGTGGGACATCCTCCCCTCTCCCGGGTAGCCCTGCGACAGCCCCTTAATACCATTTCATGGTTCACTCATTCATTCATTCAATCAATCGTATTTATTGAGCGCTTACTGTGTGCAGAGCACCGGACTGAGCGCTTGGGAAGTCCAAGTTGGCAACAGAGAGACGGTCCCTACCCAACAGCGGGCTCACAGTCTAGAAGGGGGAGACAGACAACAAGACACGTGGACAGGTGTCAAGTTGTCAGAACAAATAGAATTAAAGCTAGGTGTGCATCATTAACAAAATAAATAGAATAGGAAATACGTAGAAGTAAAATAAGTAGAGTAACAAATCTGTACAAACATATATAAAGGTACTGTGGGGAGGGGAAGGAGGTAGGGCGGGGGGGATGGGGAGGAGAGGAAAAAGGGGAATCGGTCTGGGAACCCAGGGGATTTTTAAGAGGGGCCCGGGAGTGGGAAGGTCCTGGGTTCCAATCATGCCTGGTCTGCAGTGTGACCTTGGGCAAGCCCCTTCATTGGGCCTCAGTTCCCTCATCTGCGAAGCGGGGATTGAGAACTGTGGGCCCAATGTGGGGCAGGGCTGTATACATGCTAGCCCTCATCATTCATTCATTCAGTTGTATTTATTGAGCGCTTACTGTGTGCAGAGCACTGTACTAAGCGCTTGGGAAGTACAATTCAGCAACATATAGAAGACGGTCCCTGTATGCAGAGCACTGCCTGAAGCGCTTGGGAGAGTCCCGGCTCTAGTTATTTAATTCATTATGGTATATGTTGAGCATTCATTCATTCAATTGTATTTATTGAGCGCTTACTGAGTGCAGAGCACTGTACTAAGCACTTAGGAAGTACAATTCAGCAACATATAGAAGACGGTCCCTGTATGCACAGCACTGCCCGAAGCACTTGGGAGAGTCCCAGCTCTAGTTATTTAATTCATTGTGGTATCTGTTGAGCATTCATTCATTCAATCGTATTTATTGAGCACTTACTGAGTGCAGAGCACTATACTAAGCACTTAGGAAGTACAATTCAGCAACATATAGAAGACGGTCCCTGTATGCAGAGCACTGCCCGAAGTGCTTGGGAGAGTCCCGGCTCTAGTTATTTAATTCATTATGGTATCTGTTGAGCATTCATTCATTCAATCGTATTTATTGAGCGCTTACTGTGTGCAGAGCACTGTACTAAGCGCTTGGGAAGTACAAGTTGAGCACTTACCATGTGCCAAGCACTGTACTAAGCGCTGAAGTGTAGACAAGATAAGCAGGTCAGAGAGACTGTAGACTGTGAGCTCGGTATGTCTGCTAATTCTGTTGCATTGTGCTCGCCCAAGCTCCTAGAACAGTGCTTTGCACATAGTAAGCGCTTAACAAATGCCGTCATCATCATCACAGTAGGCGCTCAATAAATACCACTGATTGATTGATACAGTCTCTGTCCCACGTGGGCTTCACAGTCTGAGAAGAAGGGAGAGCGGGTATTTAACCTGCGCTTCACAGACGAGGTGACTGAGGCATAGTGAAATTAAGAGATTTGCCCCAGGTTAAAGAGCAGGCAAATAGCAGAGATTCATTCATTCAATCATATTTATTGAGCGCTTACTGTGTGCAGAGCACTGTACTAAGCGCCTGTACTAAGAGATGGGATCAGAACCCAAGTCCTCTGACTCCCACTGATTTTCCTGACTTTCTACTAGGCCACACCGCTTCTCCAGGAAACTGAGACCACGGGAGGTCTTGGGTTAAAATGTGATATAAATTGGTAAAATGTCTAATCTACATTTTTTCCTACGGCATCAAAATGATACTAACTTCTGTTGTATAAAAACATGGAAAGACTGCAAGACATTTCGACCAAAAAAGGTTTTAGTGAGCCTAAGAATTAGGTTGGGCCTGTGGCTCCTTTGAATTCCAGGATTATCCTTTTAAGTATTATGTGTTTCTTCGTAATCTTTGTACAGTATGTCCCTCTTTTATTGATTGTTTTTATTTTCTTATTGCATCAGACCTCTCTTATATGGAATTATAGCCCAGTTCTTGCATGGGAGTGATAAAGAAGGCATCCAAAATGCATATTTGAAAGGATCTTCACTTCAACTTCCAAGACAAAATGTCGGCAGACCACCCAGTGAAAGAAATCAAATGGGTATGGATCTTTTTTTTCAGGAGATTTATGTTTTACATGCCAATTTGACCGTTATTCCCACCCAAAACTCCCTGCGTTATGCATTTTAGTCCTCGGACCAATCAGTTTTTTCTCAACTCTCTTGAGTCATAGTTGCATTTCATTCCCTATCATTTCCCAGATCCCCATGCAGGAAATGACTAGCAGGAAAACTCATAGATTTTGGGGTATAATATACACATTCAAGAAAGTGTATAGAATCAGGCAAAAAATTCTGATTAGAAAGTGCAGCATGCAAATAATCCCGGCAGTAGATATTTTTTTAATAGATGACAGAGGTTTCTAAAACTCTGTAGTTGTAAAAACCACCAATGTGGACTGTAAAGTAGAACACACTTCCATTGTCGGTCAATGGCCTATGACTGTGGCATTAGTTTTCTATAATTTGCTAAAAGTAAAAAAGTGTATTCTCATTGTATAAGACAGTGAATTTTTTTTTATTGTAGAGTGAAATTGCCTAAAGCTCAAGATCAGCTGTAGAGAGAAATGTGAAAATCTAGAATCCAGTGGCTTAAAAAGCCAGGATATTCTGATGTCAAATGCTAATATGAACTGCCTGAACTTGTACTTAGAGTGGGAACAATCCAAATCCTTATGCCAAAATGTTGCTTTATTTTTCTAGCAGTCTGGCTCCATTTCTTATTAATAATAATAATAATAATTATGGTATTTGTTAAGCGCTTACTACGTGCCAAGCACTGTTCTAAGCACTGGGGTAGACACAGGGTAATCAGGTTGTCCCACGTGGGGCTCACAGTCTTCATCCCCCTTTTACAAATGAGGTAGCTGAGGCACCGAGAAGTTAAGTGACTTGCCCAGAGTCACACGGCAGACAAGTGGCGGGAGTAGGATTAGAACCCACGACCTCTCACTCCAAAGCCTCCTCTCCCCTCTCACCTCCTGGAACGATAGTTTCCTATTTTTTCATTTGAATTGCCGAATTACCTTTTTTGCCTTCTCCCTTCCTCTCCCCCCATTAACTATTTTTAATTTTGAAGTTTTTGTTTCAGGAGAAAAGCACATTAAAATTAAAGAACCTATCTTTACTATATATCCATGCCATCTATCTTTCCCCATTACTGTTCTTGGTTTGTGGTACTTTCCGTTCTTTATGTTGAATTATTTTTCATTTTTGGATTGCCCTTGATGTTACATTATATCTTCCTGTTTGTCATAAGGGAAAATGAGTGAAATTGATCCAAGCAGAAATTTCTCTTTTTAAGCGGGCTTCCCAATAATGCAAAGATGGTAATTACATGTCCTGTAAAATATTATGACTTCTTTTTGCTCGTATTTCCTTATAACGAGATTAAAATCTCCTTTTAAAAGTCATAGCACTTTTCTTCACACCACAAGAGGGTGCAAGGAAATCGATATTTTTCGATGGAAAATGGCTTTTCCCATAAATAACAGTGAATTTTATCCCTGAGAAACAGCGTTGCCTGCTGTGATAGACCCTTGTTGTGGGCGGCACAAGGCCGTGGGTTCTAATCCCGGCTCTGCCACTCGTCTGCTGTGTGACCTGGGGCAAGTCACTTGAGTTCTCTGTGCCTTCGTTACCTATCTGTAGAAATGGGGATTAAAACTGTGGGCCCTAGGTGGGACGGGGATTGTGACCAACCTGATTATCCTGTATCTACCCCAGCGCTTAGCACAGTGCCTGCCACGTGGTAAGTGCTTAACAAATACCATTAAAAAAAAATTGAGGAAGACACCCTGCATAAGGTTTTCCCTTAGAACCTTATTCCTTTCAGTAATAATAATAACGGTATTTGTTAAGCGCTTACTATGTGCAACACACTGTTCTAAGCACTGGGGAGGTTACAAGGTGGAAGAGTTCATTTCCATTCATCATATGTGGTTTTATGCCTAAAAAACACTGTAGAATTAGACCCAGCCTGTCATCCTTCATGACATTTCTAATTCTAATATCATAAGGAAAGAATGATTTTGAGTTGAAAATAAGGGGAAGTGGAGGGAAAGAGGAAAGCCCGTATGACTTCCTCCTCGTAGGCCAAACTCCATTGCTCATCAGGTTTATAAATGGAAGTGGTGGTGTTAGTAAAATTTATATGGAGATGCCTTTCTGCCACCGCTGACTCCGTTTATAATTAACATCAACGCTGTGCCTTTTACATTTTAGGAAACATTCCGGAACAAGGGAGATCGGCAGGTTCTAGCGGTGAGGATAAACACGCCGCCAGGAGCTCGAACAGATGACAGTTTACATTTTATACATAGATGAAATGACTTAATTACCAAAATAGAGCAACAGTTCATATAAATGTATTCCGCAGTGCTTTTTTAAGTATCTGGAACATCTGTAGCTAATGTCTGTTTTCTTCTGAATAAATCCTATAATTCCTAACCTCATCATCTATCTTTAACCGGGTTTGACCGAAAGCTTAAGTCTTTGAAAGCATCCATTTTCTAGGACTCAGAACTGATGGAAAATGAGAATGCTTTGGGTTACCTCTCACCTCTTTCCTCTGGAAAAAGACTATATTTAGCCAAATACCCTCTGACATACTATATTAAGCCTCTTCTTTCAGCTAAAAACATGTATGTACTGGGGAAACTCCATTTAAAAAGGTTAAAGAAAAGAAAAAGTAGTCCAAAGTGCGTTAAAAAACCAGAAGACTAGTGGAGTTAACCCAAAATTCCAGAAGAGTGATGGTTTTCCAATATTGTAGCTAATTGTTCATAGATAATGCTATTTTTTAAAATTGCTTTAGAAATTGAATTTTGGGGCATAGGTTTTTTTTTAATCAACAAATGTCCTCTTGGGCTTTTTTAAAACAGTGAATTTTGGGGATTGAAGTAGAAATAAATAGCCCTTTTAATTTTCTGCGTTTTAACAAAGAGGCTGTTTTGTTCTACGTGGAATGTGAAGCAACAGGCATGAAGGGACAGGCTTTGAGTTAAAAAAAGAAACCAGAACATATCTACCCATTTAAAAGATTGCATTGTTCAACCTCCAATTGGTTATCAGTTATGCAACGAAAAGCTGAGCTATGGAAAGGCCTCTCCCATACATGTCTGCTGGTTTAACTAGTTTTTGGATAAAGGTCAGTTTTTATTTCAAAATAGGAAGACGTATCCTGTAACTTTCAAGCGTTCAAGCAGTCTTCTGTCCATCGCATTTATTGAGCGCCTACTGGGTGCAGGGCACTGAACTAAGCGCTTGAGAGAGTACAATAAAACAGCGCCGGTAGACGCAGTTCCTGCCCACAATGAGCTTACTTACAGTCTAGAGGGGGGACGGACATTAATATAAATAAATGACAGATATGTACTGTGCGTGTGATGTGGCGGTTGAACCAACAGGACTTCATTCGTTCATTCGATCGCGTTTATTGAGTGCTTGCTGTGTGCCCAGCAACCGTAAAGTAGGTATTAAATCAATAAATAAATCAGTCAATCGTATTTATTGAGCGCTTACTGTGTGCAGAGCACTGTACTAAGCGAATCCTACTCCCTCCTACTTAGACTGAGTCCCATGTAGGACAACTGTCCAAACTGACAAACTCGTATCTACCCCAGCCCTTAGAAGAGTGCTCAATACATACTAAGCGCGGCGTGGCTTAGTGGAAAGAACACGGGCTTGGGAGTCGGAGGTCATGGGTTCTAATCCCACCTCCGCCACGTCTGCTGGGTGACCTTAGGCAAGTCACTTCATTTCTGTGTGCCTCAGTTCCCTCATCTGGAAAATGGGGATTAAAAGTGTGAGCTCCACATGGGACAACCTGATTACCCTTTATCTACCCCGGCGCTCATGGCACATAGTAAGTGCTTAAAAAAATACCATAATAATCATCATCATCAATGGTATTTATTGAGCCCCTACTATGTGCAGAGCACTGTACAAAGCGCTTGGGACAGTATTAACAGGAAACAACAGTGGCTTGCTAATGAACTCCTCCCCAGCTCTCCCAACAAATGATGCTTCCAAGAAAGTTTAGTTTTCAGATTCAAATAGTGTCTGCAAAATACATTTTCCCTTCCCCGCAGCACCTGTATATATGTATATATGTTTGTACGTATTTATTACAATATTTATTTTATTTATTTATTTATTTATTTTATTTTACTTGTACATATCTATTCTATTTATTTTATTTTGTTAATATGTTAGGTTTTGTTCTCTGTCTCCCCCTTCTAGACTGTGAGCCCACTGTTGGGTAGGGACCGTCTCTATATGTTGCCAACTTGGACTTCCCAAGCACTTAGTACAGTGCTCTGCACACAGTAAACGCTCAATAAATATGATTGATTTTACAGAATTTTACATAAAATACATAGAATAGATGTATTCAATGGCAAGGATGGCATTGATGTAGTCACATGAAGTCAGAGCAACTTTTGCAGATTTTGGACGGGATGATGATGATGGTATTTGTTAAGCGCTTACTATGTGCCAAGCACCGTTAAAAGCGCCGATGCACTGGAGCCCTGAAAACCCTTTGAGATCCTGAAATCTTGAAACACACACAAGGGTGAAATGTTTTGAAGTTCCATCTGACATTCCCGAAAGTCAAAGGAAGTTACCAGCATCAGGGTAAACAGATATTTGATTCTTTTTTAAATGAAGCAAGAGACTTATCCATTCCAACACGCTTCATTTGTGGTATTCACAGACTCTTGCATAGATCCCTTACCAAAAATCCTTACACCATCCATTCCAATATGCTTCATTTGTAATATTCACAGACTCTGGCATTGATCTCTTACTGGAAATTGTTATACCAAATTGAAACCGAGCCCAAATATTATACCTCCGATATGACGATGATTCCCAAATCTACTTCTCCAGCCCTGATCTTTCTCCTTCTCTGCAGTCTCCAATTTCCTCCTGCCGCCCTGATCTTTCTCCTTCTCTGCAGTCTCTGATTTCCTCCTGCCTTCAGGACATTTCTACCCGGAGGTACCACCGACACCTCAAACTTAACATGTCCAAAACAGAACTACTCATCTTTCCACCCAAACCTTGCCCTCCCACTGACTTTCCCACCACTGTAGACAGTACCACCATCCCCCGTCTCACAAGCCAATAACCTTGGAGTTATTCTCATCCAACCCACGTATTCAATGTCACCAAATCCTGTCGGGTCCACCTTTACAACGTTGCTGCCCTTTCCTCTCCACCCGAACTGCTACCACACTGATCAAAGCACTTATCCTATCCTGCTCTGGTTACTGCATCTGGCTCCTTGCTGACCTCCCTGTCTCCTGTGTCTCGCTACTCCAGGCCATACTTCACTCTGCTACCCGGATCATTTTTCTAAAAAACAATTTAGTCCATGTTTCCCCACTCCTCAAGAACAACCAGTGGTTGCCCGTCCACATCTGCCTCAAATAAAAACACGTACTCAGCATCTTGTCCCCTTCTACCTTACCTCCCTGATTTTCTGTGAGCCTGCCGTTGGGTAGGGACCGTCTCTATATGTTGCCAACTTGTACTTCCCAAGCGCTTAGTACAGTGCTCTGCACACAGTAAGCACTCAATAAATACGATTGAATGAATGAATGAATGAATGAACCCATTCACTGTACGTCAATTCCATCTATCTCACTGCCGACCCTTCACCCGCGTCCTGTCTTTAGTCTGGAACTTCCTCCTCCTTCATATTTTTTCATGGTATTTTTCAAGTGCTTATTATACGTCAGGCACCGAACTAAACGCTGTGGTAGATGCAAGCTAATCAGTTTGGACCCAAACTGTATCCCTCACGGGGCTCACAGTCTTAATCCCCATGTTGCAGATGAAGTAGCTGAGGCACAGAGAAGTGAAGTGACTTGCCTAAGGTCACACGGCAGACAAGTGGACGGTCAGGGATTAGAATCCAGGTCCTTCTGATTCCCGGGCCTGTGCTCTTTCCACTAGGCCACACTATTTTCTGCTGCTTCTTATCTGACAGAAAGAATCCCCACTTTCAGAGTTTTATTAAATTCCCCCGTAGGCTGTAAGCTCCCTTCTAGACTGTAAGCTTGTTGTGGGCAGGGAACGTGTCTACCAACTCATACTGAATTCTCCCAAGTGCTTAGTAAATGCTCCGCACACAGTGCTCAATAAATACAATCGATGGATGGATGGATTAAAAGCACATCTCCAAGAGGCCTTCCCCGGCTAAGCCCTCATTTCCTCTTCTCCCATTCCCTTCAGCATCATCTTTGCACTTGAACTCACACCCTCTATTCACCCCACCCTCAACCCTACACCACTTCTGTGCGGGTCCATAATTTATTTATATTTATGTCTGTCTCCCCCTCTAGACTTGTGGGCAGGGAATGGGTCTTCCAACTCTGTTACACTGTACTCTCCCAAGTGCTTAGAAGAGTGCTCCGCATACTTGAAGCGGTCAATAAATAAATACGGTTGATTGATGTTTCAAAAGAGAAAACCCAAAACCATCTGGTGAAATTTCGGTTTCCTTCTAAAGAGCTAATCTAGAAATAGCTAGCCTTCGAGTAGCTAAGGGCCTGACGAAAAGAAATGGCCTCCACTGAAACAGTTGGAAGATTACATCAAGTCAGTAAGAAAAGGTAATAGGTAATGGTCAGAGATTTTAACAACTCTTTTTACCAAAATAAATGCTGAGACGGTAGCGCTGAAATAGCCCATTTAAGAGCAGAGACAAAAATCTCCCATCCCCCAAATTTGGCACTCTTTGAATGAAGAACCTAGAAATGATTCCATTTTAAATCAATCAATCAATCAATCGTATTTATTGAGCGCTTACTGTGTGCAGAGCACTGTACTAAGCGCTTGGGAAGTACAAGTTGGCAACATATAGAGACAGTCCCTACCCAACAGTGGGTTCACAGCAAATTCACTTAACACATATCAGTTAGTGGACTTTCAGAAACCCTGCCAATCAATCAATCAATCAATTGATCGTATTTATTGAGCGCTTACTGTGTGCAGAGCACTGTACTAAGCACTTGGGAAGTCCAAGTTGGCAACATATAGAGACGGTCCCTACCCAACAGTGGGCTCGCAGTCTAGAAGCCAAGCCATTAGTGGCTGGAGAAGAGCTGTTGTCTTCCTTGAGTTACCAAATTTACACCTGGGTTGGCGTTTCCTCACTGAGAAGGGTCAGTCGGCCAGTCAACCGTATTTCTTAGGCGCTTACTGTGTGCAGAGCACTGTACTAAACGCTTGGAGGAGTACAATATAACCTATAAACAGATACATTCTGCCATGAGTCACAATTCGCGACCATTTAGTGAGGAAGGGTATTTTCTAGTGATAGGTTAGGCACTTTGGGAGAAATATTAACTTTTGAGCCAGTAGGATAATAATGGTATTGGTTAAGTGCTCAATTTGTGTCAATCACTATTCTAAATGCTGGGGTCCTGTCATATGCCGTCGAGTCGCGTCCGACCCATGGCGACGCCATGGACGCATCTCTCCCAGAACGCCCCATGTCCATCTGCAGTTGATCTGGTAGTGGATCCATGGAGTTTTCTTGGTCAAAATATGGAAGTGGTTTCCCATCTTCTCCTTCCGCACGGAAAACTTGAGTGTCTGCCCTCGACTCTTTTCCGTGCCGCTGCTGCCTGGCTTAGGTGAGTTTTGATTTATAGAGGTTGACCTCCCCCTCGCAAGCCACTGCCCAAAGTAGAAATGGAATTTGTAGGCCTCTGCTGGACTCTCCCTCCCAAAGTTGGGACTGGTAGAGTACTGGAAACTCTCTGGTGCTACCCTGAGAGGAAGTGCTGGGGTACATATAATAAATTAAACATTTTGGACACGGTCCCTGTCCTACATGGAATGCACAGTCGAAGTAGGAAGGGGAATGGGCATTGCATCTCTATTTTGCAGTCGAGGAAGCGGAGGCACAGAGAAATGAAGTATGAGAAGCAGCATGGCCTAATGGGTAGAGCAGAGGACCTGGGTTCTACTTCCAGCTCCCCTACTTGTCTGCTGTGTGGCCTTGGGCAAGTCACTTCCCTTCTCTGTGCCTCAGTTACCTCGTAAAATGGGGATTAAGATTGCGAGCCTCATGTGGACTGTGTCTGACCTGATTAGCTTGCATCTACCCCAGTGCTTAGTACAGTGCCTGGCACAGAGTAAGTGCTTAACGAATACCATAAAAAAGTGACTCGCCCACGGTTACACATCAGGAAAATGGCAGAACCGTGATCGCAACCCAAGTCTTCTGATTCCCCGTGCTCTTTCTACTAGGCCACACTGTTCTTTACCATTTAGGCCTTAGAGTTGGGGGTCCCTCCCAAAGTGCATTTCAAGTACATGAGGGAAGAAAATGCTGGCTTGACATATATTTACGATGCTGTTACATGACAGTTTCTTTCTTCTCTTAGTTGCTATCCAGTTTAATTTCAAAAATTTCAAGAAATACTAGGATTATTGTCCTTTTCTCCTTGGTCTCCCCACTTCCCTTCCCTTCTCCATCTCTCGCCAGTACTGTTTGCCCCAGTGCACTCTGTTTTGAGAGGCGAAGAACCATCCCGGGTTCACCCTCCCTCCAGGGGAACAATTTCCACTCCTTTTAAAGTGCATGTTGTTAAAATGCACATGTGTGGCAGAAACAGATTTATTGCTTTCCGAGGAGCTGCTGACAATGAGCTGGCTTACCGGAGGCCGGGCCCCTTGGCCTGCCCCTGCTTTTCTTTCCCCTCCAACCCCTCTGTCCCTGCTCCCTCCCTCCATCTTTCTCTCATCTGTCTCCCCCTCTCTCACTACCTCCATCTCTGTGTCCCTCTCTCCCTCATCTCTGTCTCTCCCCTGCCTCCTCCATTCCTGTCTCTCCATCCATCCACCTCCATCTGTCTCTCCCTCTCTCCCCCTCCACCTCCTCTTTCCCCCTCCAACTCCATCTCTCCCTCTCTTTCCCCCTCCATTTGTGTATCTCCCTCTCTCACCCTCCATCTCTGAAGCTCCCTTTCTCCCTCCTCCATCTCTCCCTCCCCTCCCACCATTTCTGTCTCTCCGTATGTTTCTCTCTTTAATTCTCTCTGTCCCTCTTTTTCTTTCTGGCTCTCTTGCACTCAGTAGGGCTTGGATCTTTCCCCTTCAATTTCTCTATCTCCCCCTCTTCCCTTCTCCATCTCTGAAGCTCCCTTTCTCTCCCCTCCATCTCTGTCTCTCCGTATGTTTCTCTCTTTAAATCTCTCTGTCCCTCTTTTTCTTTCTGGCTCTCTCGCATGCAGTAGGGTTTGGATCTTTCCCCTTCAATTTCTCTATCTCCCTCTCTTCCCCTCTCCATCTCTGAAGCTCTCTTTCTCTCCCCTCCATCTCCATCTCTGAAGCTCCCTTTCTCTCCCCTCCATCTCCACCTCTCTCTCCCACCATCTCTGTCTCTCCATATGTTTCTCTCTTTAAATCTCTCTGTCCCTCTTTTTCTTTCTGCCTCTCTTGCACTCAGTTGGGCTTGGATCTTTCCCCCTCAATTTCTCTAACTCCCTCTCTTCCCCTCTCCATCTCTGAAGCTCCCTTTCTCTCTCCTCCATCTCCATCTCTCCCTCCCACCATCTCTGTCTCTCCATATGTTTCTCTCTTTAAATCTCTCTGTCCCTCTTTTTCTTTCTGACTCTCGAACTCAGTAGGGCTTGGCTCTTTCCCCCTCAATTTCTCTATCTCCCTCTCTTCCCATCTCCATCTCTGAAGCTCTCTTTCTCTCCCCTCCATCTCCATCTCTCTCTCCCACCATCTCTGTCTCTCCGTACGTTTCTATCTTTAAATCTCTCTGTCCCTCTTTTTCTTTCTGGCTCTCTCGCACTCAGTAGGGCTTGGATCTTTCCCCCTCAATTTCTCTATATCTCCCTCTCCCCTCCATCTCCATCTCTGAAGCTCCCTTTCTCTCCCCTCCATCTCTGAAGCTCCCTTTCTCTCCCCTCCATCTCCATCTCTCTCTCCCACCATCTCTGTCTCTCCATATGTTTCTCTCTTTAAATCTCTCTGTCCCTCTTTTTCTTTCTGGCTCTCGCACTCAGTAGGGCTTGGATCTTTCCCCTCAATTTCTCTAACTCCCTCTCTTCCCCTCTCCATCTCTGAAGCTCCCTTTCTCTCCCCTCCATCTCCATAGCTCCCTTTCTCTCCCCTCCATCTCCATCTCTCCCTCCCACCATGTCTGTCTCTCCATATGTTTCTCTCTTTAAATCTCTCTGTCCCTCTTTTTCTTTCTGACTCTCGCACTCAGTAGGGCTTGGATCTTTCCCCTTCAATTTCTCTATCTCCCTCTCTTCCCCTCTCCATCTCTGAAGCTCTCTTTCTCTCCCCTCCATCTCCATCTCTCTACCCCACCATCTCTGTCTCTCCGTATGTTTCTCTCTTTAAATCTCTCTGTCCCTCTTTTTCTTTCTGGCTCTCTCGCACTCAGTAGGGCTTGGATCTTTCCCCCTCAATTTCTCTATCTCCCTCTCTTCCCCTCTCCATCTCTGAAGCTCCCTTTCTCTCCCTTCCATCTCCATCTCTCCCCCCCACCATCTCTGTCTCTCCATATGTTTCTCTCTTTAAATCTCTCTGTCCCTCTTTTTCTTTCTGACTCTCTGTCGCTGCTAGAGCATGGGGCTGGGCTACGGAGGGGGAAAAAGGGTGAGCCAAAGGGAATTGGGGTGATGAGATAAATTCCCTCCAAAGAGACAGCTCAGCTTTCCCTTCCTCAGTTAGGGTGTGGGGGCTCCCCCTTTTCCGCAAGCCCGAGGGGGAAAGGGAGGGCTTGGGTCTGGGGGCTAGGTGGTTATTCCCCCCTCTTCCCCCTCAGCAGGATGCCAGGGCTGGGAGGCCGCACAGGGCCCGCAGACAGGCCGGGGGGACCATATTTAGTCAGGGGGAGAGGAGAGGGCCGCCCTGCATCCGGCATGCCGCTGATGGGAATTCCTGGACCATCCTTGGCTTTCCCTTTTTGGGTTTGTCCTAGTTGGGCCCTGGGCACCATCCTGGAGCTGTTTTCCCGGGGAAGGAAGGCCCTGCCGGGGACCGCACAGAGGGAAGGAGGGAGGAGAGGAGGGGGACGGCCACATGGGAGGGGGGTGACGAGGCCCCCGGAGACAGCCTGCCTCTGGCCTTGCTTTCCCTTCTCCTCCTCCTCCTCCTCCTTCTTCTTTCTTCTTCCTTTTATGGACAGAGGGAGGGAGGGCGCTTGTGCCTGGAGAAAAGGATTTTTCTCCTCCTTCTTGAAAATGACCCCAAGCTGGCCTTTCTCAAGCAGCAGGGGCGAAGCCCCAGCTGTTTCAGTGAGAGGACCGGTCCAGGGGGTGGGAGAGAAGGAGAAGCTGGAAAACGAGACCCTCCCCGGAGCTAAGAGGTCCCCGAGTCCGGGTACTTTCCAAGCGTTTAGTACAGTGCTCTGCACGCACTAAGCACTCAATAAATGCGATCGAATGAACGAGAAGCAGGAGAGCTCTGCTCTGCCCATTATCATCCCGCTCCGCCAACTGTCAGCTGTGTGACTTTGGGCAAGTCATTTCACTTCTCTGGGCCTCAGTTCCCTCATCTGTAAAATGGGGATTAAGACTGTGAGCCCCCTGTGGGACAACCTGATCACCTTGTCACCTCCCCAGCGCTTAAAACAGTGCTTCGCACATAGTGAGCGCTTAATAAATGTTATTATTATTATTATTGTTATTATTATTATTATTATCGCTGGAGATGAAGGTCGCCTTCTCCATGACCACCGTTTGCCCCCACCCCACTAAAAGCCCCCTTAAACTTTGCGTTCTGCCCTTCTGGTCCCCCTCCTCGTCTCTCCCGAGCCGAGGCAGGGATTTTTTTTTTAATGGCATTTATTAAGCGCTTACTACGTGCAAAGCACTGTTCTAAGCGCTGGGGAGTTTACAAGGTGATCAGGTTGTCCCTCGGGGGGCTCACAGTCTTCCTCCCCATTTTACAGATGAGGTAACTGAGGCCCAGAGAAGTGAAGTGACTTGCCCAAAGTCACACAGCTGACAAGTGGCAGAGCCGGGATTTGAACCCATGACCTCTGACTCCAAAGCCCGGGTTCTTTCCACTGAGCCATGCTGCTTCCCATAACCATGCTGCTTCCCATAGCCATGCTGCTTCCCATCCTGCTTCCCAGGAATTAAAGTCCGCCCACCGGCCCGCACCTCCGAGTTTGCAAACGGCAAGGAAGAGACGCACACACTCTCCCCCCCGCCAAAAAAAAAACAACCCCTTCTTGCCTTTCTTTTTCCAAACACGAATGTTCACGGAATGGAGCTTTTCTCCCGCAGTCCCGACTATTGCTTCCCTTTCTGGGTTTCGCGGCGGGGTCGGGCGAGAGGTGAAATTAGGAGGCGGCGCCTGGGAATGAGGGCGTGTGGGAGCCTCGGATTGGGAACACCTGGGAGCCTCAGATTGGGAGCACCTGGGAGCCTCGGAGGGCACAAGTGGGGGAGCCTCGGATTGGGCACACCTGAGAGCCTCGGATTGGGCCCACCTGGGAGCCTCGGAGGGCACACCTGTGGGAACCTTGGGTTGGGCACACCTGAGAGCCTCGGATGGGGCACACCTGGGAGCCTCGGAGGGCACACCTGTGGGAGCCTCGGATTGGGCACACCTGAGAGCCTCGGATGGGGCGCACCTGGGAGCCTTGGAGGGCACAAGTGGGGGAGCCTCGGATTGGGCACACCTGGAAGCCTTGGAGGGCACAAGTGGGGGAGCCTCGGATTGGGCACACCTGGGAGCCTTGGAGGGCACAAGTGGGGGAGCCTCGGATGGGGCGCACCTGGGAGCCTTGGAGGGCACATGTGGGGGAGCCTCGGATGGGGCGCATCTGGGAGCCTTGGAGGGCACATGTGGGGGAGCCTCGGATGGGGCACATCTGGGAGCCTTGGAGGGCACGTGTGGGGGGGCCTCGGATTGGGCACGTGTCGGGGAGCCTCGGATTGGGCACACCTGGGAGCTTCAGAGGGCACGCATGGGGGAGCCTCGGAGGGCACGCATGTGGGAGCCTCGGATGGGGCACACCTGAGAGCCTCGGTGGGCACACGTGTGGGAACCTCAGGTTGGGCACACCTGGGAGCCTCGGATGGGGCGCACCTGGGAGCCTCGGAAGGCACGCGTGAGGGAGCCTCGGATGGGGCACACCTGAGAGCCTCGGATGGGACGCACCTGGGAGCCTCGGAGGGCACCGTGTGGGAGCCAAGGGACGGGAGCACCTGGGAGCCTTGGGGGGCACGAGTGGGGGAGCCTCGGATGGGGCACGCCTGGGAGCCTCGGATTGGGCACACCTGAGAGCCTCGGAGGGCACGCGTGTGGGAGCCACGGATGGGGCGCACCTGGGAGCCTTGGAGGGCACGTGTCGGGGAGCCTCGGATTGGGCACCCCTGGGAGCCTCGGATGGGGCACACCTGAGGGTCTCGGAGGGCACGCGTGTGGGAACCTCGGATTGGGCACACCTGGGAGCCTCGGAGGGCACGCGTGGGGGAGCCTCGGATGGGGCACACCTGGGAGCTTCGGAAGGCACGTGTGTGGGAGCCTCGGATGGAGCACAACTGGGAGCCTCGGAGGGCACGCGTGGGGGAGCCTCGGAGGGCACGCGTCGGGGAGCCCCGGATTGGGTGCACCTTGGAGCCTCGGGGGGCACGCGTGGGGGAGCCTCGGATGGGGCACGCCTCGGAGGGCAAAAGCGGGGGAGCCTCGGATGGGGCACACCTGGGAGCCTCGGAGGGCACGTGTGGGGGAGCCTCGGATGGGGCACTCCTGGGAGCCTCGGAGTGCGCCCGTGGGAGCCTCGGAGCGGCGCCCCCCCGTTTGCAGGGGCAGCTCCTGGCTCCCTCCACCGAGGCTGGCGCGCAGGGGGCGGGCCGCCCGGCCCCCTTTGCCCCCCGTGCCCCTTTCCCCGCCCTCCTACCCTGCACCCCCCACTCCCTCCCTCTTGGCAGAGACTATATAGGGAGGAGGCAGAGGCGGGGGGCTTGGACTGTCTCAGCCGGGGTCAGAGTTGTGCAGGTTCCGGAGGCTCCAAGTCCCCATCTGCTTGCCCTAATTGAGCATCTGTAAGTGGGGCTGGGGAGTGGACAGTGGGAAGGGAGGGGGGTCTTCCTGGGCAGAGGGGCTGGACATGAAATCCTACCTCAATGTGCTTCCCAAAGGCGCTGGGCTTTAAAAGAAAAGAAAACCCAAATCCTTGAAAGTTGACTTGGTTATGAGTGTCACTTTGAGACCCAGATCAGTTCAGTGGCAAACATCTGGACCGTCCGTTTTCTGTCTCTGACGTTCTGGCAGAACAGCAAATGTTCAGTATCATCATAGACGTTATTATAGTTATCATAATCTTCATTAGAATCTTGTTCAAAAGTAACTGTTTAAAAATCTCTGGACGGTTTACAAACTGTAAGCTCTCTTGCCAGTGTGGGACCTTAATTGTAGACAGTGCTCTGCACGCAGTAAGCGCTCAATAAATACGATTGAATGAATGAATAATGATGTAGATGGATAAAGCATGTTTACTCAGTAGTCCTTGGTCTATTCTTTGTGTGCGTGTGTGTATGTATGTATATGAAAATTATTTAGTTTAGGTTGCAGCTATTTCTGTGTTTTCCAGTCTTGGGCTAAACCAAGGCTAGTCATGAGCAATTCTATCAGGTGTCCAGTTCTTGAGCAATGATGCCAGAAATTTGTTGTCGATAGATGCAATTGTAAAGTAGCCAAAGAAAATATTTCAGCACAGAACCTTGTGAGGTCTTCATTAAAATATAGGGGTGAAAAGAAGGAGGATTGTTACTAAACTGTTTTGTTGCCTAGTCTTCCACTGGTTGGAGTGAATTTAAGAGCTTGGAGAAACTGTTTATCTCCTGAGAGGGAACAGTGACTAACGTTCATTTATTCATTGTCAGTCGTATTATTTGAGTGCTTACTGTGTGCAGAGCACTGTACTAAGCGCTTCGAAAGTACAATTCAGCAACAGAGACCATCCCTACCCAACAACGGGCTCACTGAAATACTGAAGTGAGATACTGGTTAAAAAGTCATTACAGTAGATGGCAGTACTGTAGTTTGAGCAATATCTTGGGTTGTCACAATAAAATATATCCTTCTAAATTATTTTGTTGCTCCCTCTAAATGCAAATTGGAAGATAGGTCCCCCCAAAATGTATCTTGCCTGATTGCTGATTAAACTCATTTTTTTGGTTTGACCCCCTTAAAATAAGAAAAATCTTGATCTTTTTTGTGTTGTGAAAGATCAGATTGGTTTCCCAAACTCAGGAGTCTTTTTTATTAGTAATTTGGCAATGTAGCTTATGTTGATATTTAGGACGACAGAATTGGAAGTACAAATTACCAAACACTGGAACTTCTTGACTCGTTCTCCCACACTACCGGGGCATTCCTTTTGATGTAGCTCTGCATCCTTATTATCACATTTGTAATAGGAATATTATTCCCTAAAAGGTATTTGTTTTGAATTTGTTATCATTACATTTTTGTGGAACGGCTAGTATTGAGAAGAACTTGTCCTTATATGGTAGCGTGTGTGCCCAGCGCCCAGAGTTCTTTTCAAATACTCGGGCTTGTTAGTTGTGAATTTCACTTTTTAAAAAGCCCGTTCTCTCTCAAAGATGTGGACCAAAGTAGGCAACTAAGGAAAAGAAGGAGTAGAGGTTCAACCCTACTTTAGGCTGCTTCATGGGTACCCTTTTGGAAGAGAAGCCGGACCCACTGTCGAACATTATTCTGTGGCGCCCGCATCACTTTTCACAACCCATAAAGACCGTAATAGTCTTGGAAAACGATGCCCTGAGTACCCCAGCTACATCATATGCAGAGTTTGAATAATGGATCCCTTGGGGCGTTTTGTAATGGACTTGTTTGGCCAGTTGAGATTCTCCTCTTTCAAAAAGGAAAGAGAGAAGACAGGGTTTGACGAAAGAATTGGGATAGTCCAAAAATGGGGTTTTTTTTTGCAGCCGGATGGAATAATTCCAAAAATGAGAGATGGTCAGCCAGCTTTAGAAGAGGAAATTAATTGGGTGGCAATTGCCCTTTGTATTCACTATTTCAGGAGGGGATGAGTCCAAGATTTGGAACATTCCACATTAGGAGATCAGTGATGCCATTTGATGGAAAGTGCTCTCCGCTGCTGCTGTGATGTCATTTTGATGAGATTTTCCTGTCTGGCCAGCTATTCTGCAAACAAGCAGAGACTCCCGGGTTTGGAAAGCTCCTTCAGTGGTCATCTTGTCCATTGCCCAGCCCCCCCCCCCCCCCAAGGCAGGGCTATACCTAACCCATCCCAGACTGATCAATCAATCGTATTTATTGAGCGCTTACTGTGTGCAGAGCACTGTACTAAGCGCTTGGGAAGCACAAGTCGGCAACTCATAGTGACAGTCCCTACCCAACAGCGGGCTCACAGTCTAGAAGGATTTCCATCTCCGGCCTGTTTGAACCACTCTTTACAACAGTGTTACTGCCTAGCCATAAACCGCCAAATTCAGTGGGCTTTACTTCCAAATCATTCGGGCTCTCTCGTGCAGGGGTGACTCTCCAAAGGGAAGACACTTCCGATATGATTACAGCTCACACTCAAAAAATAATCAGTCCTCCTTAGACTATCGTCTCTCGCCAACCAGGCTGCTAGAGAAATAACTGCAGCTGAAAATATGGAGGTTTTAGAAGAGACGGACTTATTTTTCAACTCTTTCCTGAGGACAGGATGCTTGTGAAGAAGTGTCCAGATAAGGGAGTCTAATTGCCTCCTTCAGAGCAAAGCTGATTGCTTCAAAGATTCCCAATTCCAACACTGGATAGTTTATCATTTCCTAACGTCCCCTCCTCTTGTTGACTGGATACTACCGCATTGCCTTCAAGAGGGGTCATAATTCACACACATTTCTCTGTGCCTCAGTTACCTCATCTGTAAAATGGGGATTAAGACTGTGAGCCCCACGTGGGGCAAGCTTTTATCCTCTCCAGCGCTTAGAACAGTGCTTTGCACACAGTAAGCATTATTATCCGTGCCATCTCTTGTACCAGCATCTTTCCCCAAAACGGATGATGATGATGATATTTGTTAAGCGCTCACTATGTGTCTAGCACTGTTCTAAGCGCTGGGGTAGATACAAGCCGATCAGGTTGGACCCAGTCCTTGCCACAGATGAGGCTCCCAGCCTTAACCCCCGATTTACAGATGAGGTAACTGAGGCACAGAGAAGTGAAGTGACTTGTCCGAGGTAACACAGCAGACAAGTGGCGGAGAACGCAGGTCCTTCTGGCTCCCAAGCCCGGGCTCTATCCACTAGGCCATGCTGCTTCTCTGCTTTTTATTGCTTGCAGGTAGGATAGGTGGTTTCTTATCCCTTTATTTATGTTTTTTTTTTTTATCTAGTACCCAAACTCGACAACGTAATACAAGACAAGTCCCCAACTGATACTTTCAGGTACTAAGTATCTCTCGAGTCAAAAGCAGAGTCATTCTGAAGAATGAATTTCTAAGCACCCTAAGTCCAGTCATCCTTTAGCGCTCTGTCCTTAGCACTTAGAAATATGGCAGATCACTTACTCTGCTTGGTCAATTCCTTATATAGATATTTGACTTCGCATCTACTGGCTCTTACCAGCTGAATCTCTGTTTCTTCCCCTGCTTCCTTTTCAGATTGTAAGTTCCCTGTGGGTGGAGACTGGGCCTTTCATTTCTACCGTATTATCCCAAGGGTTTGGTTCAATGTTCTACACACAGAATATGCTCAATAAATGCTATTGATAATGCTAATCCCGGTTCCTCCACTTGTCTCCTGTATGACCTTGGGCAAGTCACTTCACTTTTCGGTGCCTCCCAGCGCTTAGAACAGTGCTTTGCACATAGTAAGTGCTTAATAAATGTCATTATTATTATTATTACCCCATAATAACAATAATAATGGTATTTGTTTAGCACTTACTACGTGCCAAACACTTTTCTAAGCACTGATCAGTGCCTCATCTGTTAAATGGGGATTGAGACTGTGTGTCCCATCCAATTTGCTTATATCCATCCCTGTGCTTAGTACAGTGTCTGGCACACAGTAAGCACTTAACAAATACCATAATTATTATTATTAAGAAAAGCATGCCACATGGGTACTCTTCCTTTGGATTTGCCCCCCTTTTCCACTCCTCCCTCAGCCCCACAGCATATCTGTAATTTATTTATTTATATTAATGTCTTTCTCTCCCTGTAGCTTGTAAGCTCACTGTGGGCAGGGAATGTGTCTACCAACTCTGTTTTATGTTGTTCTCTCCCACGCGCTTAGTACAGTGTTCTGTGCACAATAAGTGCTCAATAAATGTGATAGATTGATAGTGTTCAGCTATGGCACATGAGGCAGAATGCCGTCTTTGCTTTGGCTCTTAGGACACTGTTAGTTTGGCATTCATACCAACCCTAAAAGAAACATCTCAGTCCTCATGTAGTCAGAAAGTAACACTGATGCTGATCTAAAAATTAAAAGAAAATTAACCATCTGGATTGACATGACACCTTTTTGATTGGCTCCACACCAGGAAATTATTGAATGACTCTGAGGCAAAAAACCCACCTCTCTTTTACCTGAAGAAGCCAGGAAATTGAAGCTAATGTATCATTTTGGGGCCTGAATATTCAAATAATTTGCTATATAGACTCCTCCTTCTTTCAGGATGTCAGGAAGTTTCGTGTAAACCAATGAAGTTTCTAACAAACCAGTGAAAGATTGCTAAAGCCAATGAAGAACTTTCTCAGTTCACCGAGCCAAACACCAAGAGTCCCAAAGGGAATATTCACTGACTTACTGAAGCCTGTCCCTTAGAAGAAACCACTGTACTAAGCACTTGGGAGAGAACAATATGACAGAATTGGTATGCATTCAATTGTATTTATTGAGTGCTTACTGTGCGCAGAGCACTGTACTAAGTGTGGTAGACACGTTCCCTGCCCACAGTGAGCTTACAGTCTAGATAAAGCTAGGCAGGCTGGCACAAAGTAATAATTACATCTATTTATTTATTCATTTTTGCTCACTTTCATTTTTATCCATTTTCTTGTTTCCATTGTGAATATATATACAATTCACATCTACCCCATTATATGTAGGCTCCTCAAGGCCAGAGGCTGTCTTTTCCAACTTGTACTATGAATTCTGAAACACTAATCAATGAATCAATCGGTGACATTTATTGGTCATTTACTGTCTGCAGAGCACTGTACTAAAAACCCGGGAGAGTATCATTCGCTAAAAGAGGTGAAGATAATCCCCGCCCAGAAGGAATTTACAGACTAGAAGGGGAGGCAGACATTAAATAAATTACATAAGTGCTACTGGAGAAGCAGCGTGGCTCAGTGGAAAGAGCCCGGGGTTTGGAGTCAGAGGTCATGGGTTCAAATCCTGCCTCCGCCAACTGTCTGCTATGTGACTTTGGGCAAGTCACTTCACTTCTCTGGGCCTCAGTTCCCTCATCTGTAAAATGGGGATTAAAACTGTGAGCCCCCCCGTGGGGCAACCTTACCTCCTTCCCCTCCCCACAGCACCTGTATATATGTATATATGTTTGTACGTATTTATTACTCTATTTATTTATTGTATTTGTACATATTTATTCTATTTATTCTATTTTGTGAATATATTTTGTTTTGTTGTCTGTCTCCCCCTTCTAGACTGTGAGCCCACTTTTGGGTAGGGACCGTCTCTATATGTTGCCAACTTGGACTTCCCAAGCGCTTAGTACAGTGCTCTGCACACAGTAAGCGCTCAATAAATACGATTGAATGAATAAATGAATGAACAACCTGATCACCTTGTAACCTCCCCAGCACTTAGAACAGTGATTTGCACATCATCATCAATCGTATTTATTGAGCGCTTACTATGTGCAGAGCACTGTACTAAGCGCTTGGGAAGTACAAATTGGCAACATATAGAGACAGTCCCTACCCAACAATGGGCTCACAGTCTAAAAGGGGGAGACAGAGTAAGCACTTAAAAAATACCATTATTATTATTATGGAAGTGGGGAGATAATCAAAGCACTTCAGAGGTACAGATTTAAGGGCATAGGCGACACAGAAAGGAAGGCAAATAGGGGAAGTTAGGGCTTACTTAGGGAAGCCTTCATAGAGGAGATATAAGCCTAATAGGGCTTTGAATATGGAGAGATAAGAAAGAGCTTTGCATACAGAGATCTTACTAGAGAAGCAGCCTGGCTCAGTGGAAGGAGCCCGGGCTTTGGAGTCAGAGGTCATGGGTTCAAATCCCACTCCACCAATTGTCAGTTGTGTGACTTTGGGCAAGTCACTTCACTTCTCTGGGCCTCAGTTATCTCATCTGTAAAATGGGGATGAAGACTGTGAGCCCCCCGTGGGACAACCTGATCACTTTGTAACCTCCCGAGCGCTTAGAACAGTGCTTTGCACATAGTAAGCACTTAATAAATGCCATTATTATCATTATTGTTCTCTGTGTTTCAGTTACCTCATCTGTAAAATGGGGACGAAGACTGTGAGCCCCCCGTGGGACAACCTGATCGCCTTGTAATCTCCCGAGCGCTTAGAACCGTGCGTTGCACGTAGTAAGCACTTAATAAATGCCATTATTATTATTATTATTACTAAATACTGCTGCGCTTTTGCTGCTGGTGATGATAAAAGTGAGGCTTCCCCTCTCCTCCTCGCTTGGTTCACCCCCGAAGCCCTCGTTTGCCCCCTTCCACTCCCTTCTGCGTCATCCTCACACTTCATTCATTCATTCAGTCATATTTATTGAGCGCTGACTGGGTGCAGAGCACTGTACTAAGCACTTGGAAAGCACAATTCGGCAAAATATCCCTACCCAATCCCTACCCAACAACGGGCTCACAGTCTAGAACGGGGAAACAGACAACAGAACAAAACCAGTAGCCAGGCAGACAGGTAGACATTTGGATTTGCACCCTTTAATCCACCCCTACCTCAGCCCCGCAGCACTTATGTACATATCTGTAATTTATTTATATTAATGTTTGTCTCCTCCTCTAGACTGTAAGCTCTGTGTGGGTAGGGAACATGTCTACAAACTCTGTTATATTACAGTGCTTTGCACATGGTAAGCGATCAATAAATACCACTGATTGGGACAAGAGAAAATGTGATATTTTGGCTGGAAATTATCTTCGGTTGTTATCCTGAGAAAAGTTAAACAATGAAAAATGTACCTCTTGGGGCTTCTCGCCCCCCAGCCCTCCAACCCCCATTCCCTCCTTTTCTTTAGACTAAAGAAGTATTAGCAGGTCATAATTGTCAGAATCATTGGTGAAATGAAAGGCAGTGTTCTCTTATAAGGAGATCTGGTCTTTCTCTCCTTTTTTGGAGAACAACCTGCTCTTTGCTGTCGCTCTCAGGGACCGCATTCTGTGGTGATGAGAGCAAACCTCTGGGATCAAAGGCTACTGGGTTCTTTTCTGCCTTTCTCATTTGCTTCTGAGTGCTTTGAAGCAAGGCGTTTTTTCCCTTCAAGAACATAAGGACTGCATAAAGGGCTCCAGAACAGACAGGGCGGAGAAACTTTTTCCTTGCTAGGATCCTGGAAAAAACACTCTGAAGAAAACAGAAATTACGGAGAGGCAGGATCACATTTAAATCCTTTCTGCCTCTTCCTGCCTGATCTCCCAGGAAGTTTGGGCAGAAAGCAAATAAGGAAAGATGCGTAGATTTGAGGAAAGATTCATGGTTTCCTTTTATCAGACCGATCTTCCAGGGAAACAGGAGCCCCTTTTCTTACTGCAGTTTGTCCAGCGAAAGGATCTATGTGACTTGTTTTTTGTTGGTTTTTTTTGTCTGTTTCAAAAAGATCAAGCTTCTCTCATCGGATTAAGTGTTTTTTGGCTGGGCCAGCGGCTTTGCGAAGTACAGTTGTGTTCTGCTGTTTGAAGGTGGTTCCCTTTCTAGGAGCTGAGCATGTCACCCCCCTCCTCAGAAATCTCCAGTGGTTGCCTATCAACCTCCGTATCAGGCAAAAGCTCTCCATCCCCTCGCCTCCTCCTACCTCACCTCCCTTTTCTCCTTCTCCAGCCCAGCCCGCACCCTCCGCTCCTCCGCCGCTCACCTCCTCACTGGGCCTCATTCTCGCCTGTCCCGCCATCAACCCCTGAGCCACAACCTACCTCTGGCCTGGAATGTCCTCCCTCCTCAAATCCTCCAAACTAGCACACGTCCCCCCCTTCAAAGCCCTACTGAAGGCTCACCTCCTCCAGGAGGTCTTCCCAGGCTAAGCCCCCCTTTTCCTCTTCTCCTCCCCATCACCCCCACTCCCTCCCTCTGCTCTACCCCTTACCCTGCCCCACAGCACTTGTGTATATATGTACATATTTATTCTATTTATTTTATTAATAATGTGTATATGTCTATAATTCTATGTATATTGATGCCTGTTTACTTGTTTTGATGTCTGTCTCCCCCCTTCTAGACTGGGCCCATTGTTGGACAGGGATTGGTTGCTGAATTGTACTTTCCAAGCGCTAACCCACTGTTGGGTAGGGACTGTCTCTATATGTTGCCAACTTGTACTTACCAAGCGCTTAGTACAGTGCTCTGCACACAGTAAGCGCTCAATAAATACGATTGATGATGCTCTGCGCACAGTAAGGGCTCAGTAAATACGACTGAATGAATGAATGAATGAATGAATGCCTTAGTCGGGCCCCTTCCGCTGTGGGGTGAGGGGATTTAAGACTATTTAGTCTGCTTCTACAAAGTCAGTGCACACGATATAGACAAGTCTGAGAATCGGGAACTTTCTCCTGTGACTTTGAAGAAGCCAAATCATTGCCACGACCTTCACCGTAACCTCCAAAATATTTCTTTCTGGAGTCCTAATAATCACTGTGTAAGATAACAGCCGTCGTTATTCTGATGGAGTGTGTTTTGAACAGCAGCAATGTGCTGCTGAACTGTTCACAACAGGCTGTCAGACAAGATTCCACCCCTACGGTTAAAAGTCCAAGAGAGTGGGGAACTTAGAAAGAAGAGACTTTTGTCATTCTGGACCAAGGAATTAAATTGGCTTAGAAAAGATCAGCCCCCTCTGTTACACATCTGCCCAGGAAGCAGCTGGGGCTTCATCAACGAACGAGACTGTAAGCTTCTTGTGGGCAGGGATCATGTGTACCGACTGGGTTGTACTCTTCCAATTGTTTAGTACAGTGCTCTGCAAACTGTAAGCCCTCAGAAAAAATCTTTGATGGATCGACTACTTATAGGACTGAAAGAAACTTAGGGAGAATGTGCAGTCTAACGTACTCCTCCATGAAATGGTGATGTGCAGGAGGAGTTCACAAGGCCAAATTGCCTCTTAAGGGTGATTTTATTGGGGGGGGGTGGTATTTGTTAAGTGCTTACTACATGCCACACACTGTGCAAAGCACTGGGTTAGAGTCAAGTCATTCGGTGGGCGGCGGGGGGAGGGGGGAGCACAGTCCCTGTCTTTCATAGTGCTCACAATCTTAAACCCCATTTTAGAGATGAGGTAACTGAGGACCAGAGAAGTGAAGTGGCTTGCCCAAGATCACCTAGCAGACAAGTCAGAGGTCATGGGTTCAAATCCCGGCTCCGCCAACTGTCAGCTGTGTGACTTTGGGCAAGTGATTTAACTTCTCTGTGCCTTAGTTACCTCATCTGTAAAATGGGGATTAAAACTGTGAGCCCCCCGTGGGACAACCTGATCACCTTGTAGCCTCCACAGCGCTTAGAACAGTGCTTTGCACATAGTACGCGCTTAATAAATGCCATCATTCATTCAATCGTATTTATTGAGCACTTACTGTGTGCAGAGCTCTGTACTAAGCACTTGGGAAGTACAAGTTGGCAACATATAGAGACGGTCCCTACCCAACAGTGGGCTCACAGTCTGGAAGGGGGAGACAGATGACAAAACAAAACATGTGGACAGGTGTCAAGTCATCAGAATAAATAGGAATAAAGCTAGATTCATTCATTCAATCGTATTTATTGAGCGCTTACTTTGTGCAGAGCACTGTACTAAGCGCTTGGGAAGTACAAGCTGGCAACATATAGAGACAGTCCCTACCCAACAGTGGGCTCACAGTCTAGAAGCCCAGTCTAAATGCACATCATTAACAAAATAAATAGAATAGTAAATATGTACGTCAAATAAATAGAGTAATAAATCTGTACAAGCATATATACAGGTGCTGTGGGGAGGGGAAGGAGGTAGGGCGGGGGGGATGGGGAGGGGGAGAGGAAAAAGGGGGCTCAGTGTGGGAAGGCCTCCTGGAGGAGGTGAGCTCTCAGTAGGGCTTTGAAGGGAGGAAGAGAGCTAGCTTGGCGGATGGGCGGAGGGAGGGCATTCCAGGCCAGGGGGAGGACGTGGGCCGGGGGTCGATGGCGCGACGGGCGAGAATGAGGCACGGTGAGGAGGTTAGCGGTGGCAGAGGAGCGGAGGGTATGGGCTGGGCTGGAGAAGGAAAGAAGGGAGGTGAGGTAGGAGGGGTCGAGGGGATGGACAGCCTTGAAGCCGAGAGTGAGGAGTTTTTGCCTGATGCCACTAGACCCCACTGGGAAGCATTTAATAATGCTTTGCAGAGAGTTACCAGTCTTCATATTAATGTCCGTCTCCCCCTCTAGACTTTAAGCTCGTTTTGGGCAGGGAACGTGCCCGCCATTTCTTTTGTAGTGCACTCTCCCAAGTGCTTAGTACAGTGCTCTGCACGTAGTAAGCACTCAATAAATATGATTGATTGATTGAGACAGCAGTGATGTATTTCTATATGGTCCACTCTTGGTTTTCAGTTGTAGTGGGGTCGAAGAAACTATCTTTGGATAATTCAAGTCCGCAAGTCAATCCCAAAGCTCATTTTACCCATGTTTTCCCCATCCAGTATTTAACCAGAGCCGTTAACCAGGAAGAAGAGTGGTATTTGTTGAGTGCTTACTATGTGCAGAACGTTGTACTAAGCACTTGGGAGAACACAATACAGCTGAGTCTTCAGAAGAAAAGTTCTAGGCAAATCTAGACTTTGAGTTCCTTATGGTCTTGCATTGTACTCTACCAAGTCCTTATAGAGTGCTCTGCACACAGTAAATGCCAAATACCATTGATTTATTGTTTGATTGACCATGATTCCAAAAATAAACTCCAGAAGACTAAGACGGCATCTTACTCAGAGACTCCATGACCTGGGGCACATAATTCCATGTCAGGCTCCCAGTAGACACTTCATAAATACCGCCCTGCTCCTTTCCACCTTAGTGTCTCCTTTCCCATTTTAAAATCATACCTCAAGGCTCCTCCCCACCTCTCTTTTACCTGGAAAAGCCAGGTAATTGAAGCTAATGTATCATTTTGGGGCCTGAATATTCAGATAATTTGCTATATAGACTCCTCTTTCTTTCAGGATGTCAGGAAGTTTCTTGTGAACCCTTGAAGTTTCTTGCAAACCAGTGAAAGATTGCTAAAGCCAATGAAGAACTTTCTCAGTCCTTTAGTTCACCGAGCCGAACACCAAGAGTCCCAAAGTGAATATTCACTGACTTACTGAAGCCTGTCCTCCAGGAGTCCTGGCTCCTCTCCTCCAGGGAGCTTTATTCAATTCTCTAATCCACCGACACCACATGTGACCCTTATCCACTCTTTCTCAATTCATCCTTGCGGTTATATCTGTTGGCAATTTCTATAACATTTACTTCTACGCACTTGTATCGCTAGCCTGTGCTTTTGCAGTCTCTCCCCAACTGCTTAGTACAGTGCTCTGCACACAGTAAGCACTCAATAAATACCATTGAATGAATGAACTAGACTATGAGCTTCTAGAAGACACTTTCTGGTCTTTAACTTGGACCTCAAACACTGAGTCCAGACCTCCCTGTATCATATGGGTTGTCAGTAAACACTTCTTACCATGAACAAGCCACTTCATTTCTCTGTGCCGCAGTTACCTCATCTGTAAAATGAGGATCGAGACTGTGAACCCCACATGGGACAGGGACTGTGTCCAACTCGATTTGCTTGTATCCACCTCAGTGCTTAGCGCAATGCCCGGAACATAGTAAGTGCTTAACAAATACCACAGTAACGGTAAGTAAGCCCTTCGTGACCACCTGACAGTGAGTGCCGTTTCCTTCAGCACCACAGAGCTAGCTAACGGTCAAACCATTTTCAACCCAAGGAGAGGTTTTGGTTAGTTTGGCTTTTGACTCCAACCTGATTCAGATCCCGTTTTCCTTGTTCTGCAGGTGGTCACTGAGTCAACATGGCACAGAAAAGCCAGCTCAGCGACGATGAGAAATTCCTCTTTGTGGACAAAAACTTCATCAACAGCCCAATGGCCCAGGCGGACTGGTCGGCCAAAAAGCTAGTCTGGGTCCCTTCTGAGAAGCAGGGCTTTGAGGCTGCGAGCGTCAAGGAAGAGAAGGGGGATGAGGTGGTCGTGGAGCTGGCAGAAAATGGCAAGAAAATCACCGTGAACAAAGATGACATCCAAAAAATGAATCCCCCCAAGTTCTCCAAAGTGGAAGACATGGCAGAGCTGACGTGCCTCAATGAAGCGTCTGTGTTACACAACCTGAGGGAGAGATACTTCTCAGGACTGATTTACGTAAGTAGCCTGGGCTGGCAGGGAGACCCGTCCCCTCCCCTGCCGTTTGGTTTTGGGCTGTGGGCAAGGTGCAACAAACCCAGATAGGAGCCTGGGAGAAATCCCCTTGGCTGTATATCCTGACCAGCCCCAGATAACTGGGAAGCTTCAGTTCCCCTCTTCAGTTTTCTTTTTTGAACTTCTATAAAAAGCAACATTTACATCTTATACGTTATGTTGAGTTGCAATGGGAATGTCGTGTACAGAAATGGGTGCGTAATGTGTAAAATTAGCCACTCCTCCCTGGAGTTCTGTGCTGGCCTGCGGCTTCTTGGTGAAAAGGTTTTTCAGCTCTCCCTGAAAAGGACATTCAAGCTTGACTCTGCCTCAGGGACGTCCCAGGCTCAATCTGGAGGTGCAGGCCTTTGTTTCAGAGGACCTGAGCATCTATCTCAAATAAGAGATGCTTGTGGCCTATTGGAAGGCATCTGGGGCTGGGTTTCTAGCCACGAGACCTGGATTTTAGCCCCAGCTCTGCTACTGGTATGACCAAGGTATGACCTTGGGCAAGTCACTTAAACTCTATGGGCCTCAGTTTCCTCATAGTAATAATTTTGGTATTTGTTAAGCATGTTTTATGTGCTATGCGAATACAAGATACTCAGATCAGACACAGTTCCCGTCCCACACAGGACTCACCGTCTAAACCGGGGAGAGAGCGGGTATCTTAGCTTCATTTTCTAGATCTGCCACATATAAAATGGGGAGAGACTGCTTTGCTGTTCCCTGTCTCACAGGGATGTTGTGAGGGTCAAAAATGAGATGATTGACGTAAAAGGGCTTTTTAAAGTTAAATCCCTCTATAAATTCAGGGTATTATCTGGCATACATGGGGCCACCTTAATAATAATAACAATAATAATGGTATTTGTTAAGTGCTTACTATGTGCCAAGCACTGTTGTAAACGCTAAGGTAAATACAAGATAATCAGGTTGTCCCATATGGGGCTCACAGTCTTAATCCCCATTTTACAGATGAGGGAACTGTGGCACAGAGAAGTTAAGTGACTTGCCCAAAGTTACACAGCTGATAAGTGGTGGAGCCGGGATTAGAACCCATGACCTCTGACTCCCAAGCCCGAGCTCTTTCCACTAAGCCACACTGCTTCCAGGAGCAGATTCCAACTTCCAGATCCCGCAGGCCATGTGGGAAGGGCCCCCAACTCAGCCAGTTCATCTGGACACTCTGGGTTGGAGAATGGAGTCCCTCGGCCTTGGACTCCATTGGTAATAATGATGGTATTTCTTTAGCGCTTACTATGTGCCAAGCACTGTTCAAAACGTTGGACAAAAAGTGCCCCCAGAGTTGGACTGATCTGGGATAGGAAGACAAAATTCACTGGGCCATCAACTTTTTCCCATCATAATTAGAGATTTCCCTGAGCCATTGGGGGTTTTCTATTTTCAGTTCAGCCTGAGAGGCCAAAGTCACAGAATTCATTTTTTCTTCAGATAAAAATAATTCTCTAACTGGGAAATGGACATTTTTAGAAAGAGTTGTGGAGAAAAATTACCCTGTCAGTGATGCTGTTTTATGAAAAATCAATGGGTTCCTGGGCAAAGAGGGCAGCTATTAACTCCCTTAAACGTCAGATATCCTTACATCCTTACATCACGCAACGTCATTAAATTCCAAGTCCTCACCGGAGGATCAGGGGCAGAAAAAATACCAGTCTTTGCTCCTGTTCCTAAAGATAATGCCTCAGGAAGCAGCTTGGCTTAGTGTATAGAGCAGGGGCTTGGGAGTCAGAAAACATGGGTTCTAATCCCAGCTCTGCCACTTGTCTGCTGCGCGATCTTGGACAAGTCACTTAACTTCTCTGGGCCTCAGTTACTTCATCTGCAAAATGTGGATTAAAACTGTGAGCCCCATGTGGGACAGCGACTGTGTCCTACTTAATAATAATAATAATAATGGCATTTATTAAGCACTTACTATGTGCAAAGCACTGTTCTAAGCACTGGGGAGGTTACAAGGTAATCAGGTTGTCCCACGGGGGGCTCACAGTCTGAACCCCCATTTTACAGTTGAGGGAACTGAGGCACAGTCTGGAGGGTTCTAGTCAAATGCCAGCATAGATGAGGGAATTGAGAGCATGCTTGCTTGTCAGATCTGCAGGAGATATTAAGTTGAACAGTGTTGCCAATACATTGGAAATCAAGAATGGAAGTAAACGTTACCTTAAAAGCAATGGATATAAGAAATAATGGGTCAGCCCGGGGAGGCCGCGTGTCTGCCGGGAGTTCTTGGACAAGTCACTTCACTTCTCTGTGCCTCAGTTACCTCATCTGCAAAATGGGA
Source organism: Tachyglossus aculeatus (assembly GCF_015852505.1). Classification (NCBI taxonomy): domain Eukaryota; kingdom Metazoa; phylum Chordata; class Mammalia; order Monotremata; family Tachyglossidae; genus Tachyglossus; species Tachyglossus aculeatus. Next base: position 71,101,616 of record NC_052086.1, read on the forward strand.
GTAAAGATGGTGAGCCCCATGTGGGACAGGGGACTGTGTCCAATCTGATTCATTCATTCAATCGTATTTATTGAGCGCTTACTGTGTGCAGAGCACTACACTAAGCGCTTGGGAAGTACAAGTTGGCAACATATAGAGACGGTCCCTATCCAACAGTGGGCTCACAGTCTAGAAGATCCTGATGATCTTGAATCTACCCCAACCCTTAGGAACACTGCTCGACACATAAGTGCTTAAGAAATATTATCGTTCTCATCATTATTATTAGTTTTCTGGCTCTGACAGTGCCCCACAGGGGTTGGAGGAATGGTGGGATAGTCCCTCTCTTAGACCAACGTCCTTGTGGATAGAGATGGGCCATTCCATTCTCTATTCCATTTGGGAATGAAAATTCCCAAACTTTCCCTCTAATAATTCCTCCAGGATTGGTCATCGAGAAGCAGTGCTGCCTAGAGGATAGAGCTTGGGCTGGGAGACAGAAGAACCTGGGTTCTAGCCACTTGTCTGCTGTCTGACCCTGGGTTTACCGCCTCTGGGCTTCAGTTACCTCATCTGTAAAATGGGGATTAAGTCCGGGAGCTCCATGTGGGACACAGATTAGGTACAACTTGAATTCATATCTACCCCAGTGCTTAGTTTGGTGCCTGGCACATAATAAGCGCTTAACAAACACCATCAAAACAAAACAAGACAAAAAAAACCCTTGACCCGTCTAAAAACCAAAGTGTTACCCTGTAGCATTCTCACTTTCCCCTCCAAAAAAAAACAATTGTGGATTTATTGAACCTAAATTTAACTGAACTCTTCTTGAAACTATTGTTATTTTCTGCCTGCAAGTCTTCTTGTGTGAACTCTGCTCATTAGAATTGTTTCCTCTTATCTATCATGAATTTACCAAGACGTTTTACCGTCTGTCTTTTATTTTCGTGTCTGTCTCCCATCCTAAGTCTCTAAGATCCTTGAGGACAGGGATTTTGTCAACAGAGAAGCAGTGTGGCCTAGTGGGAAAAGAGCAGGGGGCTGGAGTCAGAGGACCTGGGTTCTAATCCCGGCTCTGCCAACCGCTTGCTGTGTGACCTTGGGAAAGTCACTTCATTTCTCTGGGCCTCAGTTTCCTCAACTGTAAAATGGGGATTAAATCCTACTCCCACCTGATTCGATAGACGGTGAGCCCCATGTGGGACAGGGACTGTGTCCACCCTGATAAAGCTGCAGTGCTTAGACCAGGGCTTGACACATGGTAAACACTTAATAAATACCATAAAAAAAACTAATTTTATTGTACTCTCCCGAGCACTTAGTACAGTGCTCTATACCCAGTAGCTGCTCAATAAGTATTATTGATTGAAAACTTATAATCGCCTCCCTCTTCATTGGGAAGCTGGGAAAACCACTGGGTTTGTTATAGCAGGCAGTGGTATTTACTAAGTGCTTATTGTGTGCAGAAAACTATATTAAGCATTTGGGAGTGTACAATACACTATGTTTTTTCTATATCTAAGGAGGAATGTGATGAGATGTGACACTGCTTTACTGCATGGTGTTTAAAATTGACATACATTACTGCCGTGAGCAAAGATTAAACAAAATTGTGGTTACGTAGCCAGAAAAATAAGGATAAAACTTGTGATTGCCTTCGAGAAGATGAAGGCTTTTTATGGAGAGCTGACAAATAGTTCCCCATGACTCCAGAATATTGAATGCAAGGGAGTAGATGTAAATAATAATTATTTTTATTACGAGTTTTGTTAAGTGCTTACTATATGCCAAGCACTGTATCAAGTGCTGAGGTTTACGCAATACAATCAGATCAGACACAATCCCTGCCCCAAGTGGGATTAACAGTTTAAGGGAGAGGAAGCACAAATATTTAGTCCCCATTTTGCAGGTAAGGAAACTGAGACCCAGAGAAGTTAAGTGACTTGCCCCAGGTCACACAGCAGACAAATGGAAGAGCCCGGATTAGAAGCCGGGTATTTTGATGCCCAGTCCCGTACGCTTTCCACTAGTCTAGGCTCCTTCTTAGCTTCTTCTGCTTTTATTAAGGAGGGACATAGAGAAGGATTCTTGTTTGTCAGGGTGATAGACACTGGACTGTGCTACCAAGGGAGGTTGTAAAGTCTTCATCCCCAGGTAGCTTAAAGAAAAGGAGAACACCAGCTGGCTTGGGTAGTTTAGTCATTGTCTTGATTTAGAGGCCCCTCTGAATCCAACTCAATGATATCAGGATTGGCTACACAATGGAGGTGATCCCCACTGCCCCTTGGTGAACTGTTTGAGGAAGTGTGTGAAGTCTTCAACCTTGGAAATCTTTTTTGTTTGAAATAGTCAACATTTTGCCATGGGATGTCTCAGTCACTTTCCTATATTCCTTGTCAGCGCTTAGAACAGTGCTCTGCACATAGTAAGCACTTAATAAATGCCATCATTATTATTATGTCAGAGACTGGAGCAACTGACCCTTTGAGTCCCTTCCGAGCTCCAGGATTCTTAGATTCTCTGTCAGAGTTTCCCGTCGTGCCCAGGAGGGTGTTTTCTCACTCTATCGGTCTTTTGCATTGTACTTTCCCAAGTGCTCTGCCCACAGTAAGCCCTCAATAAATACCACAGATTGATTTTGCTTGAGGAGTAGGGTGGCCACTGATAGCCCTGCTGTGTGGCAGACAACGAGATTCATGCGGTGTCACGCGTGTTACTTCAGGCATGCGGAGTGACGTAATGATGCTGCAAAAGCCGTTTGGTGGAAATATGTGGATTCGTGAGGTCAGATTGACTTTCTCAAAGTGCGGGGGGACCCCGTAAATGCCCCAACTTGCTCCACTCCCACCCCTTTCAGGGAGATGTCTTGTGCAGTGTCCAAACCGTGCAACTCGGCGGCAGGAGGCATGACCGGGAGAGGTTCGGTGCCGAAATGAAAAGACCCGTATGCGAAGGGGCGGCTCAGTTATTTTGTTAATATGTTTGGTTTTGTTCTCTATCTCCCCCCTTCTAGACTGTGAGCCCACTGTTGGGTAGGGACCGTCTTTATATGTTGCCAACTTGGACTTCCCAAGCGCTTAGTACAGTGCTCTGCACACAGTAAGCGCTCAATAAATACGATTGATTGATTGATTGATTGGAAGTGGATGGGGACAGGCCGGCTGAATTCCACGCTGTCCGGAATGAGACAGGACAACTAACCATTCTAAATGCGGATCAGGGAGGGGAGTGTGTTCTTCCACACTGCGGCTCTCCTTCCAGGGGAAGAGTCCCTGTCTTGAAGTCCCGGACGGGATGAGCCGTCTCAGAGTCAGGTGGTTCTGGACTTGGCAGGAAAGCCGAGGCCCCCTGAAAAGGCGGCCCGTGCACTCCTGCCAAGCACGGTGTAGAACAAGTTGGCTTCACCAGCAGCGGAGGCACTGGGCTCAGCTGGCTGACCATATAAAGTCTCGGCGGACACTCAAGCTGCCTAATACGGTCACAGGAGGGAATCCCTGGGTTCACATGAGGCCTGCCCATGGTGCAGGCAGAACTCAAAGGGAGGGGGCCGCGGCCTAACCCCATCTGCAGGCCCAGCGGGACGACGGAAAAAAGAAAAAAATCTGCTGCAATTCCCGTTGTTCCCTGGTGAAAATGGGAGCTCTCCGGCAGACGGATTTTAAAAAAGAAAGTGTCATTGCTACATCTAAAAGGCGACTTAACCTGGCATCGCCCATTCCCAAAGATTGATTTTGGCAGGAGATTCTTCCGGAGGGCAGGGCCGGGCAGAATCCCTTTCATCCCTCTGTTTGCCCAGCGCACACCCATTCAACCTTATCCCTGGGAATAGCTCTGTCCCCTCTGGGAGCCCTCTCTGTGAGAGAAAACAGGGCCAAGGAGGAGGAGGAGGAGGAAACAGCGTGGCCTAGTGAATACAGCACGGGCCTGGGAACCAGCAGGACCTGGGTTCTAATTCCAGCTCCACCACCTGTCTGCTGTGTGACCTTGCGCAAGTCACTTCACTTTTCTGTGCCTCTGTTATCTGTAAAATGGGGATTAAAACTGTGAACTCCATGTGGGACAGGGACTGACTCCAACTCGATTATTTTGTATCGACCCCAGAATTTAGTACCATCCTTGGCACATAGTAAGCTCTTAACAAATACTATTATTATCATTATGAGCGGCAGGGGGTTAGTGGATGGCCACCAGTTATCCATGGTAAGCCACTGGTGACTTCCAGGTTGTGTTCCCAGTTATTATTACTCTGTTTTTTAAGCACTTACTATGTGCCAAGCACCGTACTAAGCACTAGATACAAGACAATCAGATCGGACACAGTCCCTGTCCCACAGAGGGCTTACAGTCTAAACAGTAAGCCTAACTCATACAGCTTTACAGGTGACATTTTGGTTTTCAGCCAGTCTGTCCTCTGTCCAGTATGGCACCGTACCCTCTTTTGTCCTTTAGTTTAATTTTTAGTGCTGAGCCTCCCTCCACTATACTCCTGCTGCCGAGTTCTTTGGCTCAGGCCGCATCTGGAGTTCCTGCAGGCTGGGGAGGGGAGATTCAAGGCTCTGGAGAGAATGGTGGGGCTCAGGGTTCCCCATAGAGAAATAATGTAGGATCACACCTAATTGGTGAGCTTCTGGAAAACACTACAGGCAGAGCAAACACTGCAGGTGTGTATCTAGTGCGTCCGACTCCTGGTCTGATATTCCCAAGGGCTTCCAGTGGCCACCCTACTTGCCAAGTGGCCTCCAGTGGTTATACCCGAGTTTAGCTGCAGACCGGTGAGCGGGGCTCAGGGAAACTCTCAGTCCTCTCCCACATCCAGGTCAATTCCTTGGAGGTGTACTCCTGGGTTAATCCCATTCCAGGCTGGAAATCCCTGGTTGGACCCCTCCCGGGTCTGGCTGCCCAACAGAGCCCCCGGGCCCGTGGAGTCAGAGCCCACCCCAGATCTGAGGGAGTCAAAATTGGGCCTGATTCTTAGTCCTGAAAGGCACTCTTTCATGCATGCATTGAACCTGTATATGATAGTGAACCTAACCAAAGCCTTCTGCAGGCAGTCCACAGAGACCCCTGAGCCTTGGAAACCCAGTGCATAAGCGGAGTAATAATAATAATAATAATAATAATAATAATAATAATAATAATGATAATAGTGGCATTTATTAAGCGCTTACTATGTGCAAAGCACTGTTCTAAGCACTGGGGAGGTTACAAGGTGATCAGGGTGTCCCACAGAGGGCTCACGGTCTTCATCCCCATTTTACAGATGAGGGAACTGAGGCCCAGAGAAGTTAAGTGACTTGCCCAAAGTCACACGGCTAATTGGGGGAGCAGGAATTTGAACCCATGATCTCTGACTCCAATGCGCATGCTCTTTCCTACTGAGCCACTGCTGCTTCTCAGCTTCTCTGCTTCTCGGAGTAACTAGTGGAGTGATTTCTGTGGTTTTATACCCAACAGTCCAGTTTCCCAATGGCTTGCCCCATGCCCAGGCAGCGTGATATAGTGGTTAGAACATGGACTTGAGAGTCAGAAGGTCATGAGTTCTGATCCCAGCCCTGCCACTTGTCTCTTGGGCAAGTCACTTGTGTGCACCTCAGTTACCTCATCTGTAAAATGGGGATAAAGACTGGGAGCCCCCCGTGGGACAACCTGATCACCTTGTAACCAACAGTGCTTTGCACATAGTAAGCGCTTAATAAGTGCCATCATTATCATTATTATTATTACCTGTAAAATGGGGATTAAGACTGTGAGCCCCACGTGGGAACAGGACTGTGTCCAACCTGATGAGCTTGTATCTACCCCAGCGCTTGTATCCAGCGCTTAGAACAGTGCTTTGCACATAGTAAGTGCTTAACAAATACCATCATTATTATTATTACCCCAGTGCTTAGAACAGCGCTAAATGCTTAGTACAGTGCTCTGCACACAGCAAGCGCTCAATAAATACGATTGAATGAATGAACAGTGCTTCACATACAGTAAGCGCTTAACAAATACCATCATTATTATTATTATTCAGCACAGGAGGCTTGTATTTCAAGGATTTTGATTTTAACCTCACCTCCTGCTATTGGGTCGCGTTGTTTGGAAGCAACACTAATGTTCAGCAGGACTCGGAAAGGGAACACAATGGCTCTGGAGCAAAAGAGCAGTCAGCGGTTCCCCGAGGGGAAACCGCCGGGGCTCGGGCGGACTTCTGCACGATGTACTGTGTGACATCACTGGGTTAGGCTGCAGGTTCTGACTACCCCACGTAATATCAGGGGCATCTGAGAGTTTAAGAACCCACAGATACCGTCAGCGACCACCTTAGAGGCTGCTTTTCTGCAATGGCCCGAATCCAGCCTGAAGCCGGGGGTGCCCAGAGCCACGGGGGGATGTCAGAAGACCTCTGGGCCTCGGTTGCTCCTGCGAAATGGGTGCATTCACCCCTGTCTCTCTCACCCCCTTATGCAAAGAAAGATGAAAATGCTAGAGAAAGGCAAAGTTTGGGGGCTTAGGAATCAGGTGGGGTTCTGATACTCGACTTACTTGCGTTTGGTTTTTCAGTCCGTGAAAGGAAACAGAGAGTTAAACGACTTTATCCCCTGGGACGGGGGGGTGTCTTCTTTTCACAGACTTATTCGGGACTGTTCTGCGTCGTGGTCAATCCCTACAAATACCTGCCCATCTATTCAGAGAAGATTATCGACATGTACAAAGGAAAGAAGAGACACGAAATGCCGCCCCACATCTACGCAATTGCGGACACGGCCTACCGGAGCATGCTGCAAGGTAAGCCCCCAAACCCACCCCCAATCGGCTCCTCTCTCCTGGCTCCCGGGGAAGGGGGCATCACTGAAGGGGCTCTGATGCCTCCCTTCGTGCCCGGGGGCCTTCTGGGCTTCTTCTGGCCAGGCTTCGGAATGCTTTGGCTGGCGGTGCGGATCCCCGCACGGCCTGACTGAAAAAGGGAAAAACCAGCCCCGAGCTCCCTTGTCCAGCAGCAGCCAAGGCGGGTGGACCGACCAGCTGGAGCAGGAAGCAAATAGCTTTGGCAAATACGGTCAGAGGCAGCGTTCCTCCGCTGCACAGTGATGGGGCCGAACCTTCTCCCCAAGCCCTCCCAGCTCTGCGTTTTTCCCTTCTTTAATGAGTTCGAGTCGAGCTAGATCCACTAGGTTGGCCGAAGTCCCTCTCTTCAGTGTGGGGATAAAGGACTCTTCGGCTTGGCATCCTGTCTCAGTTTCTCCTATTTCACCTCCGCCTTCTCCTCAGCCACCCTTCATGCTGCCTTTTTTTTTTTTTTGCTTATTTGTTAAATCAATCAATCAATCGTATTTATTGAGCGCTTACTGTGTGCAGAGCACTGTACTAAGCGCTTGGGAAGTACAAGATGGCAACATATAGAGACAGTCCCTACCCAACAGTGGGCTCACAGTCTAAAAGATAATAATGGCGTTTATTAAGCGCTTACTATGTGCAAAGCACTGTTCTAAGCGCTGGGGAGGTTACAAGGTGATCGGGTTGTCCCATGGGGGACTCACAGTCTTAATCCCCATTTTACAGATGCGGGAATTGAGGCACAGAGAAGTGAAGTGACTTGCCCAAAGTCACACAGCTGATAACTGGCGGAGCTGGGATTTGAACCCCTGACCTCTGACTCCAAAGCCAGAGCTCTCTCCACTGAGCCACAAGATGTAGGGCCATGAGAAAGAGAAAATCACATTTTGTTGAAAATAGGATAGGTGTGTAGTTGGGTTTTTTTGTTGGTTGACAAAAATGAGGTGCCTCCCGGACAAATTCCAGGAGTTCCTGAGAAAAGCTCAGTCCCAGGAGTGTTCGGACTTCCAGAGTCCAGGGAAGACAGAGCCTCCCCTCCCTTTCTCTAGCATAATAATAATGACGGCACTTGTTAAGCGCTTACTATGTGCAAAGCACTGTTCTAAGCGCTGGGGAGGTTACAAGGTGATCAGGTTGTCCCACGGGGGGCTCACAGTCTTCATCCCCATTTTACAGATGAGGGAACTGAGGCACAGAGAAATGAAGTGACTTGCCCAAAGTCACACAGCTGACAAGTGGCGGAGCCGGGATTAGAACCCATGACCTCTGACTCCAAAGCCCGGGCTCTTTCCACTGAGCCACGCTGCTTCTCATGTGCTATTTAGCATGTGAGTGGGAAGGGATTCCGAACTCAAGGTGACATGTCAGACAGCCCCAAGCTGGGATTAATGGGAGTTTGGGCTCCTATTTTTGCTCAGAGAGCCGGTGGAAGTGGCAATGGCCCCTTCTGTAAGTGTAATGGTCAAGTGAGAAGCAATGTGGCTCAGTGGAAAGAGCCCGGGCTTTGGAGTCAGTGGTCAGGGGTTCAAATCCCGGCTCCGCCAATTGTCAGCTGTGTGACTTTGGGCAAGTCACTTCACTTCTCTGGGCCTCAGTTCCCTCATCTGTAAAATGGGGATTGACTGTGAGCCCCCCCGTGGGACAACCTGATCACCTTGTAACCTCCCCAGCGCTTAGAACAGTGCTTTGCATATAGTAAGTGCTTAATAAATGCCATAAAAAAAAGTGGTTTCAAAGGCACTTTGGGCACATAGGACATTATTTTGTTTTTCATCGTTCCCCAACGATGGCAAAGACAGTAAAATTCAAGTCCAACCACAGAGCTTGAGCTATTGGCCCTGATCCTTACACCTCAGCAGGGAATGTGTCTGTTTATTGTTATATCATACTCTCCCAAGCGCTTAGTTTAGTGTTCTGCCTACAGTCAGCACTCAATAAATATGATTCATTCATTCAGTCAGTCAGTCATATTTATTGAGCACTGACTGTGTGCAGAGCACGGTACTAAGCGCTTGGAAAGTACAATTCGGCAACAAATAGAGACAATCCCTACCCAACAACGGGCTCACAGTGAGAAGCAGCATGGCTCAGTGGAAAGAGCCCGGGCTTTGGAGTCAGAGGTCACGGGTTCGAATCCCAGCTCCGCCACATGTCTGCTGTGTGACCTTGGGCAACTCACTTGACTTCTCTGAGCCTCAGTTACCTCATCTGTAAAAGGAGGATTAAGACTGTGAGCCCCACGTGGGACAACCTGATCACCCTGTATCCCCCCAGTGCTTAGAACAGTGCTTTCCACACAGTAAGTGCTTAAATGCCATCATTATTATTATTAGAATGGATAAATGAAAGAAACTCTTCAGCACACGGATGAGGAAATGATGCGTGAGCTGCATGGCCGCGCGACTAGCCCACTCAGTGATGGGCTATTGCTTCTCCAGGAAATTTGGCCAAAGCCTTGAGCTCCAAGAGCCTGGAGCTGCCTCTCTTCCCTGAGGAGGGAAGCTTAGCTACTAGTGGGGTTTTTTTTTCGGGTTTTTTTTCCCTGATGTTTTCCCGGCTTCAACAGCACACACTCGGCTCCAGCTGAGAGCAGGTGACGACAGATGCTCGCTCAACGTCCCCAAAACCACGTGAACTTTGGTGGACAGCAGTCACACCCCTGATTCTCTCTATCAGTCTCTTTCAATCCCCAAGGGCTAAGGGGCATGGAGGAATTGAAGCAGCAGATGTAAGGAAAGCACAATTAGCCTTTCTCGTCACTCCGGGCAGCCCTTTCCCTCCCAACTCCCCCTCGTCCCCCATTATTGGGTGTGAATGCCAGATAAGATTACCCTCTGACCCATGGAAAGGAAACTGGTATTTTCGGTAGTGTCTGAGCAAGTTACCAACTGGAAATGTTCTTCTTTCCCAGTTACCTCTAAATAGTGACTCTTGTGGAAACAGACTTCAAACACACATCCCTCCCTCCTCTGGGCCTGTAAATATAGGATTTTGACCTCCAGGATGTGGGGATCCGTCTCTATGACGGCTTTGCTCATTTTGCTCCATCCAGCCAAGAGAGCAAAATGTGGGCACGGAGCCTCTTGGATCATCTGTAAATTCCAGTTTCTCAGTCCGGTATTTGTGCCCATTGTGTCTGTAAAACACGTGAACTGCAGGCAGTTCTTGGGCTTACAGTTCAACTGGTTTCTGAGACATGCATCTGAAGTTGAAATTTAAGGAGGCACCATTTTTTTCCATAAGAACAATATAATGAATGGGGGTTTTGTTCCTGAACCAAAGTCAGATACTCGTTTTTTTTTTCATTTTTTTTCATAAGAACAATGTAATAAATGGGGTTTTGTTCCTGAACCAAAGTCAGATACCCTAGTTCTTACCCTAGTGAGAAGCAGCGTGGCTCAGTGGAAAGAGCACGGGCATTGGAGTCAGAGGTCACGGGTTCAAATTCCGACCGCCACTTGTCAGCTGTGTGACTTCGGGCAAGTCCCTTAGCTTCTCCATGCCTCAGTTATCTCATCTGTAAAATGGGGATTAATACTGTCAGCCCCACGTGGGACAACCTGATCACCTTGTAACCTCCCCAGTGCTTAGAACAGTGCTTCGCACATACTAAGCGCTTAATAAAATGACATTGTTATTATTATTATTATTATTAGTTTTATCAAAATTACCTTGTAGTGAGTACTCAATCAGCTTTAGATGAGTAATACAGCTAAATTCATGGATATACTGAATCAGAAAAGTTCAATTTTTCCCTTCCTGCCAATTTTTACTTTATCAGAGGAAAACTGGACATGTTGACCCCTCAGTTGTCTACCTGGCAGTCAGATAACTGCCAACACCTGTCCACTTCTTGGCTTTTTCCGCTAGCCTTCTCTCACCCCATGACTACTTTGAAATTTGCCTTCATTTCCTCTTACCCCCATCATGACTTGACAGTGATTTCCATGTTCTTATGCCCCTTCCATCCCCATCCATCTACTAGTTGAACCCTAGAAGCTAGTGCCAGCGCTTAGAACAGTGCTTTACACATAGTAAGCGCTTAATAAATGCCATTATCATTATTATAAAGGAGGGTAGTGTAAAGTTGATACTATTACGTTGTAAAGCTGAAACCTAGTGTAAATATAGAATTGTGGTAAATGTCATAACTCAAAACATCCTAGGTTGAAGATCGCCTAAATGCTTTTGAGTAATGCCTTGAACTGCCCTGGTTAGTTGCTGCCGTAAAAGGGTCTTTACCTTCTTTGGCAGCGGGGGATGTAGGATATTCCTCTCCCTGTGGTCCTTGAGGCCAAAGGGCAGATGGAAAATCAGGAGCAGAAGTGTACAGGGGAGAGAGTCTTGTGGAAAATGAAAGGCATCAGCTTCTGTTTCCACTGATCTGGTGTGACTTGTTAGTCTGAAATTGAGGTAGGAGAGTGTCTCATTGCAAGACTGGGTCAGTGTAAGGGATGGAGGCTGAGATTTGGAGGAATGCCAAACGTCCCACCCCCTCCTTGTGATAACAAGGACCTGAATTACAACAGGAGACGCCATCATCATCAGTAACATCATTATCGTCATCATTATCATCATCACCATCACATTCTACCCACCCACAGACCTTTAGGACATCCTCTTTGGTTATAAACAGACAGCGTTTACTCAGTTGAGGGGTTCCAAAGCTACAGTAGTTCTACAACCAAATCTCAGATCTTGGAATAACCACCTCCCTGTCATGTAGAACTTGTTCGTCATTTAAACCCAGGGGCTCCGGCCTCTCCAAGCCCCGGCTCTACTTGCATTTTTTACGGTATCTCTTGAGTTCTTACCGTGTGTCCAGAACCCGGGGTAGATGCAAGTTAATCAGGTTGGACCCCGTCTCTGTCCCACAGAGGGTTCCCTGTCTTAACTGGGAGGAGGGTTTAATTGCCATTACACAGATGGGGTAACGGAGGCACAGAGAAGTGAAGGGACATGTCCAACGTCATCCAGCGGGCGAGTGGTGGAGCCGGGATTAGAAACCAGGTCCTCTGACACCCAAACCCATGCTCTCTCCACTGGACTACACTGCTTCCCTTAGTGGCTCTTCTGGGAGCCTCCCTCTACAAATCATTCATGGTAGTTCTCTGGCAGATCCTCAACCTTCCTGGCAAACACAAGCATTACGCTTCCTTCCTTTTGAAGCTTGGCAGGGGCTAACAGGTTCTCCACTCTCCTATCCCCCACTGCCTTGCCCATTTCCTTAATTGATTGACATTCATTCATTCATTCATTCATTCAATCGTATTTATTGAGCACTTACTGTGTGCAAAGCACTGTACTAAGCACTTGGGAAGTACAAGTTGGCAACATTTAGAGACAGTCCCTACCCAACAACAGGCTCTTCAAAGTCAGTTTTCCCTCTGAGAGGGGTCCTGAGAAGGGGGAGGTTCCCTGTTCTAGAAACCTCTGGGCCTTTCCCTTATTAATAATAATAATAATAGCAACAACAATAATGATAATAATGGTGGTATTCGTTAAGCACTTACTGTGTGCCAGGCACTGTAATAATAATAATAATAATGATGTTGGCATTTGTTACGCGCTTACTCTGTGCAGAGCACTGTTCTAAGCGCTGGGGGGGATACAAGCTGAACAAGTTGTCCCATGTGGGGCTCACACTGTACTAAGCACTGGGGTAGAAAAGAGGCAACTGGGTTGGACACAAGCCCCTGTCCAACACTGAGCTACCATTCTTCATTCCCATATTACAGATGAAGTAACCAAAGGACAGAGAAGTTAAGTGACGTGCCCAAAGTCACACAGCAAGCAAGTGGCAGAGTCAGAATTAGAACACAAGGCCTCCTAACTCCCAGGCGCATGCTGGTTTTCCTGTGAGGACCTAGCCGGCTGGACCGTCACGAAGCCCCCAAAATACCACCTCTCGGTCCTGGCCATTGCCAAATAGGGAGCTGTCAATGTCTCCCCACTGGCAATGCTCAACAAATTGATACCGAGAAATAATACAGGGCAAGTTTTGGGGGGGCAAAGTCTGTGCGGGCTTGCGGCCAAAAGCATTCATTCAACCCCTGCTGTATACGCCAACATATGCCCCAAGGTAAATATTTAGCTGTATAAGGGGGAGATGTATATTGTGTATATAGGCTGTCTAAATAGCGACTCCCACCCACAGCGGATTTGTTTCATAGTGCTTATTTTTGCTGAGCCTTTGGCCAGGAGCCCAGTCTCCCAGGACTTGAGTGCAGCCTTTTCTCTGAAAATGGAAACAGTCTAGGGAGAGGATTCATATTTTCCCCTTCTCTGCTGGATCCCCCTCAAAGCCCATATAAGAAGGGGGTGTCCCAGAGGCCCAGAGCACATCGGGGAAGCACCTCACTGTCTGTGACCCCAGGTTTGGAGAATCTCCAGGAAACTGAGTCAATGAGGGACACTGTTTGGGGATGACCACTCCAGAGCCTCCCTAACAGACACTTTTTTTGGCATGACTCACATTCCTTTAAGGGTCCTTTTATCAAGTTTCACCTTTTCATAACTCAGTATCTCTGGTCCTATAGAGGCGCTTAGTCCTGATGAACTGAGTCTAGTTTCAGAACTCCCCAGTTTCTCATTTGTCTTCTGACGATGTTTCTGAAAACCAGCTAGATTAAAGTGGAAAATCCAGACCAAAGTGATCTGCTCCTTTAGCTCTACCTACATTTGGTAGCCAACAGGAGAGTTGATAAGGAGACTTCATGGTCTTCTCAGGTCATTTCATTCCTTCATTCATTCATTCAGTCATATTTATTGAGTGCTTACTGTGTGCAGAGCACTGTACTAAGCACTTGGGAAGAACAAGTCGGCAACATAGAGAGACGGTCCTTACCCAACAACGGGCTCACAGTCTAGAAGGGGGAGACAGACAACAAAACCAAACATGTGGACAGGTGTCAAGTCGTCAGAACAAATGGAATTAAAGCTAGATGCACATCATTAACAAAATAAATAGAACAGTAAATACGTACAAGAGGGAGCTGAGGCCTAGAGAAATGAAGTGACTTACCCAAGAACGCACACTCAAGTGAATTCTTGTGTTCCTATCATGGCCATGACTTTGCTCAATTTCCCCTGTCTTTGGAACCATTTTGCAAATTCCTATCCACTCTCCCCACTCCCCAGACCATCCCATCATTCTCCATGCCTTCTCCAGAGGTGGCTCTCTTCTGTCTGACATCTTTTCTTGACAAGTGACCAAAAGAGCCGTGAACATTAAATGCCAAGCTTGAAATGGGTGAATTGCTAATTCAGAATTGGCTTTATAGAGTCCCCAGTCTGTTAGCCTGGCATCCTTTTCTCTCCCCATTCACTGGGGCTTAATGATGGGATAGCAGGAAAACCAGCAAAGATGTTCTCATCAAGGCTTTTGTCAGCCAATAAGTTTCGGGGCCCAACCCACCCCGACTGGTCTCCAGCGCTTCACCCTCAATTCTCAGTTGAACCTATAAAACAATCCAAGATTTCAGTGGGAAAAGTACTCCGACTTCAATCATTTTCGCTTTTTTCTCCCCAAATATATGACTCTCCTGTAGCCATCCCTGCTGATATTAGAGACTCAGAGAGCAGAACAAGGTCCTCTAAACCACGTGAATAAACCATCCAGTATGCTGTTGTCCATTCTTTCCTTTTAGCTCTCCAGAAATGGTAATACCACAGCTTCCCTTGGTAACATATTCCAGTGTTTAGCACCCTGATGGTCAAGATGTTCTTTCTGATAACCAACAGAAATCTCTGCAGCTTTTATTTCTTTAACCCCATTTCCTTTTGTTTGGCTTCACTGGGGACATGGAGAACAACTGGAATGTGCTCTTCACCTGAAAACCCTCCAGATTCTTAAAGGCAGTGATTCAGCCACTATTTAGTCTTCTCTCACCCAAGTTAAACATCGCCAATTCCTCTAACCATCTCATCTATTTTTCCATCCTTCGATCAGGTTTGTTGGCCTTCTCTGGAACCATCTCTTTCTTTAAGGTCTAAGAAAACGTGGCCAGAGACTTAGGGATATTTCCCACTCTCTCACTTGGGGTGGGGTCAACTTTCTACCAATTCCTTTATTCTCGTGTACTGTTCATTCATTTATTCATTCATTCGCTCAGTCATATTTATCGAGCACTTTCCGTGTGCAGAGCACTGTAGTAAGTGTTTGAGAGAGTACCGCCATCTCCCTATGGACAGGGTCTACTGGAGGGAGGGATGAATTTCATACTTCTGCCTCTGTAGCCACACAGTCCAAGATGGGTCAGTCCATTCAGGGCCAGGGTCTGCCTTGAAACCCAGGCAGAAACAGTGCCACTGGCTCAATTTGACCTAAGAGTCCCTCGGGGTACCTGGGCAGAAGTCAAAGAATCAGCAGTAGAGGAAGCAGGTCAGCGGTTTTCCTTGCCCTGCTGCTCCCTGGTCCTCTCCTTTCCTCCATTTATCCTTTTTCCCCCCTCCTTTCCCTATTTCCCCTCTCAGCGGATTACATCATTTGACTCAACACAGTGACCTCAGACACCCTTGGACACACCTCTCCCATCCTGGGTCTCGCTGGTTTTTCCAGGGATAGCAGGCCCTGGAAATGGACATTCTTTCAATCATATTTATTGAGCGCTTACTGTACTAAGCACTTGGGAAGTACAAGTCAGCAACATATAGAGATGGTCCCTACCCAACAGTGGGCTCACGGTCTAGAAAATGATAATGGCATTTGTTAAGCACTTACTATGTGCAAAGCACTGTTCTAAGCACTGGGAAAGCTACAAGGTGATCAGGTTGTCCCTCGAGGGGCTCACAGTCCTCATCCTCATTTGACAGATGAGGGAACTGAGGCCCAGAGAAGTTAAGTGACTTGCCTAAAGTCACCCAGCTGACAAGTGGCGGAGCCGGGATTTGAACCCGTGACCTCTGACTCCAAAGCCCAGGCTCTTTCCACTGAGCCACGCTGCTTCTTTGTGTAGGTCATTTCATGGCCGCAGGGGAGAACTGTGCCCCCAGAGTAAAACAAGCCCACCCCCAAATAAAGGAACCTCTGCACACAGTAAGCGCTCAATAAATACGATTGATTGAACTAAGCCCACCCCAAATAATGAATTCTCAGACTGACCGGACCTCAAGAGTTCATCTAATCCATCCCTTCACCTTTGGATTGGGCTGCGTTGACACCATCTCAAAACGTCACCTCTGCTTTTCTGAAAAATTGCCTAAGAGGACTTTCAGCCCCTTTTGGAATTACTCAGTGTCTCTTCTACTCCTCGGATATCCCTCCATGTACAAGCTTCTCTCTGGGTTCACTCGGAAATATCACAGTTTTGCATCCAGAATGGCGTAGCTGGAGAGAGGAGAAATCTGTTTATGTAAAATAAATTACAAGGTTGATACACCAAAATTAATAGCTAATGCCAAACTTGTGTCATAGAAAAAGCCCCAACAATTCTACCAGAAGAGTCCTTACAGAAAAAGAAATCAAACTTCTTCTAGATCGTAGATTCCTAGACCAGCAGGGAACCTCCAGAGGTCAACTGATCCAGCTCCCTGCTTCGAGATGTGGTGCTGGGATTTGGGGAGAAGGTTTAGTTGGAATACCTTCCTGAGCCTGCTAAAGAGCAGAAACTTGGGGAGGAGTCAGAGATCAAACAAGATGAGTTGGGGTGTTTTGCTGGAGTTGAAGAGAGTGGGAATTATACAGAAAATCGGATTGTCTCCCTCTTTGTTGGACCCCAGCTCGCTTGGCACGGGAATTGTCCGCCTGGGGCAGTCGGCTGAGAGTAAATGTAAAGGGGTAGTAAATCAGTGTCTGCTCTCAGCCCTGCTCTGCTTTTGTCCTTTTATGGTAAGGTTGCCAACTTGCCGCTTCCTAGCGATAAACCATCAGATCGTGTTTGCGATCAGGCAGAAATAGCCGGTCTGTTGGGAGCCGGGGACCTGTAATCCTTCCAAGATCAGGCTGGAAGGGGGGTTTATCCGGCCGTTTCATCCCCTGGAAAAACCACCCCTTCCCACCCTCCCCTTCCACCCACAGCGGCACCCGCCTGGGGTTTTTCGACGTGTTGAAGGAGGTGAGAAATCCAAGACTAGAACGCTCCCCCAGAGAAGGGGGTTGGGAAGAGCCATGCCACAGATAGGGCAATCGAGGCATCTCCGGCTCCCTCAGGCCTAGTCAGGATGCTCCCGACCTGCTGTTGTGAGGGAGGGGATTGTTCACATCTGGAGCAGAATGGGGTGAGAAAGATGCTGAGCCTCCATTGTTCTGCCCCTACAGCTGCCTTATCTTCGCTCAGACTCTGTCGCCGCCTCTCCCTTCTCTAGCCACAGCACCCAACCCATCTTGGTTTTTGTCTTCCTGTTGTCCTCAGGTTTTGTTACCTTTTCCCTCACGTGTCTGTCGCTTCTCCCCGCTCCCTTTTAATATTTTTAGATTGGGAGCCCCCCGAGAGATGGAGATGATGTCTAATTCCCACTAGTGTTTTCTTTCCCAATGCTTAGTACAGTGCTCAACCCACAGTAAGAGCTTAATAAATACTATTTATCAAGGAGGAAAGAATCGCTCAGAAAGATCTGTGGAGCTGGATATGCCAGTGTCGTATGAGATGGCGGCTCACTAAAGGACACCCAAGCGCTTAGTTGTACTTCCCAAGTGCTTAGTACAGTGCTCTGCACACAGTAAGCGCTCAATAAATACGACTGAATGAAAGACACTGAGTATGGGATCTTCAGAGAAAGGAAAAGAGGTTTGGCGGGTTCCCTTAAATGAAAATGAATTTAGTTAGCAGTGTTAATTTTTTGTGTGTCTTATTTATGAAGCACTGTATTTATTTATGCCAGGCACTGTACTAAGGACTGGGGCAGTTCAGGATTCTTTCATTCAATCGTATTTATTGAGCGCTTACTATGTGCAGAGCACTGTACTAAGTGCTTGGGAAGAACAAGTTGGCAACATATAGAGACAATCCCTACCCAACAGCGGGCTCACAGTCTAGAAGGGGGATAATGTTGGTATTTGTTAAGTTCTTACTATGTGCCAAGCACTGTTCTAAGCGCTGTGGGGGGGATACAAGGTAATCAAGGCTGTCCCACGTGGGGCTCACAGTCTTAATCCCCACTTTATAGATGAGGGAACTGAGGCCCAGAGAAGTTAAGTGACTTGCCCAAAGTCACACAACTGACAAGTGGCGGAACCGGGATTAGAACCCATGACCTCTGACTCCCAAGCCCGGGCTCTTTCCACCGAGTCACGATCGGATTGGACACAGTCCTTGTCCCACAGAGGGCACACAGCCTTAAAACTCATATTACAGACGGGGTAACTGAGGCACCGAGAAGTGACTTAAGTGACTTGTCCAGGGTCACACAGCAGAAAAGTGGCAGAGCTGGGATTAGAACCCAGGTCCTCTGACTCCCAGGGCCAGGGAAAGAGAACACAGGTGGGAATTAGACATTGTCCCCGTCTCTCGGGGGGCTCCCACTCTAAAAATATTAAAAGGGAGCGGGGAAAGGCGACAAACAGGTGAGGAAAAATGTAACAAAACTCGAAGACAACGGGAAGACAAAAACCAAGATCTTTCCATTAGGCCACAAGCTTTTTAATCACTTGGATTTCTCAACTTTGCCCGAATGACATGGCTCATCTTGTATACAGTGTCTCAATCTACTGGCAGAGAATGAGGAGAGTTGTGAGTTTGTTGATGAAAAAACCGGGGCACCGTGCACTTGCTTTACTTGCTCAAGGTGCCCTAGGAAGACAGGGCAGAACCAGGCAGAGAATCTAAATTCCCCTTCCATCAACCCCATGGTCTGCCCACCAGCTCGAGCTGGGGGAAGAAAATCCTTAGGAAACAGGGAGAAATCTGAGATTCCTGGCCTCCTTAACTCCAACACCCCCTTGGAAAGATAACTACATGCTTATAAGTGTCTCCGGTTAACTGATGGTCTACTGACTTCCCACACTTGGAAGTTGTGTGTTTCAACTAGGAATTCCCCTGTCAGAGATCTCCCTGAAGGTTGAACCCCCTCGGTTCCAAAACTTCCCTCTGCATCTGCTCCCAGGGCCCTGTGACGAAATGTCTTGCAGCCTGACGCCGACCGGTATTTTCCCTGCATTTTCAGCCCAGCCTTTTCTGGCTGCTGGGAGAAAATGGATTGAGAAAGCTTGTTTGTCTCTATATTCACTGCCTTAAAATAACCATGTTGCTTATTTTGCCTCACCATCCCTGCCACATGAGATTATCTCTTCGCAAGCTGCCTTAAAACTAGGCTTTTTTTTCTTGTTTTTATCCATTTGGTTCATTTTCTTCCATTGCTCCTGGTGGAGGGTCAGGAGCAGAGAGTTTTGTGGGACCGGTAGATGCTTCCTAGGGGAAGGAAGAATGGAAAAGGTAGGGAGCAGGAGATTGGAAAAAGGGAGTCTAGGATTTTCTCCTCAACTGAACCACTCTGCAGAGGTTTACTCACAGATAAGTTGGATAACTGGTTCCCCAAACTTCTCTTTACTCTAGACTGTGAGCCCACTGTTGGGTAGGGACCGTCTCTATATGTTGCCAACTTGTACTTCCCAAGCGCTTAGTACAGTGCTTTGCACACAGTAAGCGCTCAATAAATACGATTGATTGATTGATTGATTGATTACTCAGCTTTGACAGGTCCAAACTGGCATTACCTGAGAGGTTCGGCTGCTTCACACCACCCAAGTGAACTTTTAGAGAATGAATGTGCAGACCGTCAGGCCAGGTGCAAAGAGACGGTGCCTGAAAGTTGGAAAATATGGATTCCTGTCCCAGCTTCACCAAAGGCCTACTGTGTGACCTTGGGAAATAATAATAATAATAATAATAATAATATTTATTAAGCGCTTACTATGTGCAAAGCACTGTTCTAAGCGCTGGGGGGGTTACAAGGTGATCAGGTTGTCCCACGGGGGGCTCACAGTTTTAATCCTCATTTTCCAGATGAGGTAACTGAGGCCCAGAGAAGTGAAGTGACTTGCCCAAAGTCACACAGCTGACAATTGGTGGAGCCGGGGTTTGAACCCGTGACCTCTGACTCCAAAGCCCGGGCTCTTTCCACCGAGCCACGCTGCTTCTCTGAGTCTCCCTGGGCTTCAGTTTCATCATCTATAAAATGGGAATAAAATAGATGGTGTGTCCCGTGTGGGACTGGAACTGTGTTGGATAGAGAGGCAGTGTGGCTCAGTGGAAAGAGCCCGGGTTTGGGAGTCAGAGGTCATGGGTTCAAATCCCAGCTCCGCCGCTTGTCAGCTGTGTGACTTTGGGCAAGTCACTTCACTTCTCTGTGCCTCAGTTACCTCATCTGTAAATGGGGATTAAAAGCCGCACATGGGACAACCTGATCACTTTGTATCCTCCCCAGTTCTTGGAACAGTGCTTTGCACATAGTAAGCTCTTAACAAATACCAAAATTATTATTATTATTATTATTATTATTATTATTATTATTATCTCATATCATTGTAAATGCCTCAAAGCTTAGCTCATGGTAAATGCTTAATAAATGCCAGGATTATTTAACCATTGCCTCAGTGACACTAGCATAATTCCCGTCCCCACTGGCATCAGTTTCTTCATCTTTATAATGGACTTAGGAATAAATAAAATAATAATGGCATTTGTTAAGCGCTTACTATGTGCAGAGCACTGTTCTAAGTGCTGGGGGGAATACAAGGTGATTAAGTTGTCCCTCGTGGGACTCACGGTCTTAATTCCCATTTTACAGATGAGGTAATTGAGGCTCAGAGAAGGTCACACAGCAGACATGTGGCGGAGCGGAATTCGAACCCATGACCTCTGACTCCAAAGCCCGTGCTCTTTCCACTGAGCCACACTAGTAGTATCGATTTTTAAAACTTTCTTAGAGAAGGTAATGAGCATGACTGAGGGGCTGCTTCGGGCAGTCATACCAAGTGACGGAAGCCCATAGGTCCAAGGTCCCAAAGAAGTTAGGCCGAGTTTAAAAGAAATCTGGCTACAGGCAATTTAGAAATGTAGGCAAGATAAGAACACATCCTGAGCTCTGATCCAACCTTTCTTCTGGCTCCTGTGGCTCCCTGCCATCTGGCGTATCCTCACGGTGATATGAATCAGGGGTGGGAAGGGATGGGAAATGCAAGGACCCTTAGATATATTTCTAGTATGCTGTGCACGTCAAAATCCAGCAGATTGGAAGCTGTACTAAGAAGAGGCAGATATATCCTGGCTCTGCCACTTCTCAGCTGTGTGACTTTGGGCGAGTCACTGAACTTCTCTGTGCCTCAGTTACCCCCCTCTGTAAAATGGGGACTAAGACTGTGAGCCCCACGTGGGACAACCTGACCAACCTTGTATCTACCCTAGCACTTAGAACAGTGCTTGGCACATAGTAAGTGCTTAACAAATACCATCATCATATAGTAATAGCTATGCTATTTTCTAAATAATAATAATAATTCTGGTACTTGTCTAGCGCTTACTATGTGCCAAGCACTGTTCTAAGCACTGGGGTAGATCCCAAGTTGGTCAGGTTGGACACAGTCTCTGTCCCACCTGGGGCTCACAGTCTCAATCCCCATTTTCCAGATGAAGTAACTGAGGCTCAGAGAAGTGAAGCGACTCACCCAAGGTAACATGGCAAACAAGGGGCAGAGGCGGAATTAGAACCCATGGCCTTCTGACCCCCAGGGCCATGCTGTATCCACTACGCCAGTATGAGGAGAAGCAGCGTGGCTCAGTGGAAAAAGCATGGGCTTTGGAGTCAGAGGTCATGGGTTCGAATCCCGGCTCCACCACATGTCTGCTGTGTGACCTTGGGCAAGTCACTTAACTTCTCTGAGCCTCAGTTACCTCATCTGTAAAATAGGGATGATGACTGTGAGCCCCACGTGGGACAACCTGATCACCTTGTAACCTCCCCAGCACTTAGAACAGTGCTTTGCTTTACAAATGCCATTATTATTATTATTATTAGAGGAGCCAAACTCTGAGAAAGACATAGGACAGTCTGTTCCGATTTAGTCCCTGTCACACCGGAGGCTCAGAATCTAAGAGTTGGGGAGAGCAGTTACCATTTTACGGAGACAAAGAGAGGTTCCCTGACTTGCCCAGGAGGCTAGTGGCAGACCTGAGATTCGAATCTGGGTCTCCTGACTCCTGGTCCAAATACTCTTCCACTTGACCACACTGCCTCCCTCCATCTGGGGGTCACTCAGAAAGGCAGAGATGATTCACGGGGGCACGTTGGTCATTCTAGGGATTAGCCGCTGATCAGGACAAACCTGTCGGCAAGCACGGAAAGTTTACCCCCATTCCTTTCCTCATTCCTCTCTCTTCCCTCATGTCCAACCTCACTCGCTTCTAACCTGCTGGTAGAACCTGGTGTAGACCATGGGAGACTTCAGAATCCTCCTTTAATATTAATCTTTCACCCCCCGCCCACCCCCTTTGGTCACACGGTCTGATTCCTGGAGGGCCCAGGAATAGAAGGAAGATGAAAATATCTTTCCCCCTACTGAGATCTGACTGAGGTCAAAATGTCCTCTTGCAAAAGTGAGGGTTGCTCCCGAAAACCCCGGCCGGACTAAACGAGGATCAACTTCACACGGACAAGAGAGGAAGCAAAATGTACTTAATGTCCGGTCTTTGCTCAGTTGCCCATGCGGAGACCAGCCTGGCTCTCCGTCCTGAGTACTCTACAGATGCCCATCCCTTTGGCTCGGCTAGTCCTCTAGCTGGACGAGAGACTGATTACCTTGCTTTCTGCGGTATTGGCTTAAAGCAGCTCATTCACCCGCCTTTCGATTGTTTTGGTTTTGTGGCTTGTCCTTCCCCTGCCATTATGTACCACCAGAGACTCTCCAGTGAGATGCAAAATGGGCAGTGCGATCCAGAAGTCAGGATCCACATCCATCAATGGTATTCATTGAGTACTTCCTGGGTGCAGAGCACCGTGCTAAGCGCTTAGGAGATCACAATCAATCAATCGTATTTATTGAGCGCTTACTGTGTGCAGAGCACTGTACTAAGCTCTTGGGAAGTACAAGTTGGCAACATATAGAGACGGTCCCCGCCAAACAGTGGGCTCACAGTACAACAGAGTCGGTGGACACATTCCCTGCCCGCCGCAAGCTAAAATAGATCTTGAGTTCTTCAAGTCGAACATTTCCAGAGTTGATTTTATGTAGTTCAGGAAATAAAACGGTCTAAAGGCTAGGTGTACCAAGCAGGAGAAGATGTTGTGACACGCAATTTGAATTCATAAATCAATTCAATTCATATATTTCTTTCGTTGGGCCCAGATTTCTGGGAACACCCTTTACCGCAGTCGTTATTACGGTAGTTATTAAGCGCCTAAAGTGTGCCAACTTTGTGCTTCCATCTGGAACTTGACGGGCAGGGGTGAAAGAAACCGGATTACAATAAACAAACAACTACGTACTGTAATCCTTTCATTCTCATCAGGAAACTGCATCATTATCACTATGTGCCAAGCACTGTAATAAATGCTAGGGTAGATATTAGATCATCAGATGAGACATAGTCTCTGCCCAACACGAGGCTCCCACACTAAGAGCATGCCCAGTGGCTAGTGAATGGGTCTGGGAACCAGGAGACCGTATATACAGACGAGGAACACTACTGTCTGGAACATTGGGAGGTGTTTGAAGCCAGTTGAGGGGACAATAGGGCTGAAGCCAAGGAAGAGGAGTCACACTGGACTCTCATGCTGGGTGGTAGCCGCTAACGAGAAAACATCAGGGGGCTTTCTCTCCTGGGGAGTGATCTCGAAGGCCTTTGGTCAAGAGAACCACCTCGGCCTACAGCACACAATCAGCCAGTATGAAGAGATATTTTCAGCTAATCGATATGCGAATTTTGGCAAACTTCTTTTAAATATTGCTAGGTTCAGGTTACGGGTCATTCTAAAACTAAAAGAAGCAGATGAAATTACCGTTTGCTACATGGAAAAAATACTTACTGACCATCGATTCTTCACTGAGGTATGAGTGAAATGTTCAACAAATCCTTTGGGTGAGGAAATCTCCTAGGACAACCTTTAAAATATTCTGGTCTCTTGAGCAACACATTTTGGGGTGTTAAAACTAAGCATGTCTATTTATATATTTTTGTTAATTTATATTTTGGGGGTTAATGATAGGTATCTTGTCTTGTTTTGTTTTGTTGACCGTCTCCCCCTTCTAGATTCTGAGCCCGTTGTTGGGTAGGGACTGTCTCCATATGTTGCCGATTTGTACTTCCCAAGGGCTCTGCACAAAGTAAGCGCTCAATAAATACGATTGAAAGACACACAAAAATCCTCCATCCGTATTTAAGAAAGCACTTACACCGGGGGGTATATCCTCCAGAGGTGACTAGCAGAGAGATCCAAAGTCCAGCTGGTAATCCTGGCACCACTGGTTGAGAAGCGTTGGCTTAGCAAACACCACTGATCATTTAAAAGGACCGACCGTCAGCATGACCTGGGCTGGGAATCTGGCTCACCCCGAGAATAGGATTCTTCCTGTCCACTCATCATCGTCATCAACATCCGTAGTACTGCGTAGCTTTTTTCCGGGGACTGTGCTAGGTGAATAGGGAAATGATAAGCGTAGAATCCAACTGGAACTTTGCCCCTTTGAGGAAACAAGAAAACAGAAAATGCGAACATAAAATTAACTTGTACCTACTTCCGTACGTGGAACAGTGTCTGAAACATAGTAAGCACTTAACAAATACTGTAAAAATATGTATCTATTCATCTATGGATATATATGGATCATTTTCCCCCAAACTGGGCCTTTTTGAGTTCTTGTGAATCAAACATTTATATATTTACATATATTTATATATGTAAATATATAAATGTTTGAATCACACATATATATGTAAGTATATGTTTTACATATATTTATATATTATATATATGTAAATGCTTGAATCACAAGAATATATACATTTGAATATGGTTGAATCACAATTATATATATTTACATATATTTATATATGTATGCATATAAATGAATCACAAGAATATATTTGAATATGTTTGAATCACAATTATATATATTTACATATATTTATATATGCATGCATATAAATGAACCACAAGAATATATATTTGAATATGTTTGAATCACAATTATATATATTACATATATTTATATATGTATATATAAATGCTTGAATCACAAGAATGTATATATTTGAATGTGCTTGAATCACAATTATATATATTTACATATGTTTATATATGTACATATATAAATGTTTGAATCACAAGAATATATATATTTGAATATGCTTGTCACAATTATATATATTTATATGATTTATATATGTATATATAAATATTTGAATCACAAGAATATATATTTGAATATGTTTGAATCACAATTATATATATTTACATATATTTATATATGCATATATATAATTGTCTGAATCACAAGAATATATATTTGAATATGTTTGAATCACAATTATATATATTTACATATGTTTATATATGCATATATATATAATTGAATCACAAGAATATATATTTGAATATGTTTGAATCACAATTACATATATTTACATAGATTTATATATGTATATATAAATGCTTGAATCACAAATATATATATTTGAATATGTTTGAATCACAATTATATATATTTACATATATATATAAATGTTTGAATCACACGAATATATATATTTGAATATGTTTGAATCACAATTATATATATTTACATATATTTATTTATGTATATATATAAATGTTTGAGTCGCAAGAACACAAAAAGGCCCAGTTTGGGGGAAAACGATCCATTTCCTATGTTGCAATTCTGCTTCTGGCTTGCAGCTTTATAGATTCTTCTCGCCTGCCCACCGGCCCTCATTTTCCCCATCCCTCTGTCTAGGACTTTTTATCAGTTCTGCACTGCACTCCACTTTTATCCTCTTTTATCCACTGAGTGTGGAGTTCAGATTTGCCCAGCTTTGAGCTTTCCAACCCTCTTCGGTGGCCAATGTCTTCTCGCACCTGGCTCCTGGTCAGAGTTGCCTAAGAAACTCATTTAGAAAGAACAAAAGACTTTTTATCCTGAAAATCCGGCACTGAAAGCACACGGCCAACTAAACCCCATGGAAGCTAAAGCGGCTCCTCATTGCCTCAGTGGGTATAAGATCAGATTGGGGAAAGGAAACATTCAGTAATAATAATAATAATAATAATAATAATAATAATAATAATAATAATAATGGTATTTGTTAAGCACTTACTATGTGCAAAGCACTGTTCTAAATGCAGGAGCAGTTAAATGCTCAGCTGCCTGTCTGTCCTGTTTCCCCACCTTAGAGTGTAAGTTCCAGGAGGGCAGGCATCAAGTGCTTAGTACAGTGCTCTGCACACAGTAAGCGCTCAATAAATACGATTGATTGATTGATTGATTGATGACTTCTGTCAATCATGTTAATACTGGGCCCAGCCCACTGTGGATATGCCCTGTAGATGTAATGACCTCACAGACTAGCCTCAGTCAGCCTTTCAGTAAAGAGAAGCAGCGTGGCTCAGTGGCGAGAGCCCGGGCTTGGGAGTCAGAGGTCATGGGTTCGAATCTCGACTCTGCCACACGTCTGCTTGGGCAACTCACTTAACTTCTCTGAGCCTCACTTACCTCATCTGTCAAATGGGGATTAAGATTGTGAACCCCACGTGGGGCAACCTGATCACCTTGTAACCTCCCCAGCGCTTAGAACAGTGCACATAGTAAGCGCTTAACAAATGCCATCATTATTATTATTATTAAAGAGGGAATAAGGAAGGGAACTGCCCAGGCTTACAGTGTAGGAGAGATGCTAGCCACAGCCCAACAGGAGCCAGTGGCCCAGAGACCAAGGAGCTCCTCAGGTGTGCCGCCTCCCACCCCTTCCCCAGAGTGCTCAAATAATAATAATAATAATAATAATGGCATTTATTAAGCGCTTACTATGTGCAAAGCACTGTTCTAAGCTCTGGGGAGGTTACAAGGTGATCAGGTTGTCTCCCGGGGGGCTCACAGTCTTAATCCCCATTTTACAGATGAGGTAACTGAGGCCCAGAGAAGTGAAGTGACTTGCCCAAAGTCACACAGCTGGCGATTGGCGGAGCCGGGATTTGAACCCATGACCTCTGACTCCAAAGCCCGGGCTCTTTCCACTGAGCCACGCTGCTTCTCAAAGCCCTCACACTGCGGCTGGTCCCAGGATCCCGGTTTCCCTCCTAAGTTAGAAGTTGGTGGGCGGTTCTGGGCTAAGTCTTTTCCCTCCCTGAGTCTCAGTCTTTGGCCTAGTGGGTTTTTATGATAGATTTGGGGAAGGCAGAGAAGTCAGACTTCGTGCCATTCACTCCGCCCTTTGTGAGTATGGGCTTAATGGAGATATTGCTTCCCCCGTTTGCGTATTTCTGATTTCCTCCTCTTCTCCCCTATTCCTGATTTACCACTAAAGTTATCTGATGGAGGATACTAGAATCAAATCTCCCCCAAGAGGCCTTCTCCAACCCAGCCTTCCCTTTACTTGTACATATTTATTCTATTTATTTGATTTTGTTAATATGTTTTGTTTTCTGTCTCCCCCTTCTAGACTGTGAGCCCACGGTTGGGTAGGGACCGTCTCTATATGTTGCCAACTTGTACTTCCCGAGTGCTTAGTACAGTGCTCTGCACACAGTAAGCACTCAATAAATATGATTGATTGATTGAATCAGAGGGTCATAGGTTCTAATCCTGGCTCTGCCACTTGTCTACTGTGTGACCTTTCATTCATTCATTCATTCAGTCGTATTTATTGAGCGCTTACTGTGTGCGGAGCACTTGGGAAGTACAGAGACAGTCCCTACCCAACAATGGGGTCACAGTCTAGAAGGGGGAGACAGACAACAAAACATGTGGACAGGTGTCAAGTCAGAATAAATAGAAGTAAAGCTAGATCAATCGATCAATCATATTTTTTGAGCGCTTACTGTGTGCAGAGCACTGTACTAAGCACTTGGGAAGTACAAGTTGGCAACATATAGAGACGGTCCCTATCCAGCTAGATGCATATCATTAACAGAATAAATAGACTAGTAGATATGTACAAGTAAAATAGAGTAATAAATCTGTACAAATTATATATACAAGTTATTTCAATTCTCTGGACCTGTTACCTCATCTGTAAAATAGGGATTGAGGCTGTGAGCCTCATGTGAGACAGGGACTATGTCCAACCTGATTTGCTTGTATCCACCCCAGCGCTTAGTACAGTACCTGGCACATAGTAAGTGCTTAACAGATACTCTAATTATCATTATTATTATGATGATGATGTGAAAAGGGAATCATTATGTATCTAGGCTTTGGCAGCATCAACATGGTTACATTTCGGCCCACCTCTCCTCTTCCCAAGTTGCTTTTATTAGCACCACTTCCTGGTTGGATGATGCAGAGGTGAGGGAGGGAGCCAGCAGGAGGGGATGAGAGGGCTGGAGGGGCTAGTGGGGGGCCCTGGAAGTGATCAATCAATCAATCAATCGTATTTATTGAGCGCTAACTGTGTGCAGAGCACTGTACTAAGCGCTTGGGAAGTACAAGTTGGCAACATATAGATTGAGGGCCCCTGTCAGCACAGTTTAGTGGATAGAGCAAGGCTGGGTTCTAATCCCGGCTCTGCCGCAAGTCTGCTGTGTGACCCTGGGCAAGTCACTTCACTTCTCCATGCTTCAGTTCCCTCATCTGGAAAATGGGGATTGAGACCGTGAGCCCCGTGTGAGACGGGGGCTGTGTCCAACCTGATTAACTTTTATAGTCCTTCTAGACTGTGAGCCCACTGTTGGGGAGGGACCGTCTCTATATGTTGCCAACTTGGACTTCCCAAGCACTTAGTACAGTGCTCTGCACACGGTAGGCACTCAATTAATACGATTGAATGAATGAATGAATCTACAGTGTTAGCACCCAGTAAGCACTTAAGTACCATAATTATTATTATTACTGTCCCTCCCACTTAAACACAACACCCCACCTCCCCCTCCTGCCACAAGCACCCGCCTCTCGGCTAGAAGAGCCCTCTAACTGCTGCCACACTTACTAAATAATAATAATAATGATGATGGCATTTATTAAGCGCTTACTATGTGCCTTGCCTGATCCCCAGAAGATACAGATTCCAGCTGTCGGGTGAGCTATGTCCCAGGGAGGAGATAACCGCAGCACTTGCCCCGTGATGATGATGATGGCATTTATTAAGCGCTTACTATGTGCAAAGCGCTGCTGTATATATATATATATATATATGTTTGTACATATTTATTACTCTATTTTACTTGTACATATCTATTCTATTTATTTTATTTTGTTAGTATGGTTTTGTTCTCTGTCTCCCCCTTCTAGACTGGGAGCCCACTGTTGGGTGGGGACTGTCTCTGTATGTTGCCAACTTGTTCATCCCAAGTGCCTAGTACAGTGCTCTGCACACAGTAAGCGCTCAATAAATATGATTGATTGATTCTAAGCACTGGGGAGGTTGCAAGGTGATCAGGTTGTTCCACGGGGGGCTCACTGTCTTCATCCCCATTTTCCAGATGAGGTCACTGAGGCCCAGAGAAGTGACTTGCCCAAAGTCACCCAGCTGACAATTGGCGGAGCTGGGATTTGAACCCATGTCCTCTGACTCCCAAGCCCGGGCTCTTTTCACCGAGCCGCGCTGCTTCTCTAAACTCTCAGCCCATCAGTGTCTGCCCGCTACTCCCCCGGGGTGAGAAGGGGCAGAAGGCTGTCAGGTGTGACAAGGGTTTTGACAACTCAGGGTCTCGAGTGTAATGTCGTCATTCTAACCCCAAGTCCTTGTCCCTTTCTGTTCACAGACCGCGAGGACCAGTCCATCCTGTGCACGTAAGTGGAGTGGCCGTGTCCTTCTCGGTTCCTGCTCCCGGGTCCTCTGGCCGAGGGACGCCATCCCCAGAGCTACGCAGTGGGCCCAGGAGGAGGCAAGGAAAGAGACGGACACAATCCCGGAATTGCAGATTCCTTGGCTTGAAGGGCATTACTCAGCAGCAGCCACAAGGAGAGGCCTAATGATAATCGTGGTATTCATGAATCAATCAATCGTATTTATTGAGCGCTTACTGTGTGCAGAGCACTGTACTAAGCACTTGGGAAGTACAAGTCGGCAACACATAGAGACAGTCCCTACCCAACAGCGGGCTCACAGTCTAGAAGGGGGAGACAGAGAACCAAACCAAACATACTAACAAAATAAAATAAATAGCAAAATAAAAGCGCTTACTATGCACCAGGCACTGTAGTGGATGCAAGCAAATTGGGTAGGACACCGTCCCTGTCCCGTGTGGGGCTCACAGTCTCTATCCCCATTTTACAGATGAGGGAACTGAGGCCCAGAGAAGTGAAGTGGCTTGCCCAAGGTCACACAGCAGATGAGTGGCAAAGGTGGGATTTGAACCCATGACCTCTGACTCCCCATATACAGTATGCCACGCTGCTTGTACTTCCCAAGCGCTTAGTACAGTGCTCTGCAAACAGTAAGCACTCAATAAATACAATTGAATGAATGAATGCTTCTTGAGGCTTTAGCTAAGCCTCTTGATCTTTCCGTGTTCTTGCGATTCCATGATATATATATATAGATAGATAGATAGATAGATCTATCTATCTATCTATCTATCTATATATTGCATTTGTTAAGTGTCAAATACTTTTCTAAGCACTGGGGTAGGTACAAGTTAATTATATGTCCGTGTTTTATGTTTGCTGATTTCCCCAAAGGGCAAAGGCCCAGTTTGATTCTGCACTTATAATTTCCCTGTACTAAGTGTACAGTCTTCAGCACAAAACTACCCAGCGCTTAGTACAGTGCTTTGCACATAGTAAGCGCTTAATAAGTGCCATTATTATTACTGTTGATGATGAGAGGATGGAAAGTGTCACATTCTACCGACCGGGGTGAGCCAGATTCCCAGCCCAGGTCATGCAGATCTGCCTGCATCGATCAATCAGTGGTATTTGTGAAGGGCTTACTCTGTGCAGAGCACTGTTTTAAGCGCTTGGGAGAGCGCAATGCAAGAGAAATTAGCAGAAGCATCCCCTGCACATAATGAGCTTACAGTCTAGAGGGGGAAGAGGAAATCCCCCTGCCTCCCAGCACTTAGAACAGTGCTTTGCACATAGTAAGTGCTTAACACATACCATCATTATTATTATTGTTATTTTGGAGCCTGGAAGGGTCATCTCCACCCTAGGCAAATCTTAGAGAAGCAGCGTGGCTCAGTGGAAAGAGCCCAGGCTTTGGAGTCAGAGGTCATGGGTTCAAACCCCGGCTCCACCAATTGTCAGCTGTGCGACTGTGGGCAAGTCATTTCACTTCTCCGTGCCTCAGTTACCTCACCTGTAAAATGGGGAGTAAGACTGTGAGCCCCCCGTCGGACAACCTGATCGCCTTGTAACCTCCCCAGTGTTTAGAACAGTGCTTTGCACATAGTAAGTGCTTAATAAATGCCATTATTATTATTATTATTAACAGGCATCGTAACCTGAAGAAAGTTTCTTTGTCCCGAGTCCCCGGGAAGCTCCCCTGGGGTTCCTTCCCTGCGACCTGCTCCCTGGAGCTGTCTGGGAACATGGGCTTAGACAGGAATGGCCCACGATCTCCATCAGGAGCCCTAGGGGCCCCGGTCTGGGGTGGTTCATTCATTCACTCAGTTGTATTTATTGAGCGCTTACTGTGCACAGAGCACTGTGCTAAGCGCTTGGGAGAGTACAGTATAACGATAAACAGACACATTCCCTGCCCACAGTGACTGAAAGAGTCTAGAGGGAGAGACGTTAATGTAAAAAATTTACAGATATGGATATAAGTTATATGGTTTAGTTATATAAGTTTAGAGAAGCAGCGTGGCTCAGTGGAAAGAGCCCAGGCTTTGGAGTCAGAGGTCATAGGTTCAAATCCCGGCTCCTCCACTTGTCAGCTGTTTGACTTTGGCCAAGTCACTTCACTTCTCTGGGCCTCAGTTCCCTCATCTGGAAAATGAGGATGAAGACTGTGAGCCCCCCGTGGGACAACCTGATCACCTTGTAACCTCCCCAGTGCTTAGAACAGTGCTTGGCACATAGTAAGCGCTTAATAAATGCCATCATCATCATCATCATGGGGCAAGTGGTGCGGTTATCTCCGCCCTGGGACATAGCTCACCCGACAGCTGGAATCTGTATCTTCTGGGGATCAGAGGGGAACCCATTAGAGAACAATGTTTCTGATGGACCATAGATTGTCCGCGCACTTCATCTCCCAAGATAAATCCTGTCTCTTTCAAGATGCCTCGCTTATGACTCAAATGCCCTTTGGGCTAGCCCCCTCTTGATTCATTTTAGTTTTCCATTTGGGCCTTTTTAACTCTTTCATATTTGGCCCTGAGTTTATGAGCACTACTGAATTTTTGGTGGGGTGTAGAAGAAGGCCTTCTCAGGGTCTAGGAAGTCTCGGTAGCTTTAAAAATGGGAACCAAGTAGGGCAGTGAGTTCTGCTAAAAATCCAAACATCTTCAGGCCAGAAGGGACTGAGGTCATCTAGTCCATCTCCCTGCCTCCAGACGGAAAGACACCTACATCACCTTAGATAGGTGGGTATCTGATTTTTAAAGATCTCCACGGACCTATTCTGGTAGCCTGTTAGAAAAGGCTTCAGGGCCAGTAACTTTGTCCTTGTACCTAGTCTCACCCAAATCCCTCCTGCTGTAGTTTCTAATAATAATGATAGTGGTATTTGTTAAGCCAAGCACCATACTAAGCATTGAGGGAGATACAAGAATATCTGGTCAGACATAATCCTTTTCCCTCCTGGAGTCTAATTAGGAGGGAGAACAGTTTAGATGCTTTCTCTGCTTTTGTGTTTTGGAAGATGGGTTTTAGGTTTCCTGAAAGCCCTTTCTTCTCCAAGCAGAACAACTCTAGTTCTTTGAACCCACACGATGACCCCAGTTTCCTCAGATTAGTACAGTACTTGACATACTAGGTACTTAGGAAGTACCGTAATTATTATATGTACAAGTACATTGGAAGAGACATACAAAAGGGCTACGGGAGGTTTGCGAGTACTGAAGAAATACTGAGCCTTAACTTCTCTGGGCCCCACTTACCTTATCTGTAAAATGGGGATTAAGACTGTGAGCCCCATGTGGGACATGGACCGTGTCTAACCTGATTAGCTTCTATCTCCTCCAGCACTTAGTACAGTGCCTAGCATATAGTAAGCGCTTAAATACCATTTAAAAAAACAAAACCGAAAACCATCAATGGTCCTATGACCCAGTGCCTAAAGGTCCCTGGACTAACCCCTTTCACCTTATTGCCTGCCCCAAGGCTGGACAAAGCTGTAGGTGAGTGGCCAGGAGGAAAACGACCTGTCCTGTTGCTGAGGTGCAGATAGGTGCCCCAGTGAGATCACCTCTATTTTACAGGTGGCAAGACTGAGGCCTAAAGAGAGTAAGTGCTTTGCTCAAAGTGACACATTAAGTCAAAGGAGAATCTGGAACCAGAACACAAGTCCTATCCAGACCTTAGGCATCTCCTGAAGGCCTACATTACAATGCTTCCCCTCTGGCAATGCAACCCCAGGGCCACAAAGTCCTCTGGTTCACATTTAGGATGTGGTTATGCCTTGCTTTCCCTTTTCATGATGTACTTCCAGTAAAGATGGAAGGTTATGAATGGATTCTATAAGCCTTCCTGTGGCTTCCTAGCCTCCCAACCCCTTTATCTCTTTGGTTCTTAATTACTCAGTCATTAAGATTTTCCCTCCTTCTATCAACTAGAAGTCAGGAGGTCTGGGTTCTAACCCCAGCTCTGCCTCTGGTCTGCTGTGTGTCCTTGGGCAAGGCACTTAACCTCTCTGGGTTTCAGCTCCCTCATCTGTAAATTGGGGAGAAGATTAATTGTGAGACCCATGTTGCGACAGGGGCTGTGATCTGCTCGCCTTTTTCCATCTCAATCCTTAGTGTTAATAAATGCCATAACTATTAATTTTATTACTGGCCTCGGAAAACCACTAAACTATTAAACCTACCTGTTTGTCAGTCCTATGCTGTGCAGAGCCCTCACTGGTTCCCATCCCCTCCTGCCAAGTTACTGCCTTGGCATTTTCATATCTGCTGTTTTCTGTTTTCCATGGCACTGTCTTCTTCATTAGTACAAAGAAATGAAGTTGGTAGCATCCTCAATATTCATTCATTCAATTGTATTCATTGAGTGCTCACTGTGTGCAGAGCACTGTACTAAGCGCTTGGGAAGTACAAGTTGGCAACGTATAGAGACGGTCCCTACCCAACAATGGGCTCACTGTCTAGAAGCGGGAGACAGACAACAAAACACGTAGACAGGTGTCAAGTCATCAGAACAAATAGAATTAAAGCTAAATGCACATCATTAACAAAATAAATAGAATAGTAAATGTATGCTCACAACTCTTCCTTCCACACTGTGGCATGCTGCATCCAGTCAGGCTCACGATAGCAGACAAATGGCCCCTAACTCCCTAACAGCGTTCTAACCAAACTAGCAGAACTGAGTACACATGAACCTGAGCTATCAAACAACCAATTACCTGAGTTTGGGTAACTGAACCCCCTCATCCCAAAAAGGTGAACGTCTATCTGAGAAGACAGACCTAATTATATTTGTCGTCTTCCATCCCAGTTTGTTTGGATCCTTGGCTTTCAGTTGTGGGTTCCTGTCCTCCCAGCTGGGTCACCGGGAAGTCATTTCCGTCCTTCTTTGTGTCTGGAGGATGCTGTTTACTGGAGGAGGAACGAGAGCCAAGCAAAGTAGGGAAGAGATATTTGGTATTGTTTCCTCCTGGGCTGAGCTTTGCATGTCAGTCTGCCCCTGGAGCGTTTCCCAATCTTTGCAGTTGTGCTGGTCTCGCTTCCTCTGGTTGTTTGGAAAACTGGGTTGCTGTGGAGACCCGGGTAGGCATGGAAGTGTATCCGGAACGGGGGCTGAGAGGGATCGGTGAGCCTCTGAGCTGACGTCCGCCACTCTCCGAAGTTGGTCGGCAGGAACTGGAGATCAGGTGACCATTTTGGTCACCTGAGGTGAGATGTGGCAAAAATTAGGGAAGGGGTTGAGAGGAAATAGAAAGAGGTGGGATAGGGCTGTGGGGAAGAGGAGAATTCTTGAAGGATGGAAGCTCACACAGACCTCTGCCAGGCCTTGTGATCTTCTGCGTAGCTGCCCGAGCCCCACACCCTACCCTGGGCTTGGGTAAGGTGGCCATTTGTCCACTTTTATCCTGAGCCATCTGATTTTCAAGTGAACTTCCCCCTGTCAGTCTGGCAGGTGTACTGAAGCCGCTGCCATTATTTTATTTTAAACACCTGGCTTCCCTCTCCCCTCAGCTCTCCCACCTGAGGCCAGTGTCTTGGAAGAGGTGCTTATTCATACAGGAATCTGGGAGAGAATGCATCAGTATGTTTATTGTTGTACTGTACCCTCCGAAGCGCTCAGTACAGTCCTCTGCACACAGTAAACGCTCAATAAATATGATTGAATGAATGAATGAGTTTGGGGCCAAAGGGATTGGAGGAGGCCCCCAGGGATGCTCTCTAGGCTTTGTGAAAGTCCAGAAAAACTTCCATGCGACATCAGCCCACTGTTGGGTAGGGACTGTCTCTATATGTTGCCAATTTGTACTTCCCAAGCGCTTAGTCCAGTGCTCTGCACACAGTAAGCGTTCAATAAATACGATTGATGATGATGATGATCAGTATGTTACATTGTGTAACTTGTGGTACTTCCAGATCAGCAAAGGCATGGCCCGTATCTCTAAGTGTCGGCAGTGACCACCCTTGGCTACCCTTATCTTTCCCTTCAACCTCTCCTCTCCCCTTCACTCCGTCATCTCTCCCCTCATCCTCTCCTCCATCATCTGAGCCATAGACAGCCAGATTATTCTTTTCCTTCAGGTTGTTGGGGTTAGGGTGAATGTGTTCTGAAGAACTTAAAGCAGGAGATGGGACAGACGCTGCAATTCTGGGACATCTGGTCACCTTGAGTGGAGGGTTCAGAGAGAGGCCAACGTGAAGGGGAAGGGATGTGGCGAGCAGGGAAAGCTCATTGTGGGCAGGGAATGTGTCTTTTTATTGTTGTATCACACGCTCCAAAATGCTTAATACACTGCTCTGCGCACAGTAACTGCTCAGTAAATACGATCAAATGAACTGACTAAAAAGGGGAAGGAAAAACAAGATAAACACTGGGAGAGTGGGCAATGGAGGAAAATGAAAGTTATTCAGTTGGCTAGGAGAGGTAAGTCAAGAGAAAGAGGAGACAGGTGAGAAGCAGCATGGCTCAGCGGAAAGAGCACGGGCTTGGGTGTCAGAGGTCGTGGGTTCTAATTCCGGCTCCACCACATGTCTGCTGTGTGACCTTGGGCAAGTCACTTAACTTCTCTGAGCCTCAGTTACCTCACCTGTAAAATGGGGATGAAGACTGTGAGCCCCATGTGGGATAACCTGATCACCTTGTATCCCCCCCAGTGTTTAGAACAGTGCTTTGCACATAGTAAAAGCTTAACAAATGCCATCTAAGAGGCCTGGCAAAGGACTGGTAGGCCTGGTGTTTACATATTGTGCTTTTAGTACCATTCTCTTAGAGTGTTGGATTGAATTGGACAAAGTTAAATAAGGGCAAGGGTCCACAGCCTGGGAAACACTAGACTGTTCTTGCAAACCAATCAGGCAGCGTGACCCAAAGCAGAGGAACCATATCTGTGAGATGAGTGGTTCTCCCCGTAGCCATGCTCTGACATCAGGAGAACTGAAAGGGCTGGAGAAATTCTGCTGCTCGGCATTTTTAACACCTAGGAGGCCAGAGCCTTCCGCAGACCAGATTTCTGTGTTCCCGCTCAATTTTGCCCAAGTCCAAATGGCCTTGAGAAATCTGGGACACGGCCCGACTGAACCCTGAAATTTTATTTTTAAAGGCTGGCCCAGGTTGGGTCTGTGAGTAAAATGTGGCTTGGCCCACTTTAAATAGCTAAGGTGATTCTGGATGAGCCCACAGCATGGCCAGAGTGGTCTTGGCTTTTCTAGTATGACAGCCCCAACAGCAAGATGAGGTTAGATGGAAATACTCTTTAATTTGGCTTACTTCCCTTAGCTTCTTCGTGGGACACAGACTCAAAACAAAGCAGAACATGTGAATGAACATTTAGCCTCCTTTCTCCCACCCCTTCACTCTTTAGCCCAGCAATGGGACAAAGGCAGCAAGGCCAAGGGTGACTTGTCTGAACCCCCTTAAATGCAACTGGGTTCAGCTTCATATCAGCTGATCTACACCTATAGTCTTGGGTCCCATAGTCAGGGCACAATGGATGAAGAGATTTAAGGGAGATCCATTCAGCAAGGCACTACGATATGCCTGGGTTTCTGAGTCAAGTGAATAGTAGTTTCATTCATTCAATTGTGTTCATAGGGCACTTACTGTGTGCAAAGCACTGTACTAAGCGCTTGGGAGAATACGATATAACAAGAAACAGACACATTCCCTGCCCACAACGAGCAAAGAGGCAGAACCATGAGAGAGAAGATTTGGGAAATGTGCCCTTTAAGACAACTAACAGAACGGCATTTATTTAGCCTGGAGCAGAATTTGCCTGACAGCTGAAGGAATAGAAGCTCATTTTGCATTTTTTACCCCTTAGTAAAGTCTTTCAGGTATTCTCCAAAGCCCTAAAATCCCACCTATTGGAGTCCCACCTCTGACCAAGAGTCTCAGGAATTTCCGGGCCTGTTAGAAATGGAGAAAAGTCGAAAGATGACTCTACAGCCTTTCCTGTCTATGAAAAGAGTAAACAGCAATGTTCCTAGAATGGTTTGAATCCAGTCTTGCCTAGAGACAGGAGAGTGACCATAATGACCTCTCAAGGTCCTAGGATTCAAGCATTATGAAAAGGGGTGGGAAGAGTTCACATAATTATCTCTCTCCCGGAACACTCGCCTCAGAAAAATAAACAGAATGCCGCAGATACTATGGGAAAATTTGGGTGAACTTTTGGGGAAGCAAGAGGTTAAATGGAATAAGCCAGAAAGCCATATTAGCTTTCCCGAAGCCCTATAGTCTGGTAGGGTCAGTACACAAGGAAAATGATGCCATATATGGTCACATCCCTAGTGATTGAGGGGAAAGGGCAGGAGATGGGCATGGGGGACCCCTGAGAGAAAGGAAATGCGGTGTCGTTGGAGGGACAGAGTGCAAAGAAGGGACCCCATATTAAGAGGGCAGTTTGATAAACTGGGGGATGAGGGAGAAGGGTCAAGAGAGAAACGTTTTTGCTTTTTCCAAGGAAATTTTCAGTGGAATCGATTTGCAAACTCCAAAGGAACAGCAAATTGGTGTGCTTAGTTTGGCTGCCTGCCTAGGACACTTTATTTTTATCAATAAATTATGGGAGGGTTTCAGCTGAGCAGGCCAAGTAGGGAGGAGCAGATTTCTAAACTGAGGGTCCAACATCTCTCCCACCCACAAATACACACATGCACACATGCGGCCCAGGGAAGGACGTGGAAGCAGATCGGGCCTTGAGTTATGGGAGCAAGAAGTCAGAGATTCAGCCATCAGGCACTGATAGGGAACCTTAAAAGGAGCCGTTAGACTTGCCGTGGGCCTTAATAATAATAATAATGATGGCATTTATTAAGTGCTCACTATGTACAAAGCACTGTTCTAAGCGCTGGGGGGCTACAAGGTGATCAGGTTGTCCCACGTGGGGCTCATAGTCTTAATCCTCATTTTACAGATGAGGTAACTGAGGCCCGGAGAAGTGAAGTGACTTGCCCAAAGTCACCCAGCTGACCAGTGGCGGAGCCGGAATTTGAACCCATGACCACTGACTCCAAAGCCTGTGCTCTTTCCACTGAGCCACGCTGCTTCTCCTTAGTCTATAGAGAGGCCCCACCGCATGTTACCTGGCTTTGTCAGTTCTTGAAGGGGCTGAACTCAATCAATCAATGGTGTTTATTGAGTGCTTACTTTGGGCAGAGCACTGTACTAAGTGCTTGGGAGAGAACAATCCAGGCAATAAAACAGAATGGATAGTGGATAGAGAACAGGCCTTGGAGTGGAAGGACCTGGGTTCTAGTCCCGGCTCTGCCACATGTATGCTGAGTGACCTTGGGTAAGTCACTTCACTTCTCTGGGCTTCAGTTACCTCATCTGTAAAATGGAGATTGAGACTGTGAGGCCCATGGGAGGCAGGGAGTGTGTCCATATGATTTGCTTGTATCCACCCCAGCACTTAGTACAGTAAATACTATAATTATCATTATTAATATTGTAGAGAGTATTTCCCAAAGGAACGTACGGTCTAATCAAGTAGGGGTGTGTCCTGTCCAGCACTCAAACAAGGGACGCTCACTCCATCCCCCTGAAATGCCAGTTCACTCTCCACCGTCCTTGGTGTCAGAGACGAGATCCTCATTGTTCCCAGCTGAGAAGCCCACAGAAGCCCTTCCCAGCCTGGTTGCTGTTGTTTGTGGTATTTGTCAAGTGCTTACTATGTGCCAGGCAATGTACTAAGCGCTGGGGTAGATACAAGCTAATCAGGTTGGACACAGTCCATGTCCCACGTGGGGCTCACAGTCTTAATCCCCAATTTACAGTTAAGGTTTCTGAGGCCCAGAGAAGGTAAGCGACTTGCCCCCGGTCACAGAGCGGACCAGTGGCGGAGTCAGGATTAGAACTCAAGGTCTTCTGACTCCCACCACTATACTCTATCCACTAGGCCGTGCTGTGTCCCTAATGGTCTCGTATAAAGAGCATAATAATAATAATAATAATAATAATAATAATGGCATTTATTAAGTGCTTACTATGTGCAAAGCACTGTTCTAAGCGCTGGGGAGGTTACACAGAGATCAGGTTGTCCCATGGGGCAGGGAGACAGGAGGGTGGAGTTCTAGAGCCAGCCCTTCCCCTGGCCTGCTGGCAAGCGAGTTAACTTCTCTGGGCCTCAGCTGCTTCTTCTGGAAAATAGGTATAAATTGCCTGCTCTCCCTAACTCTTAGATTGTGAGCCCCTCGGGAGACACAGAGATTGTGTCCGATCTGATTTCCTTGTTAGCTTATTCATCCATTCATTCAATCGTATTTATTAATAATAATAATAATAATGGCATTTATTAAGCACTTACTATGTGCAAGGCACTGTTCTAAGCGCTGGGTAGGTTACACAGTAATCGGGTTGTCCCACGTGGTTCTCACGGTCTTCATCCCTATTTTAAAGACGAGGGAACTGAGGCCCGGAGAAGTGAAGTGACTTGCCCAAAGTCACACTTTGAGTGCTTACTGTGTGCAGAGCACTGGACTAAGCGCTTGGGAAGTACAAGTCGGCAACATCTAGAGACGGTCCCTACCCAACAGCGGGCTAACAGTCTAGAAGGGGGAGACGGACAACAAAACAAAACATGTAGACAGGTGTCAAAATAGTTAGAATAAATAAAATTAAAGCTATATGCACATCATTAACAAAATAAATAGAATAGTAAATATGTACAAGTAAAATAGAGTAATAAATCTGGACAAATATATACAAGTGTGGAGGGGAGGGAAAGGAGTTAGGGCGGAGGGGATGCGGAGGAGGAGAGGGAAAAGGGTGCTCAGTCTGGGAAGGCTTTCTGGAGGAGGTGAGCTCTCAGCAGGGCTTTGAAGGGGGGAAGAGAGCTAGCTTGGCGGATGTGTGGAGGGAGGGCATTCCAGGCCAGGGCTCGGTACGTAGTAAGTGCTTATTAAGTAGCATTATTATCCCTGCTACTCTTGGTTCAAGGAGCCCTCAGAAATCCAAGTGTTGTTCGGGAAAAATGCTCCTAGAAAAAGGGCTGAAGAGTCCGGACACTTTTTTAAAAAAATATAAGCAGTTATTCCCGGGCCTTAGGCAGAGAAAATTATTTTCTCCTTTTTCCAATTAGGAATCAGAGAAGGAGCCTAAATAATAATAATAATGGCATTTATTAAGCGCTTACTATGTGCAAAGCACTGTTCTAAGTGCTGGGGACGTTACAAGGTGATCAGGTTGTCCCACTGGGGGCTCAGGATCTTAATCCCCGTTTTATAAGTGAGGTAACTGAGGCCCAGAGAAGTGCAGTGACTTGCTCAAAGCCACACAGCTGACAATTAGATAGCTTGAGCGGCCCAGTTTCAGCTCCAGGGTGGCCTTGAACTTTGTGCACTGAGTCACCGCCATTCTTTTCTAGAGTCTTTGTTAACAATCTTGGGCAGCAGAGGAGACTGGGGAGATAGCCAGGGCCGGGCCCGGAGCCACGAAGCTTGGAGAAGGGAGAGACTTCAAGCAGATATTCTCCTCCCCCTTACAGAAAACCTTGAGGACCCGGTTACTGGGTCCTCTAGCTTCTCTCTGTTTAGCTTTAATGTTTAAGGCTTCTGTTTGGATTTGATGCTGCCATCAGATTCGGCATTTTGCAATAATAATAATAATAATAATAGTGGCATTTATTAAATGCTTACTATGTGCAAAGCACTGTTCTGAGCTCTGGGGAGGTTACAAGGTGATCAGGTTGTCCCACGGGGGGCTCACAGATCACTTTCCAGATGAGGTAACTGAGGCCCAGAGAAGTTAAGTGACTTGCCCAAAGTCACACAGCCGGGATTTGAACCCACGACCTCTGACTCCAAAGCCCGGGCTCTTTCCACTGAGCCACGCTGCTTCTCATTGTACTGCCCTTGTTCTAAAGCAAGATGAAGTTTGGGCAGTGAGGGAAATTCAGATAGCTGGGCTTAAATCTTCTTAGTTCAAGGATGCACCATCTCCCTGTGTCAAGAGGACAAACCAGTTTGCGGTTTATCTAGAGCCCTTTGAGGAATCATGGCTTGGCGAAGGTTCTTCCCTTCTTCTTCAAAGGTCCTGGATGCATCAATTAATCAATCAATGGTATTTTCCGAGTGCTTACTATGTGCAGAGCACTACACTAAGCACTCGGGAGAGTACAATACAACAGAATTAGAAGACACATTCCCTGCCCATAGTGAACTTATATTCTCTGTCCTTTCACCTCGCGATGTCTCAATGACGTGAAACAATCTCCCCGGATGAGCCGTTGAAATAAAATGTTTTGGTCTGTGGTTTTCTCTACAGTTCGGTTTCATTCTTCTGACAATTTGGCGTGCCTTCCCAGAAGCGTGCCACCCCCGCAGAGCGGGGACTTTGGGGTCTTTCCGTAGACACTACGTCCTACATTGACCCAAGAGAGTCCAGCAACTTGGCCATTCATTCATTCATTCAATCGCATTTACTGAGTGCTTACTGTGTGCAGAGCACTGTACTAAGCGCTTGGGAAGTACAAATTGGCAACATATAGAGACGGTCCCTACCCGGCTCACAGTCTAGAAGGTGGAGACAGAGAACAAAACAAAGCATATTAACAAAATAAAACAAGTAGAATAAAGGTCAGAGACCTTTTTGAATAAGATGGCGTTTGGGCTCTTCAGCCCGATGTATAACGGCCCTCTTTGCAGTTTATTACAGCTGTGCTAACAATTAGAGTCATGGTTTCCTTCTAGATGAGCTTACTAAATTGTAAGCTTGTTGTGGGCAAGGAATGTGTATGTTATATTGTTACATTGAATGAATCAATTGTATTTATTAAGCACCTACTCTGTGCAGGTCCCTGACTAAGCACTTGGGAGAAGACGGTACAACATAATTAGCAGACACATTTCCTACCCATAACTAGTTTATAGTCTAGAGGGAGGGTCAGGTATTAGTGTGAATAACTGTACTCTTCCAAGCACTTAGTGCTGTGCTCTACATACAGTAAGTGCTCAATAAGTATGATTGATTGATTCCTTTCATCACTTTTCTCTTGGGTGGTTGACAGAAAATGTCAGATTTTGCTGGTTGAAAAACTGAGGTCCGGGGCAAGGAAAGCAACAGCCTAAAGGAGACTAGCCGCTGTTTCAGGTTTGCCATCCAGTCCTGGATCCCTGACTTTCCCCGATCAATCAGTTAATTAACCAGTGGTATTTGAATGCTTTCTGTGTACAGAGCACCCTACTAAGCGCTTGGGAGACAGCCCAGAAGAGTGACAGCGGAGTCTGGTCCAGGTTCCGATTACAAACTCAAGTTGGAAACGAGGAGCTGAGATGCTTTCCACCTGTGCTCTTGGGAAGCGTGTGGGCCAGGAGTGGGGAAGACAGGATTAGAACTCAGAGCTTGGGATTTGTGTCCCTGCTCAGAGGGGCCTCAAATCTCCTGCCTCCGATTGGAGCTTGAGGCAGGGCCAACCATCACCTATGGCAGAGAAATACTGTCACGCCGGTTACTGATAACTTGACTTTCAGGAAAGAGCAAGAGAAGGAGAGAGTGTATAATGGTTTACTCTTCCCATGTCTTTCAGAGGGGAATCTGGTGCAGGGAAAACAGAAAACACCAAGAAGGTTATCCAGTATCTGGCTGTGGTGGCTTCCTCTCATAAGGGGAAAAAGGACACTAGCATCACAGTAAGTGGCTCAGTCCTCTTCAAGATTCCTGATTGTCATAATGCACCCTAGTATTTAAACTGATGCGGGTAGCAGAAAGTCATTTCGTGGGCCCAAAATGTTTGGTTCCCAAGTGTCTTGCCAAAAATGCGGCAAATTAAGAATACACATTTAAAACACTGCTTCATGTTGATGGAAAAAGAATGTTTTTTTTGACAGGCCTGTCGGCACACAATAGAAATGCGCTCTGCTGCAGGAGAAGCTTCAACATGTTTATTGTCTAATTTTAACTGAGACCCACATCATTTCTGCAGGAGCTTGAATCCCTAAGTAACGTTTGCCCCCTGGCAGCTAATCCACTTAGAGAGGATCGAAATAACATGA
Organism: Tachyglossus aculeatus; assembly: GCF_015852505.1. Classification (NCBI taxonomy): domain Eukaryota; kingdom Metazoa; phylum Chordata; class Mammalia; order Monotremata; family Tachyglossidae; genus Tachyglossus; species Tachyglossus aculeatus. Next base: position 71,145,284 of record NC_052086.1, read on the forward strand.
AATCCCATCACCCAAGGTGATTTGGATGAGGGTTACAGCTACAAGTTAGTCCTGAAGGCTTCAGAGCGATGTCACTTGCGTTTTGGTTTTGCTACTCTCCATTTCCGCATATTTTGTCTCCGGATGAAGGGTGGGAGAATCTAACACCGTTCCCAAATTGAGCCCCTTTGGGTCCACTATTGATTGTTCTGTTTGTGGATTATTGAGACTCCTCACTTCTGTTTCCTTCTCCTTCCTGCTGTCTCCCTTTTGGCCATTCCCTTGGCCAACCGGAGCCGGGGAAGGTACAGACTGGAACTATAGTCATGTCTGCTTTTCCAGCCAGAGGTTTGGTGTGGGAGCGGTACGGGATTATTAGATGAGGTGAAAGTTTGGGGATTCCAGCATGGCCTATTGGGTAGAGTCCAGGCCTGGGAGTTCAGAAGGACCTGGGTTCTAATCCCGGCTCCAACACTTGTCTCCTGTGAGACCTTGGACAAGTCACCTAACTTTTCTGGGCCTCAGAATAAGAAGAATGATGGCATTTATTAAGCACTTACTAAGTGCAAAGCTCTGTTCTAAGCACTTGGGAGGTTACAAGGTGATCGGGTTGCCCCATGTGGGGCTCACAGTCTTCACCCCCATTTTACAGATGAGGTAACTGAGGCCCAGAGAAGTTAGGTGACTTGCCCAAAGTCACACAGCAGATGTGTGGCGGAGCAGGGATTTGAACCCATGACCTCCGACTCCAAAGCCCAGGCTCTTTCCACTGAGCCACGCTGCTTCTCAGGTACCTCATTTGCAAAATGGGGATTAAGACTGTGAGCCCCATGTGGGACAGGGACTGTGTCCAACCCAATTATCTTTTATCCACTCGGTGCTTAATACAGTGCCTCAACAAATACCACAGGGACTCAACAAATACCACAGTTATTACTATAATTATTATTAGTAGTAGTAGTAGTAGTAATAGTAGTAGTAGTATTCCAATTGTAATACGCTCCTGGGCCTTGTGACCTTGGATAATTTAGATATGTTTGGAGAATCATTCCAAAATCTGCCTTCTTTTCCACTACATGGAGTTAAGCTGCCCAATTGGGAAAGATTGTACTCCTTGACACTTGCCAGAAATATACGGCTCTTTGCCACATGCTTCCTTCGGTTCTTAGTCCTTTCAAAGGCAAAAGGAAGAACATCCTCATTAAAGGACTTCTGAACCCTGAAACCAGCCAAGTGCTCACCACTGTGTTGACCGGCAAGCTTCATGTAAAGCTTCCAACCATCCCCTTCGTTTGACTTAGCCAAAACCAACGAGGAAGGGAAGATGTAGGTACTGAAAAGCAGTTCCTTTGAAAACACCTGACTGTGTCTTCATCGGCTAGATAAGGGGAAAAAAAAACGAGCGAGAGTGATTCCAGTTTGCCCTCCTCTAATTTTCCCCGAAGATCCTTCTTGGTTATTTTTATTTAGGGAAAATCCCCTGCCAGGACCCAATGTCTATAGGATTGAAATAACATTGACGTTTGTTTTATACCACATTATTCAACTACAGCAAGGTCCATCTTTTGCTTACGTGAGTAATTTAGAGTGTTGTTGGGTGTGTGTGGAAGACACAGAGTGTAGATCTGCATGCTATTGTTGCACCAACAGGATAGTTGATTGTAGAACTTTTTTAGATCCTTTTGACTCACAACTTGAAGCAACAATAGCACGAAAACACTCACATGCATCAACCCTTCCTGTGTCAGACTCCATCAGGAGAGGATGCGGTGTGACACATGAAGGTTCCTCTTTGGAATTACCGCTCTGTTTTGTGGGCAAGAATCAAGAATGAATTTCCCTACTATCCTGGGAGAGCAAATCCGTCTGAAATTTGGCCATGAAAAGCTTCTGACTGAAAATTATCCAAAGATTTCTGTCCACCAGGTTGAACTTTTTAGGACTGTTGTGAAGGCACCTTGAAGCCTCACAGCTTGATTAACGGGCAGCACGATGGCAGCGTGCTTCATCGTTTGCAGTGATGCCCATGTGCACGCAGTGTGCGTGTTGCGGGGGGGTGAGGGTGGCATGTAGTGTGTGTGTGTGTGTGTATGTGTGAGCACGCCTCTGCATGCTGCCTGTCTTCCTACCTCAGTTCATCCCTCTTAGATTGGGCCTCACAGATATGTTGGAAAAAGCACGGGCTTGGGAGTCAGAGGTCATGGGTTCGAATCCTGCCTCCACCACTTGTCAGCTGTGTGACCTTGGGCAAGCCACTTCACTTCTCTGTGCCTCAGTTACCTCATCTTTCATTCATTCATTCATTCAATCATATTTATTGAGCACTTACTGTGTGCAGAGCACTGTACTAAGCGCTTGGGAAGTCCAAGTTGGCAACATATAGAGACGGTCCCTACCCAACAGTGGGCTCGCAGTCTAGAAGGGGGAGACAGAGAACAAAACAAAACATATTAACAAAATAAAATAAATAGAATAAATATGTACAAATAAAATAAATAAATAAATTGAGTAATAAATACGTGCAAACCTATATACGTATATACAGGTGTATGCATATGGGGGTTGACTGTGAGCTACAAGTGGGACAACCTGATCACCTTGTATCCCCCAAGCACTTAGAACAGTGCTTTGCACATAGTAAGCGCTTAACAAATACCATTATTATTATTATTATTATTATTATTATTATTATTATATCATTGTCAGGATTGCCAAAAGTGTAAGCTTCGGCAGCTTATAAAGGCTGGGCTCTAGAGCCAGAGGCCGTCTCACACAATCAGGATCTGCAAGCCCATCATTAAGAGTTGCTTACAGCAACCGGGATCTTTGGGCTGTGAAGGGACCTCCAAAGTCATTTAAGTCTACAATCAATCAATCAATCAATCAATCATTTATTGAGCGCTTACTGTATGCAGAGCACTGTACTAAGCGCTTGGGAAGTACAAGTTGGCAATATATAGAGACGGTCCCTACCCAACAGTGGGCTCACAGTCTAGACCCCCATTCCTCCGGGAAGGACCACGTCTAACCCATTTTAAACAAACGGGGAGCCTACCCTGTGTTTAAAGATTCCCCCAAGGAAGGAAATAGCTGTTTTTCAGCAAGGATTGGAAGGCTGCCTTAAGAGGAAAATCCCAGAGAAAGAAGCGGTGCTTACTTTGGCTGGCTGGGACTCAGCCCTATGATCCCTGAGCTTGGGCAGATCATAGCCAACACATCTCAGGGCTGGACGTTCCATGTTTCAAAGCTGGAGCGCTTGCCGCTGCTTACAGGAGTCCTGACAGTGTTTATCATCAAACACTAGGTCTTTTTTCCACTTTTATGGAATGGAGCTACTAACCTCCTACTTCAAAATTTGCTAATGGGAGGCTTAGTCTCTTCCTTTCGTTTCCCCTGAGGTTGGGGAGATGCCCCAGTGATTTGTTGGAAATCCATTTATTATGAAAATGACTTTTTCTATTTACCTTTTTTTTTTGGTGTAAGGTCCCCCAAGAGTCCTGCAGCAGGAGCGTATTTATAGATATAAACATAAACAAATGCTAGTTACCTGTTTTATTCCCCTCAAATTAATCTGCATGGAGCCCTAAGAGTTGGAGCAAGAGCTAGAGGCCACCCTTCTCAACTCGGGCAGCCCGTGAGACTCTGTTCAGCTCACCCGAGAGGCCCCGGAGATCTTGAGACCAAAAAAGAGAAGACACATATACTAATAAGGAGGCAGAGTAATGAAAAGCCTTTGGAAGATGAATAGCTTCCCAGAGAAGGGCTGGAGAAAGAATGTATAAGCAGTTCTCTTGGCAGGCAGACCTGGTTTAGTCCCCTTGTTTGGGTGTGGAGAACTGTGAAGCGCATATTTGCTTTCTTGGCACGACTTTCTAATCAGCTATTCCTTGTCATGATTAACAACATGCCCGCATCTTTGCATGGGAGTTCATGGGCGATCGTCGAGGTAAAACGTTGCGCATTTCCGTTCTCAGCCGGGATTTGCTGCCTTTAACATGATTAATGGAGCTGGTATACTCTGCTTTGTAGCTTTTGTGCAGCAGGAGATTAAAAATACTTTCAGAAACTTTTTCTAATTATATCATCATTTCCGAAGTGAAGGAATAAAGACTTCGGGGCTGGAACCTGAGGGAGAAAACTCTTCACACTTTGTATTTTTTTTGTTTCGCTTTTTCCGGACTTCATCGTTTTTTGCATCGTGAGCCCAACATTTTTGTGTTTCAGCCCTTCTCATTAAATGTGGGAGACCATGATGTTACAGAGATAAATTTGCTTTGATCTGTGAAGAGGACAGTCGTATGAGAGGGTTATGTTCTCATTTATTGGCCAATACAGAGGAAGCCTGCACTGTCTCTCCTTGAAGCCCCCAGATGAATAGGGAGCTATTTAAAAAGCCCTTTGAATCCTCTGGAAGTGTAGGGATCATAAGGATTCAGCTGGGCCTCTTAGTTTTTGGGCGTCACCTTGGGGGCTTTTGGGTTGGAATAGTTGGGGCCTCTCCCTGTTTCTGTGATAACTAAATGTGAATGAATTTTAGGGTGAGTTGGAAAAGCAACTTCTTCAAGCGAACCCTATTCTGGAAGCTTTTGGCAATGCCAAAACCGTCAAGAATGACAACTCCTCAAGATTCGTAAGTAGCCAGTACTTACGGGATGTGTTTGGGATGGGCAACTATTGTATGAGATCACAGTGTGGCGAGCGGATGAGGGGGAGATGGGAATGTCTAACTTGAGATGGTTGCCGTGGTCTTTTTAATTCAGCAAATATTTTGGGTGGATCTCACTGTCCCTCCTTCCCCTTCCACAGGCTCTGGGGCTCTCAATCAGTCGTATTTATTGAGCATTACCGTGCGCAGAATACTGTACTAAGCACCTGGGAGAATCTGATATAACAATAACAATATAACAATATATAATGATATAACAATATAACAGACACGTTCCCTGCCCACAGTGAGCTTACAGTCTAGAAAGGGAGCTTTTGTGACACTAAGGGGCCGGTGGTCTTGGGTAGATTGGAAGGGATAGAGAAAAGTCAAGAAATGAAAATTTTCTAGAGATGAGTAAGCAAATGTTGACATGATGGTAAACTGGCAAATCCAGATTATATGCTGTTTAAAGGCAAAGCCAAATGGTCCAGATCTTCTAGACTGTGAGACCGCTGTTGGGTAGGGATCATCTCTATATGTTGTCAACTTGTACTTCCCAAGCACTTAGTACAGTGCTCTGCACACAGTAAGCACTCAATAAATACGAATGAATGAATGAATGAATGAATGGTATACTGATTAAATACAAATCCACCCCGGGCCCTCCTGCCTGTAATGTGGCCCTTAAATCAATCCCAGTGAAAGCCACTGTTTGCATCAGTTGAAGGGGTTTTGACAGGATAGGGGCCAGTGAGCCGGCTGGAGGGGGATTTTAGGTGGCAGTGTGCAGAGTCTGAAAGGAGGTACCCGTCAAAATACCTCATGAACTCAAAGCCCGTTCTTTCATTCATTCATTCAATCGTATTTATTGAGCACTTACTGTGTGCAGAGCACTGTACTAAGCGTTTGGGAAGTACAAGTTGGCAACATATAGAGACGGTCCCTACCCAACAGTGGGCTCACAGTCTAGAAGGGGGAGACAGAGAACAAAACAATACATATTAACAAAATAAAATAAATAGAATAAACATGTATAAATAAAATCCACTGCCCTAAATGTAGGTAGGTAGGGTCAACTTCCAGGGCTTCTCAAAGCAGTCTTCCATAACAGGCCAATCCTCAGGGCAAACCAAAAAGCAGTTATCCTGGTCCTGGCCCGGATAGGAAGCCCAGCGTGGCTGTTTTTCTTTGACTCCCCTCCAGCAGGAATGTTTTCTCTACCAGACCCATCCTGCGTCTCCCCTAAGACTGTAAGCTCACTGTGGGCAGGGAATGTATCTTATATTGTTTTATTTTACTCTCCCAAGCGCTCAGTACAGTGCTCTGCAAACAGCGCTGGAGCAGCAAGGCATAGGGGATAGATCACGGGCCCCGGAGTCCGAAGGCCATGCGTTCTAATCCCGGCTCTACCACTTTGTCTGCTGTAAGACCTTGGGCAAGTCACTTTGGTTCTCTGTGCCTCACTTACCTCATCTGTAAATGGGAAGAGACTGTGAGTCCCACAAGAGACAGGGACTATGTCCAACCCCAAGTGCTCAAATCCCCCCCAGCGCTTAGTTCAGTGCCTGGCACATAATAAGAGCTTAACAAATACCATAATCAATTAATACTACTGATTAAGTGAGCCAATAGGAAGCCTTGTTGAATGCTCACATTCTGTCTCCCGGGTTTGTCCTGCTGAAGTCGCTCAGCTTGTAGGTCCAGTAGTACAGTGCTTTGCACACAGTAAGTGCTCAATAAATACGATTGAGTGAATAAAGAGCCACCTCAGCCCTTTCACCTTCCCTCACACTGTAGAGGCTAGAATACAGAGCCAACCACCCTAACCTTCCTCCCCTCCAAACCTATCCCCCGATACGTGCGTGCACACATATAAACTCTCTCTCACAAACACACACACACATCCCTCCTCCCCACCAACCTATCCCCGGCCTTCTTATGTAGGTTCCCTTGGAGGGCAGATTTTTAACTCATCAACTAAGATCTAGCACAACAGATTCAACAGAATTTATTGAACTCCCATTCAGGGACAGAATGGGCCTCTGGTTACTTACTATTTGGACGTTTAGCTGGATACAAGTCAGCCCAGCTGAGAGTTGAGCAGGGCTGTGAGATATCAGCAAATTGGAGGTCGTTTGATCTGAGGAGGAGAGGCAGGACCTGTTTAACTTGGACTAAATTCCTCTTCCCTTAAGAAAAGTCTTGGAGAATGTGCCTCCAACCTTTCCTTCCAAGCGGGGCCCAACTGCGTAGGGTGATTCGGCGGCCTCTAAAACAGCTTATTCTCATTTACAGGGTAAATTCATCCGCATCAACTTTGATGTCACTGGCTACATCGTGGGAGCAAACATCGAAACCTGTATCCTTTCCTATGGCCCCAACCTGGTGGAGTAGCCCAACTTGAGAGAACAGAAAGGAGTAACCTAAACAGACCCAATTGCATTTCTGAGAAAACCAAGTTGCCCTGAGAATGACATAAACAAGAGGGAGATGAGCCATTATTTACACAGATATCCATCTCTCTCTCTCTTTCTCCTCCTGGACCATAATTTATCTTCATTCCATTTAGAAATGCTCCTCATTGGATTTCTCCTCCCCTTCCCGTAAACATCAGCTATCAGACATGGTTTCACCACAATTGAAAAACATTCCCCAAAATATTTATCTTCTTTGGAGAACAAATTGCGGCCCAATTTTCACTCCAACAAACTGGAAGCTACATGGGGATGATGGGTATGTGCTAAGAAGTCAAAAGGTTTCTCTTTTCTTCAGAGGAAGCTGGAGTCAGAAATCTGGGGGAGTTGGGAATGGCGGTGCATAGTAATGGAGTCCAGGGAATAACATTCTGGTGAAACTGATAACATTTCAAGAGATTCATTCATTCATTCATTCAAGCATATTAACTGAGTGCTTACCGTATGCAGAGTTCTGTGCTTAGAGCTTGGGGGAGTACAATGGAACAATCAATAGACACATTCCCTGCCCACAACAATCTTATAGTCTAGAGGAGGAAACAGATATTAATAAAAAAGGACCTCCTGACACCAGCCCCAGATGATCATCTGCAGAGTTTGGAAGTTTGTCCTGAGAGCCCTTGATGTACCTAAGGGGTAAGGAATGGTGACTGTGTGCTTTAAAAGAAATCTTCATTTTGATTACATTTCCCCCCCAGATGGAATTCATGTTTATTTGGAGGGAAAAACCCACAACCACTTTGATTTTCCTGACCCTAAAACTAGGAATCCGGTGCCCGACTTTATGGCTATGTCTCCACCAACAGAACAGAGGCATTTAGGAGAGTCAGCTGGGTCATTCAGGCACAGAAAACCAAAACAGTGCTGTAGAATGGAAAGAATTTTCCTTTGGCTTGAATGATCAAATCTTTGTCCACACTGCTTGAGTTTCCTGGATAACTGTTGAATTTCTCCCCACTCTGCTTTACGCAAAGCATAGACCTGGTTTTCCAAGACTTTCCCAATGCAGGTTACTCTATCATTTGCGTGCTACAGTTTACTGGGTGAAAAGAAGCCTTGTTTACTGCAGAGAATTGTCACTCTCCACCCTTTTTTTAAAAAAATGGTATTTGTTAAGCACTTACTATGTGCCAGACACTATACTACGCTCTGGGGTAGATAGAAGATAATCAGTTTGGACACAGTCCACGTCCCACATGGAATTCGCAGTCTTTATCTCCATTTTGCAGATGAGCTAGCTGAGGCCTTGAGAAGTTAAGCGACTTGGCCAAGGTCACACAGCAGAGGAGTGGCTGAGTGGAGATTAAAGCCCAGGTCCTTTAATTCCCAGGCCCGTGCTCTTTCCACTAGGCCATGCTGCTTCTTACCCTGCATCTCCCACCAATCAGTCAATTCCCATCACTTTCAACCGCCTTGACCTGCTCTCAATTACAATGTACTCTGCTCAATAATAATAATAATAATAATGGCATTTATTAAGCTCTTACTATGTGCAAAGCACTATTCTAAGCCCTGGGGAGGTTATAGGGTGATCAGGTTGTCCCACGGGGGGCTCACAGTCTTCATCCTTATTTTACAGATGAGGGAACTGAGGCCCAGAGAGGTTAAGTGACTTGCCCCAAGTCACACAGCTGGCAAGTGGCGGAGTCGGGATTTGAACCCATGACCTCTGACTCCAAAGCCCGGGCTCTTTCCACTGAGCCACGCTGCTTCTCTGAGCCACCCTCAAAGCCCCAACCACTCCGCTGTGTCAAAAAGTCATCTTGACCCAGTGGAAAGAGCCCGGGCTTTGGAGTCAGAGGTCATGGGTTCAAATCCCGACTCTGCCACGTGTCAGCTGTGTGACCTTGGGCAAGTCACTTTACTTCTCTGTTCCTCTGTTCCTTCTTCTGCAAAAGGCAGCTGTGCCATCCTCACCTCTTAGACCGTGAAATCTGCGTGGGGCAGGGACTGATTATTTTCTGTCCATCCCAGCTTCTAGTTCTTGCCGGTACTTGTCACATAGTAATAAATTCCCTAACTAGTTAACTGAGGAACTCTCAACTCTCTTTCTCAAACTAGAACATGGCTCCGCTGCCTTGTTCCCAAGTAAAGTTGCTTATTAGGTTCAAAATGGTTCATTCTACTGCCTGACATACATTATTTAAGCTGACCCATAGTCCACAGCCAGTCTGTTGATCTGAGGTCAAAGAAGGAAGAAAAGAAGAGAAAAGGAAAGGGAAGGGAAGGGAAGGGAAGGGAAGAGAAGAGATGGGAAGGGAAGGGAAGGGAAGGGAAGGGAAGGGAAAGGAAGGGAAGGGAAGGGAAGGGAAGGGAAGGGAAGGGAAGGGAAGGGATGGGATGGGATGGGATGGGATGGGATGGGATGGAAAGAAAAGAGAGACTTTTCTTCCCCACCACCCCAACCCTAAAGGCAAATGGCCACATTACCATTCCTCGTCCAGCAATCCAATAGTTCTTTGAATTCCCTAGACCATTTTTTTCCAAAGAGCTCAAAATTCTGCAATACCTATAATCTGACTTGTCTTCACAATATCACTGTGAGATGGGAAAGAAGAGCTAGTATCTTTCCCCATCTGCAGATGGAGAAATGAAGGCCGGAGAGGATAAGTCCCTTCTAGACCATGAGCCCGTTGTTGGGTAGGGACCATCTCTATATGTTGCGAATTTGTACTTCCCGACTGCTTAGTACAGTGCTCTTCGCACAGTAAGCGCTCAATAAATATGATTGATTGAACGAATGAATGAATGAATGAAAAGTGATTTTCCGAGGGCAAACAATGAGAGAGGAATGGAGCTGGGTGTAGAACCCAGATCTCCTTACTCCCAGACCAACATTTTGCCCTAAATTACAATCTGAGTTGAGATTGTTCTCTTCCTGCTTCTAGAAATACACATGGCTCTTCCAAGGCAGAGCCAAAGCATCCTAAGGCATTGACTTGCTGTTTTGTGATATGACTCCATTCCTAGGAAGGAACCCCCAGTTTATTTTTAAATTGACGACTTGCCAGCACCACAAGCTCAATATGACTAAGACTGAATTCCTCGACTTCTGCCCCTAATCCTCTCCTTCATCTCACTGTCCCATCACAGTTACCACCACCACCATCCTTCCCGGCTCAAGCCTACAACCTTGGCATTAGCCTCAGCTCGCTTTTCTCTCTCAACCCCCGCATTCAGTCAGTCACCAAATCCTGACTGTTCTTCCTCCAGGACATTTTCAGAATCCATCCCTTCCTCTCCACACAGACAGCCATACCACACTGGTCCAGGCATACGTACGCTGACTTATTTCCATTCTCCTCTCTTCACTCTGCCGCTCTTTTAGACTGTGAGCCCACTGTTGGGTAGGGACCATCTCTATATGTTGCCAACTTGTACTTCCCAAGCGCTTAGTACAGTACTCTGCTCACAGTAAGCGCTCAATAAATACAATTGATCGATTGATTGCTGCCCAGATTATTTTTCACATCACCCCACTCTTTAAGCACCACCAGTGATTGCCCATTCCTCTCCTCATCATCTTCTCCCATTCCCTTCTGGGCCACTTGACTTTTCTCCCTATTTCACCTTTGCCTCAGCCCCACAGCAGTTATGTACATATCCATAATTTATTTGTTTAGGTTAATGTCTGTCTCCCCCTCTAGACTATAAGCTCGCTGTGGGCAGGGAACATGCCTACCTACTCTGTTACATTGTACTCTCCCAAGCACTTAGTACAGTGCACTGCACACGGTAAGCGTTCAATAAATCCTATTGATTGAAAAAAATATGATTGATTGAAGGAGAAATTCCCACCCCTTGGCATTAAAACACTTAGTAGGTGCTCTCCCTCTTATCACTATTATTATGGTATTCATTAAGCACTTAGCTATGTGTCAAGCACTGCAAGAGTTAATCAGATTGGACACAGCCCCTGTCCCATGTGGGATTCCCAGTCTTAGTAGGAGGGAGAACAAGTATTGAATGCCCTTTTTATAGGTGTCCTACTTATCAACTCTCTTCTCCCACTACACCCCAGCTTACAGTCTTCGTTTCTCTCAAGATAACCTACTCACTGGGCCTCAAACTCTTCAATTTGCCCATCCCTTGCTTGCACCCTCCCTTCGGCCTGGAACTCCCCTCCTGCACCAATATATGGAAAACCACAATTCTCCCCATTTTCAATGGCCCTTCTGAAATCACATCTCCTCCAGTTCCGCTCTAATCTCCTCCCGCCCAACTGCCACTTGAACTTTTCTCCACCACCTAAGCCTTTAAATTCCCACAAACCCCATAACACTCCGTACATACCTTACATGATCTATCACTTTCCCTATCTGCAATTTATTTCATTGTCTGTCTTCCCCACTAGATTGTAAACTCACCGAGGGTGGGGATTGTGTTTTCTAACTCTACTGAATTCTCCCAAGTGTTTTTACGTCCAGAGCTCTGTCTACAGAAGCACTCAGTAAATGTTAGTAATTGATTGACCCTCTAAGAGGCATAGGGGAAATTGTAAAGAATTGATGGCTGGGCCGACTGCTAGAGGAATCATGTCAACTCTTGGTTTGGCCCTCCAGAGAGAGACAACTTGCCAGGAGTATTCTGGCCCACCACTGTGATTAAAGAGACATTTGGGCCACTGTGGGCTGGATCGTAATGGCCAAGTTCTTGCCCCTCGCCAGCCTAGATTCCTTGACTCATCCAAACCAGACCTGCTAGAAAAGTCACGTGCCATTCGCCAAGCTAGAGATGAGAGGACGTTTCACATCTTTTATTACATGATTGCCGGAGCAAAGGATCAAATGAAAAGTAAGTTGCCAGGTTCCGGTTGGATTTTTAACCGAACGGTTCCAACTTTCCTTCCTAAAGGGGCTATTTGAAGTCTCTGCCAGAGAGACAATAAAGATTTTATCTTGGCTCGCCTGTGTGCGGGGGACGGAGTGGAGCCGTGAGGAAGAAGGTAGCGGGTGAGATGATTGGTCAGTGTCTGAGACTTTTCTGGAAGGCTTCATTAGTCCTGTGACTTGCTGAAAGCTGAGTTTGGGGTCTTTCACATTCTGGCCACGATTCTCTCCTCTTAGGTGACCTCTTGCTCGAAGGCTTCAATAACTATACGTTTCTGTCCAACGGCTTTGTGCCCATCCCCGCCGCCCAAGACGATGAGATGTTCCAGGAGACTTTGGAGGCCATGGGGATTATGGGTTTCAGTATCGAGGAACAAACCGGTAAGAGTCCCTGAAACCTAAGATTATTACAAGAGCCCAGGAGAGAACCCTGGATGGAAAATGTCCTGGCACTTCTCGTTCTCTATGAGCAATGTAATAATAATAATAACAAGCGCTTATTAATAAGCGCTTACTATGTGCAAAGCACTGTTCTAAGCACTGGGGGGATACAAGGTGATCAGGTTGTCCCACGTGGGGCTCACAATCTTAATCTCCATTTTACTGATGAGGTAACTGAGGCACGGAGAAGTGAAGTGACTTGCCCAAAGTCACACAGCTGACAAGTGGGGGAGCCGGGATTTGAACCCATGACCTCTGACTCCAAAGCCCGGGCTCTTTCCACTGAGCCATGCTGTAGATTTCCATTCCCGGTGTACTAGAGATTAGGACTCTGACCTCTAGGCTCATCTTTGGGTATTTCCCTTTAGGAAAAATAATATATTTTTTTCTAGCCAGTTGTTAAAAGTCAAGCCATGTTAATGAGATCATTAGAAAAGAGAAAATCCGCAGTTCCTATTTCGTGTTAAAGATGAGATGTTACAGGGTTACCCGCTCTGAGATCAGATGCCGTTCTGGTGTGATGAAGAGGGGAAACTATTTTTCTTAATAATAATAATGATAATAGCATTTATTAAGCACTTACTATGTGCAAAGCACTGTTCTAAGCGCTCGGGGGGATACGAGGGGATCAGGTTGTCCCACGGGGGGCTCACAGTCTTCATCCCCATTTTACAGATGAAGTAACCGAGGCTCAGAGAAGTTAAGTGACTTGCCCAAGGTCACACAGCAGGCATGAGAAATCTTCTGAAATCTTCCAGGAGAGCAGGGAGCAAGTGGAGATGGTTTTCGTCCACGGGCACCACGGTCCGATTCCTTAGGGTGAAGTGACACCGTGTACTTCCTAAGCGCTTAGTACAGTGCTCTGCACACAGTAAGCGCTCAATAAATATGATTGATTGATTGATTGATTGATTGCTGCGTTGGGAGAAACAGCTAAACCCGTGGTCTCCTCCCTCCCCTGGCTCAGGGATGTGGATCCCGCAAATCCTAGAGGACCGGCTATCCCAGAGCTGCCCACATCATCATCATCATCAATCGTATTTATTGAGCGCTTACTGTGTGCAGAGCACTGTACTAAGCGCTTGGGAAGTACAGGTTGGCAACATATAGAGACAGTACCTACCCAACAGTGGGCTCACAGTCTGAAAGGGGGAAAAAGGCCCACAGCCTCCCGAGGCCTGGACCTGCTGCCCACCTTCATCGCTGCCTGGTGGATAGGGCTGTCTTGGATGAAGTGTGAAAACTTGGGCAGCCGGTGGTGGATTTTGTTTCCTCAGGAAAAAAGAACCTGTAGTTTGGCCCGGGGTTAAATTCAGACTCTAAAGCAGTACATTTCCATAGCAGCAAGGCCTAGTGGCTAGAGCTCGGGCCTGGGAATCAGAAGGACCTGGGATCTAATCCTGACTCTGCTACTTGTCCGCTGGGTGACCTTGGGCAAGTCTCCGGGCCTCAGTTCCCTCATCTGTAAAATGGGGATTAAGACTCTGAGCCCCATGTGGGACAGGGGCTGTGTTCAACCTGATTCGCTTGAATCCACCCCAGAGCTTAGTACAGTGCCTAGCACATCGTAAGCGCTTAACAAATGCTGTTATTAGCATTATTATTACTAGCGAGAAGCAGCGTGGCTCAGTGGGAAGAGCGGGCCTTGGAGTCAGAGGTCATGGGTTCAAATCCCGGCCGTGTGACTTTGGGCAAGTCACTTAACTTCTCTGTGCCTCAGTTACCTTATCTGTAAAACGGTGATTAAAATTGTGAGCCCCCCTGCCCGTGGGACAACTTGATCACCTTGTAATCTCCCCAGCACTTAGAACAGTGCTTTGCACATAGTAAGCGTTTAACAAATACCATTATTATTATTATTATTGCTTTTTCTGAGAGTTTTTTGGAGAATACCACTGAAGAGGCACTATTTCTCATGCCAAGGCGAGAAGTGCGTAAAGCCAAGAAAATGGATTTGGTTTGGGGGCCCTAGTGAGTCATCGGCTGACTTCATACTGGGTGTGCGGGAGAGGGTGGGGACGGCTTACTGATCCTGACCATCCCATGAGATCATCGTCAGACATCCAAGGGCTTCGAGAGATTGAGGGCGGGAGAGGAACTCATGAGAAGGATGAACTTCTGCCTCTTCCACTTTCCTTCACAGCAATCATTGATCGTGGTCATAATCTAGTCTTCCCTCCCACCCAGTACATGCTCAGCAAATACCACTGGTGGTGATGATAATAAAAAAAAAAATCAACCAATCAATGGATTATATTTGAGTGCCCGTTCTGCGTAGAGCACCGGAGTAAGCGTGTGGGAGCGAATTCCAGAAGCAGACTGTAAGCCCCATGTGGGACAGGGACTGTCTCTATATGTTGCCAATTTGTACTTCCCAAGCGCTTAGTACAGTGCTCTGCACATAGTAAGCGCTCAATAAATACGATTGATGATGATGATGATGGGCCCAACCTGATTAGCTTGAATCTATCCCAGCGCTTAGCTGGGGAAGCAGCATGACACAGTGGGTAGAGCGCAGTCCTGGGAGTTAACAGGTCATGGGTTCGAATCCCGGCTCCACCACTTAGCTGTGTGACTTTGGGCAAGTCACTTAACTTCTCTGTGCCTCAGTTACCTCATCTGTAAAAGGGGGATGAAGACTGTGAGCCCCACGTGGGACAACCTGATCACCTTGTATCCCCCCAGCGCTTAGAACAGTGCTTTCCACATAGTAAGCGCTTAGCAAATACCAACATTATTATTATTATTACAATGTCAAACCACAAGAAGTCTTCATTTTGTGTTTCTGTATTTTTGTCTGTTCCCCTCAAATAACAGCCATGTTGAAGGTTGTTTCGTCCGTCCTCCAACTTGGGAATATTGTCTTCAAGAAGGAAAGAAATACAGATCAGGCTTCCATGCCAGATAACACAGGTATTTCTGCTGCTCTTTGAATATATTTTGCAAAAATCTGCTTCTTAAAGTGAGTCATTTTTCATCATAATACCTGGAGGTTATCGTTAGTCACTGACTCTTCGAATAGATGATACCTCAGCTCTTCCTGTTTCATTCTGCAAACTTGCAATTATTGCTCTTCTGAGGACGATACTTTTAAACTCTTGATTTGTAAAGATTATTGTGTGGAAAGTCCAAGAAGCGTAGTCTGAGTCCACGCAAATCTTCTTTACTAGAGGATATTGCACTTGGAAACCTCTGGGCATTTGATGGCCTCTCCACCCACAGCACTTATGAACAACTCTATCAATTATATTTTATAAATTCTCCACTTAAATTAATGTCTGTCTCCCCCCGCTAGATTGTAAACTGACTGTGAGCAGGGAGTGTGTCTGCCAACTCTGTGGTATTGTACTCTCCCAAGCGCTTTACAGTGCTCAATAAATACCATTGATGGTAATATTGCTATTATAGAGAACTGCACACTGATCCAATCACAACAAACGTTTGGTCCCAAATAAAGGTCGATGAGGAGCAGACAAAGGGAATATTTAATGATTTATTATCATTATGATTGTCATTGTTATTATCTAAGCCCCTGCAGAGAGCCCACACAGGAAATCCTGCCATTATGGACAAATGGCATTTTTAGGCTTTTTCGCCGTTTCTTAGCCTTGTTCCCCTTATCCCATTATCTTGCTTGCCCCCATTCTGGGAAGCTCTCGGGGAAAAAAAAATCACCCTCGAGTGCTTGCCTGCTGTTGAAGGTGGAAAGTATAAGGCAAGAAGAATTTGTACACTACTTGATGAGTAAAGATAAGATTTCCCCTCCACCTAGCAACAGTACTAATCAAGACTTAGGCCCAGTGAAAACATCTCGTCACCAAAATATATACCACCTCTAAGGCTACAAGAAATGGCTTCCAAGTGATTCCTATAAATAGGGACAAAATCAGTCAGATTACCCCCTTTTCCCCATTTACCCTACTACAGTGAGATTAAGGCAGCAAACTTTTCTACCATTAAGAAACACAGGGGAGTGGAGATTTTTTTTTTTTTTTTGCCTTTAAATGATAATCTATTTGGTTCCCTGCAGCTTCATCCATTTAATTCTAGGGCTAGACTTCTACAGAGAATTCCAAATAATTCTGCCTTCCAGGCAAGAATCTACTTAGTCATTTCAGCCAGCCAGTGTATTTTATTATGCCTCAGAATTCAGAATTGTTGTTTCTGTTATCAACAATATATAGTATTTATTAAACAAAGTGTTCAGAGTATTAAGCCAGGTGTTCAGGAAACAAAGATGTACTGAGGGAAAAATTAATGCAGCCTTACAAGATAGATCCACAAACTTTTCTCCCCCATAAATTTCCTCCATCTTTCCTCTCCTTCCCTGTAGCAAAGCAAAGCTGTCGCTGTAACCTAATAGCATCAAGAGCTTGAAAGCAGATCAGAACCGTCCTTATGGAAATCCTATTTTCCATTTTAATCAAGATTCTTTCCCACCTTAATTTCTTTGAGGCCTTGTTTAATTGCTCCAGGATTCTAGGTTTATGAGGGTGTGATCGTTTGCACGACCAGAATAACAACGTATTTTCTGCTTCTCAAATTGTCCTTTGAAAATGTTTCGCTTACCAATTGACTCCGGTGTCAAACTCAGAAGCGTTTCCTCCTGTCCCCTTTAGCTGCTCAGAAAGTGTGTCATCTGATGGGTATTAATGTGACGGATTTCACCAGATCAATCCTCACACCTCGGATTAAAGTTGGACGGGATGTGGTTCAGAAAGCCCAGACCAAGGAACAGGTAATGATATAAGGTTGCATGTTTTCTTATGGCACCACAGAATGTTAATAGGCCAGAAGGGATTCTGAGAAATCGTCTAACCCAGCTCCCAGACCCCAGGCAGGCCTCACCTAAACCACTCTGGACAAATGGTTGTCTGTTCTCTTGGCAGAGATCTAAAGGACGGGAGATTCTACAGTTTCCCCTGATAGCCTGTTCTGGCACATAATTAATCACCAAAATTGAGATGGTCATGATCTTCCTTAGGCCCGCTCTGTATTTCTCTTCCCACCATGGAAAACCAGTTACTCTACTTCTGCCCCCCTGTAGGTCTGTCTTTTTCATTTCTTCTTCCCTCTCTTTTCTTCTAAGGGGTTGTGTTTTCGGAATGAAAAATAATATAAACCTGAACCCAAATTTTGCCCAACTCCACAACTTCCTCAAAGGACTGCTCTTCCTCCCATTGCCTTCCAATCAATCAATCGTATTTACTGAGCGCTTACTGTGTGCAGAGCACTGTACTAAGCGCTTGGGAAGTACAAGTTGACAACATATAGAGACGGTCCTTACCCAACAGTGGGCTTCCAACTCTCCCCTCTGCAGGCTGACTTTGCTGTAGAAGCGTTGGCCAAAGCAACGTATGAGCGTCTCTTCCGTTGGATTCTCACCCGGGTGAACAAGGCCCTGGATAAAACGCACAGACAAGGAGCCTCCTTCTTGGGTATCCTGGACATCGCTGGATTTGAGATTTTTGAGGTATGGCAGTGTGGACTCAAAAGTGTAACAAGCTGTTCGTCCCTTCTTTGTGGCTACCCTCTTGAGAGGGAATTTTGACGAAATTCCAGATTTTGAGATGGTTGGTACTAAGGGGTGAGCTTCACATGGTACTTATTAAATGCTTACTAAATGCTAAGCGCTGAGGTAACTACAAGAGTTTCAGGTCAGACTTAATCTCTGTTTCACATGGGTAGGAGGGAAGAGTTAGGTTTACCCACTTCAAGGGTGATTCAATCCTGCCATTCTAGTACAGGAGGCATCGACAAGCCGAAGAAGACAAGAAAGTAAAGTTCTTAGGCCTTTCTTTTTTAGAGACGCAGGATGTTTTAGTGTGGGGTTATTCCAGATCATGTTAGGATCGTCTGTTTACAGATGTATCCAAGATACTTGTTCTGTATTCAAATCCCTCATTCGAGTAGCACAAAACTTACATTATGTCAGCCACCCACTGGAAGCAACGAAAGATGAATACTGAGTACATTTGAAAGAACACCAATTGAATTTACTCTACTATTCATGCATGACTTGCAGAGAGGGCACGTCACAAAGTTTTCATTACCGGTTGAGTTTTACACGTTTTCTTGCCAAGTGGGCACCTATCGAAGTATGTCTCTGATGTACGCTTAGTAAAAATGACATACGTTTGTCTAGAAGTCTTCCCCAAGCCTTCTCCCTCAATGGTTGAAATCCGAACAGCAACTACATCCACTGGGAAAGAGTAGCAGGAAAGGGTTTACTTAGTCCATCGGTTTTTTTCTGTGATTTCTGACTCTGCCATCTTCTTTCAAGGTCAACTCCTTCGAGCAGCTGTGCATTAATTACACGAATGAGAAACTTCAGCAGCTTTTCAACCACACCATGTTCATCCTGGAGCAGGAGGAATACCAGAGGGAGGGCATCGAGTGGAATTTCATCGACTTTGGCCTCGACCTTCAACCTTGCATCGAGCTGATCGAAAGGCCGGTGAGTGTCCCTTTCCGAACCTCCCACTGCCTTTCCAGTTTGAAGACAGTGTTACGGTCCCTCTGAATGGGTGGGGTTCAGAAGAGGACAGGGCGAGCCGTGTTTCCCTTGCTGTTTGTGCATGAAGACGCGTCTTTGGGTTTAGGCTGAACTGTCGCCCGCAAAAAAGGCCGAGGGCTCTTATTGCTGCATCCAAAGTGGATCTTCCTGCCGCTGCAGTTTCCCAGGAATCCATGGCAATGGCTCATTGTTTGATGCCGCCTTCAATATGCCCTTAGGGCGTTCCTTCTTTCCGCCCTTCCATAGGCAGTGCTCTACTCTTCACTCCCAAGTCCATAACTATGAAGCCAAACCAGAAAGTTTGGCTGATGACAGGGTCTCTGATTTCTCCAGATCTCCACGTGTTTGTAAGGTGCCATGCAATATAGTGCAGTCTGGGGGAGTTTTTGTCTTAACCCGCTTTGAGGGTGACTGTCGGCCCTGACACCCAAAGCAGGACGCGCAAAGGTAGAGACCGACTGGAAGTTTTTTCCAAGCTGCATCCTGATCCAGCAGTGGCTGGAGAGAGAGAAGCTGGGAGAAGGATTAAGGGCTGTGGGAAGCAGAGGGAGACTGTCAAGGACGCAGGAACCGTATGCGATAGAAACTGGAAGAGTTTTTGTGCACCGCGATGTTAAAAGACATGCAAAGTGAATGCAAAGTAGCGTGCAAGTTCATTCAATCGTATTTATCGAGCGCTTACTGTGTGCAGAGCACTGTACTAAGCGCTTGGGAAGTACAAGTCGGCGACATCTAGAGACGGTCCCTACCCAACAACGGGCTCACAGTCTAGAAGGGGAGACAGACCACAAAACACGTGGACAGGTGTCAAGTCAGAACAAAAGTTGGCAGTTGTTTTTTCAGGTTGCCCAGCTCGGATGCTCTTTTGCAATGGACTGCCAGTGCGTGACACGGGTGCAATGGACATACCTGCTTTTTCTTGCATTGCAGAACAACCCGCCGGGTGTCCTGGCCCTGTTGGATGAGGAGTGCTGGTTCCCCAAAGCCACAGACAAGTCCTTCGTGGAGAAGCTGTGCTCAGAGCTGGCCAACAGTGCCAAGTTCCAAAAGCCCAAGCAGATCAAGGACAAAACTGAGTTCTCCATCATCCACTATGCCGGAAAGGTATCAGCCAGCCCCAGTGGAGCTTTCCTCGTCTGTGAGGGTTTTTTTCTATCTTTGGGAAATCTCCTTCCCAGGCAGGAACCCACCCTATCGAGGTGGGAAAGATAGACTGGGACCTGCAAATAAAAGCACCATCTTACTAAGGTCAAAAAAAGAATGCAAATATATATAATATATATATATATATATAGATATATAGATATATAAATATATATAATTTATATAAGGAGGGTCTTATAAGGGCCCTCCTGAGGTTGGAGTTCTTCCTGAGGGAGCTAGGATGTCTGGGACCACACACCAACTCATTGAGGGGACTGGGACGGGGCATTATTTATTCAATCGTATTTATTGAGCGTTAACTGTGTGCAGAGCAATCAATCAATCAATCGTATTTATTGAGCGCTTACTGTGTGCAGAGCACCATACTAAGCGCTTGGGAAGTACAAGTTGGTAACATATAGAGACATTCCCTACCCAACAGTGGGCTCACAGTCTAGAAAGGGGAGACAGAGAACAAAACCAAACATATTAACAAAATAAAATAAATAGAATAGATATGTACAAGTAAAATAAATAAATAGAGTAATAAATATGTACAAACATATATACATAGATACAGGTGCTGTGGGGAATGGAAGGAGGTAAGAAGGGGGGATGGAGAGGGGGAGGAGGGGGAGAGGAAGGAGGGAGCTCAGAGCACTGTACTAAGCACTTGGGAAGTATATGTTGCCAACTTGTACTTCCCACACACTTAGTACAATGCTCTGCACACAGTAAGCGCTCAACAAATACGATTGAATGAATGAATGAATGTCGGCAACAATATAGAGACGGTCCCTGCCCAACAATGGGCTCACAGTCTAGAAAGGGGATTTGTTAAGCCTCTACTGTGTGCCAGGCACTGTACTAAGCGCAGAGATAGATACGCAATAATCAGGTTGGATACAGTCCCGGCCCCACATGAGGCTGACAGTCTTCGTCCCCATTTTACAGATGAGGTAACTGAGGCCTAGAGAAGTGAAGTGACTTGCCCGTGGCCTCACAGCAGACAAGTGGCAGAGCCGGGATTAGAACCCATGACCTAACTCCTAGGCCTGTGCTCCATCCACTAGGCCAGGCTGCTTCTCATAAAGCTCAATTTGGACCTCAGTGTTACCAAACTCAACACGGTGGCGGGAATGCTAGGGGAAAGGAAGGTGATTAGGAGAAGATTTCTAAGGACCGCTAAATTAAAATAATCTAGTATACTACAATTATCCATTTTAAGTAAGAATTGGAGTATTAATGAAATCCTAGGATTGGAATGGACCAACACAGTTCCGCCAGCCTACATGAAGCTGTAAACTCATTGTGGGTAGGGAATGTGTCTGTTATATTGTTCTGTTGTACTCTCTCAATCCTTGGGCAAGTCACTTAACTTCTCTGTGCCTCAATTACCTCATCTGTAAAATGGGGATTAAATCCTACTCTCTCCTGCTTAGACATGCTTAGACTCTCCCAAGCGCTTAGTACAGTGCTCTGCACACAGTAAGAGCTCAACAAATATGATCGACTGACTGTCCCAGATGGCTGAGGGCTCTTTCATTCCTAAAATCAAGGAGGAGATTCTCCATCATTCATTCCATTCAACCATAATTTTTTAAGCGTTTACTGTGGGCAGAGCACACTGTACTAAGCACTTGAGAAACATAATCTAGTTTCTCTTAGTTCTGAATTAGGGGGGTTCATTTTTAGAAGTAAGAGGATTTATTAGATTCCTACTGTGTGCATAGCACTGTAACAAGTGTTGGAGTGTGAGATTCTCAAGAGGCTCGCAATCTAAGAATAAAGACCTGGTCTCTGGTTCTCAAGAGGCTCCCAATCTAAGAATAAAGTGGGGAGAGGGGACTAGCAGCAGTTTCATAGGAAAAGATAAAACAATAAAAAGCCCCCAACAACATGAAAGACAAGAACAAAAAGAATAAAGGGGTTTGGTGGCTAGAGGAGCAGAGCATCAGGCTCCTCATGGCTCAAAATCCAACAGTCACAAAATAATAATAATAATGGTATTTGTTAAGCGCTTATTATGTGCAAAGCACTGTTCTAAGCACTGGGGAGGTTACAAGGTGATCAGGTTGTCCCGTGGCGGGCTCACAGTTTTAATCCCCATTTTACAGATGAGGGAACTGAGGCACAGAGAAATTGAGTGACTTGCCCAAAGTCACATAGCTGACAATTGGCGGAGCTTGGGATTTGAACCCATGACCTCTGACTCCAAAGCCAATGCTTTTTCCACTGAGCCATGCTGCTTCTCCAAAAGTCATGTCCTCCACCACAACCCCAACCTTCCAAAATAATCAGTAAAAAAAATTATTGTGCTATTTATTAAGCACTTACAGTTTGCTACGCACTGGGGAAGATACAGTGGAATCAGATCAGATTCATTCCCTGTCCCTCAGTGGGGTTCGCAGTTTCAGGAGGAAGAACAGGTACTTAATGTCCATTTTGCAGATGAAGGGACAGAGATATGGCCAAATGGAAAGAGTATGGGCATCAAAGGGCCTGAGTTCTAATCCCACCTCTACTAATTGTGTGTTGCGTGACCTTGGGCAAGTCACTTAACTTCTCTGTGCCTCAATTACCTCATCTGTAAAATGGGGATTAAATCCTTAGAGATTAAATCCTTAGATTTAAGATTAATTTAATTTAATAGATTTAATTTAATTTTGATAGATAGATTTCATTTAATAATTTAAATAGATAGATTTAATTTAAGAAGTAAATTCATTCAATCGTATTTATTGAGCACTTACTTGTGCAGAGCACTGTACTAAGCGCTTGGGAAGTACAAGTTGGCAACATATAGAGACGGTCCCTACCCAACAACAGGCTCACAATCTAGAAGGATTAAATCCTTAGAGAAGCAGCGTGGCTCAATGGAAAGAGTCCGGGCTTCGGAGTCAGAGGTCATGGGTTCAAATCCCGGCTCCACCCTTGGGCAAGTCACTTCACTTCTCTGAACCTCAGTTCCTTCATCTGTAAAATGGGGTTGAAGACTGTGAGCCCCATGGGGAACAACCTGATCACTTTGTATCCCCCCCAGTGCTCAGAACAGTGCTTTGCACATAGTAAGCACTTAACAAATGCCATCATTATTATTATTATTATTATCCTACTCTCTCCTGCTTAGACTGTGAATCCATGTGGGACTAGGGATTGTGTCCAACCTGATTATCTTTACCAGTATTACCCCTGGCACATAGTAAGGGCATGACAAGTACCATTAGATTAAAAAAAAAAAGAAGCGAAGTGACTTGTCCAAAGTCACACAAACGAGCAAGTGGTGAAGCCAGTATTGGAACCAAATGGCTTGCTTAAATTCGAGAAGGCCTCCTGCTGCTAATTCTCTTAGAGCAGAACATTCATTCATTCAATCGTATTTATTGACCTCTTACTATGTGCAGAGCACTGTACTAAGCACTTGGGAGGTACAAATCGGCAACATATAGAGACGTCCCTCCCCAATAATGGGCTCACAGTCTAGAAGGGAGAGCAGGGGTTCTTGGAAAGTTCTGGTGGCGTGGAAACTGGGCAATTCCTCCCCACCCACCCATTTTGGGCTGCCAACTTTCTCTGGTCTGGTGGTAAAGGGACCAGCGTAGATTTTCCCTGAGGCTGCTGCTTCAACACAAAATGCGCCTTCTTAAGAGAAGCAGCGTGGCTCAGTGGAAAGAGCCCGGGCTTGGGAGTCAGAGGTCATGGGTTCAAATCCCGGCTCTGCCAACTGTCAGCTGGGCGACTTTAGGCAAGTCACCTAACTTCTCTGGGCCTCAGTTACCTCATCTGTAAAATGGGGATTAAGACTGTGAGCCCCCCATGGGAAAACCCGACCACCTTGTAACCTCCCCAGTGCTTAAAACAGTGCTTTGCACATAGTAAGCACTTAATAAGTGCCATCATTATTAAAATGCACCCACAGTACCATTTATTCCGAAACGGTATCATGTTCATTCATTCATTCATTCATTCAATCGTATTTATTGAGCGCTTACTCTGTGCAGAGCACTGGTCTGAGCGCTTGGGAAGTACAAATCAGCAACATATAGAGATGGTCTTTACCCATCAATGGGCTTCTATCAAGGTAGGACAGGGAGAATTAGCAGCAGAAGGCCTTCTCGAATTTAAAGAAGCCATTCGGCTCCAATCCTGGCTTCACTACTTGCTCGTTTGTGTGACTTATTCTGTTTCCTAATTCTGCAGTAGTGTTTAGTACAGCCACGTGGAGGAGATAGCAAAGCACCAGAGGCAACAGGGGGATAGAAATTCTTACATCTAATTTCATTCTACCTGCTGCCCATGTGTAAATTAGAATCTTTCTCCATAGCCTTCGGTTTGCCTACATAAATCTCTCTGCCATCTGGGAAACTAGACCCAAGGCAGTGGCATAATTTTCTCTTCTCGGCCTGGTTTTTTCGACTGCGGAGAACAAAGCTATTGTTAACGGTTTTATAATTACGGCCTCTGAGGGGAAGACAGAGGCATTCCCTGAGATGAGGACTCCTAAGAGGTTCTGCTTCTGACAGGTTGACTACAATGCGACCGCCTGGCTGACCAAAAACATGGACCCCCTGAACGACAACGTGACGTCTCTTCTCAACGCCTCCTCGGACAAGTTTGTGGCTGACTTGTGGAAAGATGGTGAGATAAGATAGCGTCCTCCCATCCCTCTTCCCCCGCCCGCTCCAACGCGGCCCACGGACACCATCCCAGACAGAAAATCTGTTCACCTGTTCCCACCGCCCATGCTTTTTGGCTCTCCTCCCAAGGAAAGGGAAAGACAGCATCCAGGACCAGCCATGCCCCAGATTCTCAGAGCCATCCTTGGGTTTGACCTAGGGACCTGACGACCATCCCCGGCCAACATCAGTCAAAAGCCCTGCCTCGTAGACACTTCCGAAGAAATACTGGCTCTTCCTCTACTGAGTCAACTCAGTGGAAGTTAGTGAATACAAAACACCATATAAAATACCAACTATAGCCCCACAGAGGAGCTTTGTTTTTGTATTTCTTAACCTCGTTCTTCAGAGGCCAGTAGACCAGTGCCTGTTTTCATGGCTCTTTGAAATGATTCAGGGAGTCAGCTGGACCCCAGCTGACATCAACCCCTGACCCAAGGGGTCCTTTGTGAACAATGCCAACCCTTAGGTAATGGTATCATCATCATCAATCACATTTATTGAGCGCTTACTATGTGCAGAGCACTGTACTAAGCGCTTGGGAAGTACAAATCGGCAACATATAGAGACAGTCCCTACCCAACGGTGGGCTCACAGTCTAAAAGGGGGAGACAGAGAACAAAACCAAACATACTAACAAAATAAAATAAATAGAATAGATATGTACAAGTAAAATAAATAAATAAATAAATAGAGTAATAAATATGTACAAACATATATACATATATACAGGTGCTGTGGGGAAGGAAAGGAGGTAAGATGGGGGGATGGAGAGGGGGAATATAATGGTATAATAATAATAATAATAATAATGATAATTGTGGTATTTGTAAAGCACTTACTTTGTGCCAAGCACTGGACTAATTGTACTAAGCGCTGGGATAAATGCAAGGTAATCAGGTCAAAGATAATAATAATGATAATTATGATATTTGGTACGTGCTTACTATATGTCAAGCACTGTTCTAAGCACTGGGTAAGAGGCAAGTTAATCATCCGAGTCAGAGTCCCTCTCCCTCATTGACTCTAAGCAGGAGGGAGAACAGGTAGAACAGGTATTGAATCCCCATTTTACAGTTAAGGAAACTGAGGCACAGAGAAGTTGAAGGACTTGCCCGAGGTCATGCAGCAGGCAAGTTGTGGAGCTGGGATTAGAACCCAGGTCCTTTTGGCTCCCGGGCCCATGCTCTTCCCACTAAGTCACGCTGCTCCTGACTTCCCGCCCATACCTCAGGAGCGTCTTAGTTTCCACCCCGCGGACAGGACTTCGGGTCAGTTCCCTTCAATGGCAGGCCAACGGTGCGAAGACCGTGGTAGATGGGGACAGAATTTTTAGGTGAATTTCAAAGAGAACTCATCATCTCCCAGGACAATGGATGGAGAGGAGGGATCCGGGCCCACATTCTCCTCACTGAAACCCTCACCCACTCTCCACTCCACTCCCGCAAGGGAAACTACTAGCCCTTCAGATCTGGGGTTGCGGGAGATCTTGACGCTGCCATTTTGTCCATTCAACAGTGGACCGCATTGTGGGCCTGGACCAAATGGCCAAGATGACCGAGAGTTCCCTGCCGAGCGCCTCCAAGACCAAGAAGGGCATGTTCCGAACAGTGGGGCAGCTCTACAAGGAGCAGCTCGGGAAGCTGATGACCACACTCCGGAACACCACTCCCAACTTTGTCCGCTGTATCATCCCCAACCATGAGAAGAGGGTAAAACCCCATCCTCTCCCCCCACAATCAGTCGATCAATGCTATTTACTGAGTCAGTCGTACTTATCGACCACTTACTGTGTGCAGAGCCCTGTACTTAGCATTAGAGAGAGTACAATATAACAATAATCAGATATTCTCTGCCCACAGCAAGCTTACTGTGTGGGGGGGAGACAGACATTAATATAAATAAATACATTACAGAGATGTACATAAGTGCTGTGGGGCTGGGAGGAGGGATGAATAAAGAGAGCAAGTCAGGGTGGCACAGAAAGAAGTGGGAGAAGAGGAAAGGAGGGCTTAGTCAGGGAAGGCCTCTTGGAGGAGACGTGCCCAAGCCCTCTCAAGGTCCCTTTCCTAAGCAACCTCAGCCCTGCCCCCGAGGATCTCATTGAAAACAAGTTAAGGGGGTCTGTTTCTCTAACTTTCGTGAGGGAAAAGTGGGATTAGATTCTGAGGTACAAGGAAAATAGCAAAGTTGGCCTGCCAGCGGGGTGAGAGAAAACTCTGGAGCCCCTGCCGAGAAAGGGTCTGGGAGTGACACCGGCAGGTCTGGAGTAGGAAGAGATCACAACTCTCTAACTGCATCCTTAGAAGCTTTCATCCACTTCTGTGCCCATTGCTGGTCAGTGGTGAGGACTCTGTATGCCACCTTCTTATCGCCCAACTCTAATCAGGGGCTGAAGGTAGAAAGGAGAGGAAGAAGCCTTCATGGGAGAATTTTCCAGCCATGCAGGTGTGAGACAGGACAGAGGCAAGCCCTACTAAAAACTCCTATCACTAGTATTTTAGTCCTCGATGGGACACTGCCTTGAGTGGCCACATGAACTCAGCAGATATGGTTTGGAGGGAGTAGCTGGCTCCCCCCGTTACCTAAATTCTGAGGTAGCATCACGCTCACCTTTCTCTTTTTTCTCTCTGTGTCTCTCACTCTGTGACTCTTGCTCTGTCTCTCTCTCTCTTTCTCTCTCTCCCTCTCCTTCCATCCCTCCTTCCCATCCCTACACACTTTTGCAGTCTGGGAAACTGGACGCTTTCCTCGTGCTGGAGCAACTGCGGTGCAACGGGGTGTTGGAAGGCATCCGGATCTGTCGCCAAGGCTTCCCCAACAGGATCGTCTTCCAGGAGTTCCGCCAACGGTAGGGCCTCCGTCTCTGCTCACCGGGCAGCCACTTGGATTCTGAATTCGAGGGACGGGGAGCTGGAGGAACAACTCCAAGTGACTTCCACCATTTTTACTTCCAGCTACGAGATCCTGGCGGCGAGTGCCATTCCTAAAGGGTTTATGGATGGGAAACAAGCCTGCATCCTCATGGTGAGTAGAATTCCTGCCTAGGCCCATCCTGGTCATATAGTTTCCAAAGGGTGGCTGCTGCCTCTGGAGCAGGACATTTTTGAAGCGTTGCTCATAAATAGCTGCCTTACCATCTGTCAACAAAAATGAGCTATTTTTCTCTCCTAGATCAAAGCGCTGGAGCTTGACCCCAACTTGTACAGGATTGGGCAGAGTAAAATCTTCTTCAGAACCGGTGTCCTGGCACATCTGGAAGAGGAGCGGGACTTGAAGATCACAGATGTCATTATGGCATTCCAGGCCATGAGTCGGGGATACCTCGCAAGAAAGTAATAATGTTTTCCCGTTCAATATCTGCTCTTCCCCTTCCGCAACCCCTTGCCAAAAAAAAAACCCCAGTTATTTGAATTCGGGCATTTCATTTACAATCCAACAGTGGTATTTAGCGAGTGCTTACTGTGTGCAGGACACAGAATTAAGTGCTTGGGAGAGTACAGTACGGCAGAGTTGGTATTCATTCATTCAACTGTATTTATTGAGCGCTTACTGTGTGCAGAACACTGTACTGAGTGCTTGGAAAGTACAAATCAGCAATAGAGAGAATCCCTGCCCATCCGGGCTTACAGTCTAGAGGAGGGGAGGCAGACATCAAAACAGATAAACAGGCAGTTGGTAGAAGCTATTCCTGTCCACAAGGAGCTAATTAGAAAATCCAACAGCAAAGAGCTGGTGAACTGGATAAGCCTTTCTTCTCTCAACTTGGGGGATAGGGGTGGAATGTCTTGTTTGATTTTTCAAATTCAGTGGAACATGGATTAAAATAACCCTCAAAAAGGGCCTATGAGGGGTTACGTGAGCTCCCTGCGGGCAGAGAATGTGTCTCATGCTTCTATTACTCTCTCCCAAGCCCTTAGTTCAGGGCATTGCTGCCAGGGGTTGTACTCTCCCCAGACCCTAGTATGGGGCCATGCACACATAGTTGCTCAATAAATGTAATGGATGGATTGGTGGATTGATGGTTTGTGCAGGGCTCCGGCACACATGATGCTTGTCAAAATTCGAATTAAATTGGCCATGATCTCTGGAGTTTATGATCTGGAGTTTCAGGCAACACAAAAGCGATCAATGCTTATGACTGACAAGATGCTTGGGATCGGGCATTTGGGTCAAATATGGGCCTTAAAAGCCAGGCCAGATGTCCTTGTTTGGACAAGGGTATCCTACCCCATGTCAGACCTTCCATTCCCCAACGGCTTCTTTTTTTAAAAGCAAACTGTTTTGTCTTCATATGCAGAGCCTTTGCCAAGCGACAACAACAGCTGACGGCCATGAGGGTTATCCAAAGGAATTGTGCCGCGTACCTCAAGTTGAGGAACTGGCAGTGGTGGAGACTGTTTACGAAAGTGAGTGGATTCCCCCACAGCTCTTGTCTAAGAACCATCCAAACGGAGGGGGCTGGAGTGGGAAGAGACACGGCCTGCACGTTTAGGTGGGGTAGATTGCAGGGGTGGGAGAGGGCAGGACCAATATGATACTTCTAGCAGTAGTCTAGTGGGTAGAGCATGGGCCTAAGAGTCAGAGGACCCCGCCACTTGTCTGCTACGTGACCTTGGGCAAGTCACTTCACTTCTCTGGGCCTCGGTTATCCCATCTGTAAAATGGGAAGTAAGACTGTGAGCCCCATGTGGGACCTGGACTGGGTCCAACTGGATTACCTTGTATCTACCCCGCACTTAATACGATGCCTGGCACATAGTAAGCGCTTAATGAATACTGGAAAAAAAAAAGTTAGGAGACCTGGGTTCAAACCCCCATTTCTGCCACATTGGCTCTCTGGGCAATCATAGGCAAGCAGTTTGGCCTCCCTGGGCCTTTTTGCCCGTTAGTGAAAGATAATAAGTCCCTCCCCTTCCCAAAGGTAAGGATGCTGCAGGATGTCCTTGTCTTATTAAAATGGCAGAGGACTTTGAACTTGATCAATGCTATCTGAAGGCAAGGAGTCTAGGCCATTAGCTCACCCATCCTCGTGGTTACTAGAACACCTTTTGAGAGCTAAATTAAATTTTCCCCCCTAGTAAGTAGATGCTCAAGTAAATAGATTGGGTGGGGCTTCAGAGACACAGATGTATTGCGTTTTGGACTGCAGTACTAGAAAATACCTGGTCTGTCATACGCCCTCCCACCTGGAACCAGACAATCCTGCAAGTGGTCAAAGATGGTGGAGGAGGCGGCGGGAGAGAAGACTGAGGAGTTGATGTCAAGAAGCAGGGCTATTCTGTAGCGGGGTTCCACTCATCCCAAAATAGCTGTCAGGGAAGGCAGGAAAGGGCCAGAGTGGAAAAAGTCACCCGAAAGCATTTCCCGCCGCTGAGCTTGCTCCCTTCCCTTTGACACGTTTCACTCCCCCCTTCAAATCCCCACCTCCCTAAACCCACTCTGACAATTTGCCGAAGAGCGAGCCAATGCCTTCAATCCGACGCGTACACCGAGCGTCATCTATCACAGGTAGCTGTGACCGTGCCCACGCTATTTTCCAGGTGAAGCCCCTGCTACAAGTCACCCGTCAAGAAGAAGAAATGCAAGCGAAGGATGATGAGCTGCAGAAGACCAAGGAGAAGCAGCAGAGAGCCGAGAGCGAACTGAAGGAGTTGGAGCTGAAGCACACACAGGTAACCAAGCACTCGGACTCCCAAGGGGAAGAAGGTTTGGAGATCTGGTCAGTGCCCGGATAGGGAAGAACGAGTCTAATGGGTTTAGTGCTCGTGCCTTCCAGGGACAGGTGGGAAGCACCGGCGGGAGTGAAGAAGCTGGGGCTGTGGAAACCCCTAAAGAGTAGCCTGGCATACTAGAAAGAGCGCTGGCCTTAGAGTCATAGGACTTGGTTTCTAATTCCGGCTCTTGGGCAAGTCGCTTAACTTCTCTGTGCTTCACTTTCCTCATCTGTAAATTGGGGATTCAATCCCCACTCTCCATCCTACTTAGCCTGTGGCCCCCAGGTGGGGCAGGGACTGCGGCCAACCTGGTTATTTCATATCTACCCCAGCGCTTAGAACGGTGCTGGACCCATAGGAAGCACTTAACAGGCAGCACAATTATTATCAGGATTATTGTTATCGTTAATACTGTTAACCTCAAGACGCCCTTGAACTCAGCCAGCGTGGCCTAGTGGAAAAAGCACGGGCCTGGGAATCAGAGGATGATAATAATAATAATAATGGCATTTTATTAAGTGCTTACTATGAGCCAAGCACTGTTCTAAGAGCTGGGGAGATTACAAGGTGATCAGGTTGTCCCACGTGGGGCTCACAGTCTTAATCCCCATTTTACAGATGAGCTAAGTGAGGCACAGAGAAGTTAAGTGACTTGCCCAAAGTCATACAGCTGACAACTGGACGAGTCAGGATTTGAACCCATGATCTCTGACTCCAAAGCCCGGGCTCTTTCCACTGAGCCACGCTGCTAATGGGAAGCAGCGTGGAGGATGTGGGCTCTAATCGCTGACAAGTGACGGAGCCGGAATTTGAACCCATAACCTCTGACTCCAAAGCCCGGGCTCTTTCCACTGAGCCACGCTGCTAATGGGAAGCAGCATGGAGGATGTGGGCTCTAATCAGCTTGGTCCAGTGGAAAGGACCTGGGCTTGGGAGTCCGAGGTCATGGGTTCTAATCCCAGCTCTGCCACATGTCTGCTGTGTGACCTTGGGCAAGTCACTTAACTTCTCTGAGCCTCAGTTACCTCATCTGTAAAATGGGGATGAAGACTGTGAGCCCCATGTGGGACAACCTGATCCCCAGCGCTTAGAACAGTGCTTTGCACATAGTAAGCGCTTAACAAATGCCATTATTATTATTATTATAATCCCAGCTCTGCCATTTATCTGCCGTAATACCTTGGGCAAGCCCCTTAACTTCTCTGTGCCTCATTTCACTCATCTGTAAAATGGGGCTTAAAGACCGTGAGCCCTATGTGGGACAGGGTCTGGGTCCAACCTGATT
Source organism: Tachyglossus aculeatus (assembly GCF_015852505.1). Taxonomy (NCBI): domain Eukaryota; kingdom Metazoa; phylum Chordata; class Mammalia; order Monotremata; family Tachyglossidae; genus Tachyglossus; species Tachyglossus aculeatus. The sequence continues at coordinate 71,176,993 of NC_052086.1, forward strand.
GTCTTGTATCTGCCCCAGCGCTCACAACGTTGCTTGGCACATAGTAAGAGCTGAACAAACACCACAATTATTAATGACGATGATGATGATTATTATCCAGCTGTCCGAAGAGAAGAACCTCCTCCAGGAGCAGCTGCAGGCGGAGACGGAGCTGTACGCGGAAGCGGAGGAGATGAGGGTGCGCCTGGCTGCCAAGAAGCAGGAGCTGGAGGAGATCCTGCACGAGATGGAGAACAGGCTGGAGGAGGAGGAGGACCGGGGCCAGCAGCTGCAGGCCGAGAAGAAGAAGATGGCACAGCAGATGCTGGTGAGGCCTGAAGCCGCACGGCCTAGCGGATAGAGCGCCAGCCTGAGAGTCAAGGTCATGGGTTCTAATCCCAGCTCGGCCTCTTGCCTGCCGCGTGACCTCGGGCAAGTCGCTTCCCTTCCCCGGGCCTCACTTACCTCATCTGGAAAAGGGGGATTGAGACTGTGAGCGCCACGTGGGACGGGGACTACGTCCAACCCGTTTGCTCGGTACAGGGCCCGGCACATAGTAAGCGCTTGACAAATACCATTATTATTATCATAAAGTTTCCGAGAGCAGGCAGCTTCAGAACTCTAGGAACCCCGCACGTATATCATCACAGGCCCTGAGAGGGTAGCGAAGAAGCAGAAGCAGAAGAAGCAGCGTGGCTCAGCGGAAAGAGCCCGGGCTTTGGAGTCAGAGGTCGTGGGTTCGAATCCCGGCTCCGCCACTTGTCAGCTGTGTGACTTTGGGCAAGTCACTTCACTTCTCTGGGCCTCAGTTCCCTCATTTGTAAAATGGGGATTAAGACTGTGAGCCCCACGTGGGACAACTTAATCACCTTGTATCCTCCCCAGCGCTTAGAACAGTGCTTTGCAGATAGTAAGCGCTTAACAAATGCCATAATTATTATTATTATTATTAGCAGCAATGATAACAGAGGACCTTTGGTCCCTCTTGGAAGACACCTGAAGAAGTCATCTAGTCTATCCCCCTGCTTCCATTAGCCATTGTAACAGCTCTTTCCCTTGAGAACTAAATTCAATTTTATCCCCTAAAATGTAGATACTCAAAACAGACACTCAGAGAAGCAGCATGGTCTAGTGGAAAGAGCATGGACCTGGGGGTTAGAGGACCTGGGTCCTAATCCCAGCCCTGCCCAATGCTAGCTGTGTGACCTTGGGCAAGTCACTTAACTTCTCTGGGCCTCAATTCATCTTCTCTCTCTCCTACTTAGACTGTGAGCTCCACACAGGGCAGGGACTGGGTCCAACCTAATTCACTTATATCTACTCCAGTGCTTAGAACAGTGTTTGACACTTAGTAAGCATGTAGTAAATACCATTGAAACAAATATTCATACGGCATTTTGGGAGGCAATAAAGGAACTAGAAAATACTTTGTTTGCCAGTGCATTTTCTTGATCTCTTCCCTAGCCCTTTTCCCACCTTCGACTTTCACCAGATTACCCCCCCAGGATGCCGGTAACTCTTTCGAAGAACAGTTTTAGGTTTCATAATACCAATTTTGAGCAGATGAGGTGGCGTAATGACTAATGGAAAGAGTGTCAGGAGAACCCAGGCTTAGTTCTAGGTCTGCCACTGAGACCTGAAGGGTGAGCGAGGGCAAGCCACTTCACCTCTCAGAGCCTCAGCCTCCTCACCTGTAAAATGGGGATGAGCTACCTATTCTCCCTCACTTGAAGTTGGGAACCGCATGTGGGATAGGGTTTGTGTCCGGTTGAATTATCTCGTGTCTACCGTTACGTCACATGGTGCTTGCCCACTACTAAGCAGTCAATAAGGGCCATTATCATTACTAGTATCTTTCATTATTATTGTTATTATTATACATATGGTGCCGAAATGGCCTCCCTAGAAGAACTGGGTAACATCTGACCTTCCGCTTCCATATCTGCAAGCCTCAAAGCTTTCCCATTTTTGTTTTTGTCCCCAAAGGACCTTGAGGAACAGCTGGAAGAAGAAGAAGCCGCGAGACAAAAGCTCCAGCTAGAGAAAGTCACAGCCGAGGCCAAGATCAAGAAAATGGAGGACGATATTCTGGTCATGGATGACCAGAACAACAAGCTAACAAAAGTGAGGGGATTTAGCTTTCTGCCTAAGAAACACAGAGTGACTAAGTCCTCGAGGATAGGGGCCGGGCCTTTTCATTCCTAATGTATCTATCAATCGGTCGTGTTTATTGAGTACTTATCGTGTGCAGAGCACTAGGCTGAGTGCCTGGGAGCGTACAATATAACGATATGATAGAAACATTCCCTGCCCACGGTGAGTTTACAATCTAAAGGGGGAGATAGACATTAGTATAAATAAATAAATTACGGCTATGTCCGTAAGTTCTGTAGGGCTGAGGTGGGAGGTGAAGGGAGAAATCAGGGCAACACAGAAGAGAGCGGGAGAACAGGAAATGAGGATTTAGGGAAGGCCTCTTGTAGGAGATGTGCCTTCAATAAGGCTTTGAAGGTGGGGAGAGTAATTGTACAGGTGTAGGATATGAAGAGGGAGGGCATTCCAGGCCAGAGGCAGGAAGTGGGCAAGAGGACAGCGGCGAGATAGACGAAAGTATGTTCCCAAGCACCTCTTACGGTAGGGCCTCCAATAAATATTGAGGTTAAGGATGGTCTACCATATTCTCGCTTTTAGCTGTGATGGATCCAGGATATTTACAAGAAAAACAGAACTGGTAACTGTGTAGTTGAAGTGGATGGAAATTCAGTGCCCGTTTAAGATTGGGCTGGTAGAACTGAAGGGTTTGCTATTTTTCCCCCAAAAAGCACAGTGTGGTTGAGTTCCCACTCCAAGTAGTTAAAAAAAAAAGGCCATCTCGTAGGTTAGTCCCAAGGTTCCTCAAGGTTATCCTTGTGGTTCTGTCCCTCTCCTGATCAGTAATAGGCGACAATCAACTCCCCTAGGGCTGTCTGTTACTGACGGGTGTCCTTTTCCCTCCAACTTTCAGGTTGCCCTGGGACAGGCTGTCTGTTTTCTTTTATCTTATAAAGGCCCTAAGGTATTTTCAACTTCCCGGTGGTGATGTTTCTCTTTCTTTACCAAAGGAAAGAAAACTCCTTGAAGAGAGAATCAGCGATTTAACCACCAATCTTGCAGAAGAGGAAGAAAAAGCCAAAAACCTTACCAAGCTGAAAAACAAACATGAATCTATGATTTCAGAACTGGAAGGTAAACGCGATGACCAAGAAAAGCGGCTTAGAGCTGCTTGTCTTGTTTAAATACAAAAAATCAGAAAGGGAAGGAGGGTTCTTTTTGTCAGGAAAAATGTCTTTTAAGAGTAATAACTCCATTCGTGATGACTCTTGCCCTGAAAGAGTGTTGAGAGGGAGAAACAAGAAATATCATCACGAGGGTCCCTGCAAGGTTTGGTTTTCCCAGCCAACATTTACCCGGAGAGGCTGATGGTCCCTCAACACTCAATCGCATCCATTATCCGAGCCTGCAGCCTTTTTGTCCCTTCGGTGAGAGCCCCAATAATTCGGTAGGGCTCCTCAGAGCCGCCCCGGGAGTTCCAGGTTCCCGAGGTCGGTTCTGCCATCCCACGGGGCTCTTGGCTTTTTCAGTCCGTCTAAAGAAAGAAGAGAAGAGCAGGCAGGAGCTGGAGAAAATGAAGAGAAAATTAGAGGGAGAAGCCAGCGACTTCCACGAGCAGATCGCCGACCTTCAGGCCCAGATTGCCGAGCTGAAGATGCAACTTGCCAAAAAGGAGGAGGAGCTGCAGGCTGCTCTGACCAGGTACCCGACTCAAACACGTAAAAATAGCCCCGGCACTCGACGCCGTCCCCGAGCACATGCTCTATGGAAAGGCCAGGGGACTAGGAGTCTCGGTGGACTCAGGGTCTGGTCCCACTCTGCCCCTGGCGTGCTGTGTGACCTTGGAAAAATCACTCAACCTCTCTGTCCCCAGCCTCCTCATTTGCAAAATGGGGCTAACGATACATGCCTCTCCTTCTCCCCGAGGATGTTGCGCGGACACAATGAGATAGTCGATGGGAAAGTTCTTTGGGAAACTAAAAGCGCTCTATAAAAACTGCTATAAATTATTATCTCTCTGAGTTTTCCCAAGCCAACCAGATCTTTTCCCACTTCCCAGAGTTGCAGATGACTTTGGCGAACATCAGGGGCCTCGGCTAGTAGAAAATAAGTGCTGTGAGATGCAGTTTTTGTTTTACTTAGCCGTCTGCCGATCCACTGCTTGGTTTCTCTTAGATTTTAGAACTCGATTCATGCCAACCTGCTTGACTAAGGGAAAGGATTCATCCAGCACCCTAGGCACAGGGAGGGAAAGCCTGCAAGGGAGCCTTCGGAAGCAGCATGGCCTAATGGGTAGCGCTTGGGCCTAGGAGTCGGAGGATCTGGGTTTTCATCCCAGCCCCACCCCTTGTCTGCTGTGTGACCTTGAGCAAGTCACTTGACTTCTCTGTGCCTCATTTACCTCAGCTGTAAAATGAGGATTAAGACTGTGAGCCCCACATGGAACACGGACTGTGTCCAACCTGATTAGCTTGTGTCTACCCCAGAGCTCAGTACAGTACCTGGCACATAGTATGTGCTTAACAAATACTGTACAAAAAGACATTTTTTTCCTGGATGGACCTAATCAATCAATCAGTCAATTAATCAATCAATTGTATTTATTAAGCACTTACTGTGTGCAGAGCACTGTACTAAGTGCTTGGAGAGTACAATATAACAGAGCTGATAGACACATTCCCTGCCCACAACAAGTGTACAGGCTAGAAGGGGACACAGACATGAATAAAAATGAATAAATAATAGCTATGTACATAAGTGTTGTGGGGCTGAGGGAAGGGTGAATAAGGGGTGCAAATCCAAGTGCTAGGAGCAGGTCCAAAAGTCCAAGAACCTTTTCTTAAGGGTTAGGATGGTTGCTGTTGACGGCACTACCAACCTTCCTGTCTCACAAGCCCGCAACCTTGGTGTCATCCTCGACTCTGCTCTCTCGTTCACCCCTCACATCCAATCTGTCACCAAAACCTGCCGCTCTCACCTCCGCAACATCGCCAAGATCCGCCCTTTCCTCTCCATCCAAACCGCTACCCTGCTGGTTCAATCGCTCATCCTATCCCGACTGGATGACTGCATCAGCCTCCTCTCCGATCTCCCATCCTCCTGTCTCTCCCCACTTCAATCTATACTTCACGCCGCTGCCTGGATCACCTTTGTGCAGAAACGCTCTGGGCATGTGACTCCCCTCCTCAAAACTCTCCAGTGGCTACCAGTCAACCTACGCATCAGGCAAAAACTCCTCACCCTCGGCTTCAAGGCTGTCCATCGCCTCTCCCCCTCCTACCTCACCTCGCTTCTTTCCTTCTCCAGCCCAGCCCGCACCCTCCACTCCTCTGCCGCTCACCTCCTCACTGTGCCTCATTCTCGCCTGTCCCGCCGTCGACCCCCCGGCCCACGTCCTCCCCCTGGCCTGGAATGCCCTCCCTCCGCACATCCACCAAGCTCGCTCTCTTCCTCCCTTCAAAAGCTCACCACCTCCAGGAGGCCTTCCCAGACTGAGCCCTCCCCTTCCTCTCCCCCTCCCCATCCCCCCCATCCTACTTCCATCCCATCCCCACAGCACCCGTATATATGTTTGTACAGGTTTACTATTCTATTTACTTTATTTTGTTAATATATTTTGTTTTGTTGTCTGTCTCCCCCTTCTAGACTGTGAGCCCATCGTTGGGTAGGGACCGTCTCTCTCTGTTGCCGACTTGTACTTTCCAAGCGCTTTGTCCAGCGCTCTGCACACGTTAAGCGCTCAATAAATCCGATCGAACGAATGAATGAATGGTTGAGCACGGTGTATCCTTCACCCTGGCAGACTCGACGATGAAATTGCCCAGAAGAACAACGCCCTGAAGAAGATCCGTGAGCTGGAGGGTCTCATCTCGGACCTCCAGGAGGACTTGGACTCTGAAAGGGCGGCCAGGAACAAAGCGGAGAAGCAGAAGAGAGACCTGGGGGAGGAGCTGGAGGCCCTTAAGACGGAGCTGGAGGACACACTGGACAGCACAGCCACGCAACAGGAACTCAGGTCGGAACGGACACCCATTCCGTTTCCATGGGAAGCACCAGTCCTCCCCCAGTGGATTCAGTTAGCTCTTTCGGCCGGGCATAATATCACCATGATATAGAGCAGCCAAGGGGGGCCTATCTCTCCAGGCTCTCGCCATCTTCCCCCTTTTTCCTGGGACCAAATGCCTTGGGATTCTCGGGAACAGAGAAGGAGAATAGCCCAGATAGCTCATCTGGTAGAGCAGCAGACTTTCCTTTTGCCTGGGACCAAATGCCTTGGGACTGTCGGGAACAGAGAAGGAGAATAGCCCAGATACTCATCTGGTAGAGCAGCAGACTTTCATTCATTCATTCACTCAGTCGTATTTATTGAGCACTTACTATGTGCAGAGCGCTTGGGAAGTACAAGGCGGCAACATAAAGAGACAGTCCCTGCCCAACAACGGACTCACAGTCTAGAAGGGGAAACAGACAACAATATCTATCTATTTATTTTATTTTGTGAATATGTTTTGTTTTGTTCTCCGTCTCCCCCTTCTAGACTGTGAGCCCACTGTTGGGTAGGGACCAGAGTCTCTATATGTTGCCAACTTGTTCTTCCCAAGTGCTTAGTACAGTGCTCTGCACACAGTAAGCGCTCAATAAATATGATTGAATGAATGAACATGTGGACAGGGGTCAAAACCGTCAGAATAAATGGAATTATAGATATAAGCACATACAACCATACAATGTGACCGTTACAGAAATGAATCTGAAAACATCTTGCCCTGTTTCCAACGATGTGTGGTAGTATTTATTCTGAAGGAAAGCATCAGATGATCTGAGGGTCCGTGGTTCAAGTCCCCGTTTGGACAAATAGATAGATATTCAAGCGCTTAGTATAGTGCTCTGCACACGGTACACGTTCAGTAAATACCCTTGATCAACCAATCAGTGCTATTTATTGAGCGTTTACCATGTGCAGAGTGCTGTTCTACTGATGTTGAGGATTGGCCCAAACAGCCCCTCCTTGATAAACCGTGTTCATTCATTCATTCAATCGTATTTATTGAGTGCTTACTGTGTGCAGAGCACTGTACTAAGCGCTTGGGAAGTACAAGTTGGCAACATATAGAGACGGTCCCAACCCAACACAATTGAAAACACAGTCCCAAAAAAGTGCCCTCCTACCGCTGAGGAGCAGCATGGCGTAGTGGATAGTGCACGAGCTTGGGAGTCAAAAGGACCCTGGGTTCTAATCCTGGCTCTGCCACCTGTCTGCTGTGTGACCTTGGGCGACTCGCTTCACTTCTCTGGGCCTCAGTTCCCACATCTGTCCACAAGTTTTGTTTTGTCATCTGACTCCCCCTTCTAGACTGTGAGCCCGCTGTTGGGTAAGGACCGTCTCTATATGTTGCCAACTTGGACTTCTCAAGTGCTTAGTACAGTGCTCTGCACACAGTAAGCGCTCAATAAATACGATTGAATGAATGAATGAATGTTTTGTTTTGTTGTCTGTCTCCCCCATCTAGACTGTGAGCCTGTTGTTGAGTAGGGACCGTCTCTACGTGGCTCAGTGGAAAGAGCCCGGGCTTTGGAGTCAGAGGTCATGGGTTCAAATCCCGGCTCCGCCAATTGTCAGCTGTGTGACTTTGGGCAAATCACTTAACTTCTCTGTGCCTCAGTTCCCTCATCTGTAAAACGGGGATGAAGACTGGGAGCCCCCATGGGACAACCTGATCACCCTGTAACCTCCCCAGAGCTTAAGAACAGTGCTTTCCACATAGTAAGCACTTAATAAATGCCATCATTATTATATGTTATATAACATAATATTTAGACTGTGAGCCCACTGTTGGGTAGGGACTGTCTCTATATGTTGCCAACTTGTACTTCCCAAGCGCTTAGTACAGTGCTCTGCACACAGTAAGCGCTCAATAAATACGATTGATTGATAATATATTAATATATTGATATTAGCATATCAATATTATATTATAGTATTGTATTATATCAATATTATATAATATATGTTATATAATGTTATTATCTGTTATATTATATGTTACCAACCTGTACTTCCCAAGCGATTAGTACAGTGCTCTGCGCACAGTAAGTGCTCAATAAATACGATTGATTGAATGAATTAATTAATTATTATATGTTGCCAACTTGTACTTCCCAAGCGCTTAGTACAGTGCTCTGCCCACAGTAAGCACTCGATAAATACGAATGAATGAATAAATGAATGAATAAAATGGGGATTCAGACGGTGGGCTCCGTGTGGGGCAGGGACTGTGTCCAACTTGATGAGCTTGTATCTACCCCAGCACTTAGGACAGTGCCTGGCACATAGTAAGCGCTTAACAAATACCGTAAAAAACCAAAATTGCCACGGAGTTGCACTGCTCCCGACTCACGGATCCTATTGCCTTGCAGAGCCAAGAGGGAACAGGAGGTGACTGTGTTGAAGAAGGCTCTGGATGAAGAGACCCGTACCCATGAGGCCCAGGTTCAAGAAATGAGGCAGAAACACACTCAGGCCGTGGAGGAGCTCACCGAACAGCTGGAGCAGTTCAAAAGGGTAAAATAAACTCCGGGATCAGGCCGTGAGCGGGGACGGTTAGCAGAGGAGGGTGGCCGACTTGAAGTCGGGCTCATCAGGGGCAGGGCCTGCTCGTTCTGTCGTATTGTACTCTCCCGAGCACTCACTACAGGGCTCTGCACGTCGAAAGTGCTCAATAATAATAATAATGGCATTTATTAAGTGCTTACTATGTGCAAATCACTGTTCTAAGCGCAGAGGAGGTTACAAGGTGATCAGGTTGTCCCTCGGGGGGGCTCACAGTCTTAATCTCCATTTTAGAGATGAGGGAACTAAGGCCCAGAGAAGTGAAGTGACTTGCCCAAAGTCACACAGCTGACAGTTGGTGGAGCTGGGATTTGAACCCACGACCTCTGACTCCAAAGCCCGGGCTCTTTTCCACTGAGCCACGCTGCTTCTCTAATAATGATGACATTTATTAAGCACTTACTATGTGCAAAGCACTGTTCTAAGCACTGGGGAGGATACAAGGTGATCAGGTTGTCCCACATGGGGCTCACAGTCTTCATCCCCATTTACCAGATGAGGTAACTGAGGCATAGAGAAGTTAAGTGACTTGCCCAAAGTCACACAGCTGACAATCAGCAGAGCCGGGATTTGAACCCATGACCTCTGGCTCCAAAGCCCGCGCTCTTTTCCACTGAGCCAGTACATACAAACATCCATTCATGCGTTCAATCGTACTTATCGAGCTCTTGCTGTGTGCAGAGCACTGTATTAAGTGCTTGGGAAATCCAAGTCGGCGACAGATAGAGGCGGTCCCGACCCAACAACGGGCTCACAGTCTAGAAGGGGGAGACCGACGACAAAACAAGACGTTGGGGCAGGTGTCAAGTCGCCAGAACAAATAGAAATAAAGCTAGATGCACATCATTAACAAAATAAATAGAATGGCAAATCAATCAATCAATCGTATTTATTGAGCGCTTACTGTGTGCAGAGCACTGGACTAAGCACTTGGGAAGTACAAGTAAATATGTACAAGTAAAATAGAGTCATAAATCTGTACAAACATATATTCTAGACTGTGAGCCTACTGTTGGGTAGGGACCGTCTCTATATGTTGCCAACTTGGACTTCCCAAGCGCTTAGTACAGTGCTCTGCACAGAGTAAGCGCTCAATAAATACGATTGAATGAATGAATGAATATACGGGTGCTGTGGGGAGGGGAAGGAGGTAGGGCATGGGGGGATGGGGAGGAGGAGAGGAAAAAGGGGGCACATTAAAGATGGATTTATTTAAGGGCTGGGTGGGATCCTCGGTCTCTCCCTCCTTCTGGCTAAAAGGTGAAGGGAAGCTGGGGGGAAAGGTGAACCAGCTACGGCAAGAGAGATATAATAATAATAATAATAATAACAATAATAATAATGATAATAATAATGTTGGTATTTGTTAAGCGCTTACTATGTGCAAAGCACTGTTCTAAGTGTTGATGGAGAGATGGAGATGGAGAGATGACGACCTCAAGTCCTCAAGTCTTCTAGACTGTGGGAACCGTCTCTCTAATGTTGCCAACTTGGACTTCCCAAGCGCTTAGTCCAGCACTCTGCACACAGTAAGCGCTCAATAAATACGACTGAATGAATAAATGAAAGCCGTTAGAGGAGGGGGAAGCTAGAGGTGACCAAGCCACACTCCCTACGGTCCCGCGCCGCTTTGGACTCCTATTTCCAGGCAGATTTGCTTCCGTTTTGGTGTATCCCTCCCTCCCTCCTGGCTCTGGGTCCCAGAGTCTCCGCCTCCGTATCCTGGCCGGGAAGAAGGCACACCCTTCCCGGACGCAGGCGGCTTGGGATTTTGGAGTAATATCTCCCCTTTCCTTTTGCTGCAGGCCAAGGCCAACTTGGACAAGAATAAGCAGACGCTGGAGAAGGACAATGCCGACCTGGCCAATGAGCTCAGGTCCCTGACCCAAGTGAAGCAGGAGGTGGAGCACAAAAAGAAGAAGTTGGAAGTTCAGCTCCAGGAACTGCAGTCCAAATACAGTGATGGGGAGCGGGTCCGGGCGGAGCTCAACGAGAAGGTGCACAAACTCCAGGTGAGGACGAGCCCCCGCCCGGAGAGAGGAGCCGGAGATTTGGCTTCGGAGCCTCTGAACCAGAGGCTCCTCGGCGGCAATAAGAATAATAATAATAATGGTGGTATTTGTTCAAAGCACTGTTCTAAGCGCTGGGGGGGATACAAGGTGATCAGGTTGTCCCACTTGGGGATCACAGTCTTAATCCCCATTTTACAGAAGAAGGAACTGAGGCACAGAGAAGTTAAGCGGCTTGCCCAAGGTCACTCAGCTGTGAGCCCACTGTTGGGTAGGGACTGTCTCTATACGTTGCCAACTTGTACTTCCCAAGCGCTTAGTACAGTGCTCTGCACACAGCAAGCGCTCAATAAACACCATTGATTGATTGACAAGTGGCGGAGCGGGGATTCGAACCCATGACCTCTGACTCCCAAGCCCGGGCTCTTCCACTGAGCCAAGCCGGGAACGTGGCTACCAACCCTGCTAGATTGGACTCTCCCAACGCTTAGTACAGTCCTGCTCGTTCTAAGTAGGGAATGTGTCCACCAACTCTGTTGTTTTGTACTCTCCCAAGCGCTTAGTACAGTGTTCTCAGTAAATGCTACTGATGATGATAGTGACGATGATGCTCTGCGCACAGTAAGCATTCAATAAATGCCATTGATTATGGAGCCCTAGCATTAGAGAAGCAGTGTGGCTCAGCAGAAAGAGGCCGGGCTTGGGAGTCAGAGGTCCTGGGTTCTAATCCCGACTCCGCCACTTGTCTGCCGTGTGACTTTGGACAAGTCACTTCCATTGCCTCATCTGTAAAATGGGGCTTAAGACTGTAAGCCCCACGTGGGACAAGCTAATCACCTTGTATCCCCCCCAGCGCTTAGAACAGTGCTTCACACATAGTAAGCGCTTAACAAATACCATCGTGAAAGAGAAATAATAATAATGAGGAATTATTAAGTATTATTAATAATTAATTATTATTATTAATTAATACTAATGAGAGGAATTATTATTCCTCTTTCACAGAACTATCTTTGATGTCAGAGACCTGAAAGGTCCGTTGCCTTGCCTGAGGCGATTGGGCACTTTTCCAACCCTAAGCATCAGGGCACCTTTTGAGTACGTGTATCGTGATTAATCATCATCATCATCATCAATCGTATTTATTGAGCGCTTACTGTGTGCAGAGCACTGTACTAAGCACTTGGGAAGTACAAGTTGGCAACATATAGAGACAGTCCTTATTGAGCACTTACCTTGTGTAAAGCACTCTATTAAGCGCTTGGGAGAGTACAAACATATGCTTTATGGTTGGCAGGGCAGACAGAAACCAAGATGGTGTGACTGTCCCACTTAATGCATGATGTTTGGTCATCTTCCCATTTGACTCTAAACTCTTTGCGGGCAGGAACTGCTTTTTCGCTTCTTTTGTATGTCCCCAAACATGTACTGTTAATGTCTGGCACCCAATAGGCACTCAAGAAATGTTGTGGATGGTTATTCTGAAGATGAAAGAAATGTCTGGGCCCAGGAGTCTTAAGATGGTGCAGCACTGCCAAGATGTTAGTAGGGAGGATATGATCTGGGGAGGAGAAAAGTTGTTATGATGACCAATAATAATAATTGTCATACTTATAGACTGAGAGCCCGTTGTTGGGTAGGGATTGTCTCTATTGTTGCCGAATTGTACTTTCCAAGTGCTTAGTAGAGTGCTCTAAGAGCTCAATAAATTCGACTGAATGAATGAATATTTGTTAAGTGATTATTCTATGCCAACCACCATCCTAGGCACTGGGCTAGATATGCAACAGTCAGACATAGGCCCTGTACCACATGGGGTTCACAGTCGAAGGGGAGGGAGAACGGATATTGAGGAAACAGGCATAGAGATGTTATTTGACTTGCCCGGCAGGCAAGCGTAAGCTCGCTGTGGGCAAGGAATGCCCAAGCACTTCGTACAGTGCTCTGCACACAGTAAGCGCTCAATAAATACGATTGATTGATTGAGGTGTCTGTTCATTGTTATATTGTACTCTCCTAAAGACCTTAGTAGAGTGCTCTGCACACCGCAAATGCTCAAGAAATACTATTGACTGTCTGATGAGTGGCGGAGCCAGCATTAGAACCCAGGTCCCCTAACTCCCAGGCCGGTCTGGGCTGTTTTCCCTAAGCCAAACTGCTTTTTGGGGGATGGGGCGAGGAGTGGGGAGACATTCGACAATTCCCAACTAACGGAGAGCCCTTTCTGCCCTCCGTCCTTAGAACGAAGTGGAGAGTGTCACCGGGCTGCTCAACGAGGCGGAGGGGAAGACCATCAAATTGGCCAAGGATGTCGCATCCCTGAGTTCCCAGCTGCAGGATACCCAGGTGAGCGTTCTTGCCCTCTCAAAGGGGGAGCGGGCCAACTCCTGGGCCCTGACCAGAGGCACAAACCGGGGCTCGGGGCGGGGGGGATCTCATTCTAGGAGCTGCTCCAAGAAGAAACCCGGCAGAAGTTGAACGTATCCACCAAGCTCCGCCAGCTAGAGGACGAGAAGAACAGCTTGCAGGAGCAGCTGGACGAGGAAGAGGAAGCCAAGCAGAATCTGGAACGCCACCTCTCAACTCTCAACGTCCAGGTACCGTGGGTCACGTCTCCACCCCGAGTCCAGTGACGGGCAGGGACCGGAAGGAGGCCGGTGGGTTTAATAGATGAGGTCGCACTCACCCTGTCTTAATAATAATAATAATTATGGCATTTATTAAGCGTTTACTACGTGCAAAGCACTGTTCTAAGCGCCGGGGGGGATACAAGGTGATTAGGTTGTCCCATGTGGGGCTTTCAGTCTTAATCTTCTAGACTGTGAGCCCACTGTTGGGTAGGGACCGTCTCTCTATGTTGCCAACTTGTACGTCCCAAGGGCTTAGTACAATGCTCTGCACACAGTAAGCGCTCAATAAATACGATTGGTTGATTGATTAGTCCCCGTTTTACAGATGAGGTAACTGAGGCCCAGAAAAGTTAGGTGACCTGCCCAAAGTCACACAGCTGACAACTGGCAGAGCCGGGACTTGAACCCGTGACTTCTGGCTCCAAAGCCTGTGCTCTTTCCACTGAGCCACGCTGCGTCTCATAAGCTCCTTGGGGTTTTATGGTCAGGCACAAGGGCCGGAGGGAGGAGGAGGGAAGGTCGCCCTGACAGAACCTGGAGATTAAGCCCGGGCATTGTATTTTGAGGCTCTAGGCCCCTTTGGCTGGACGTCTTGACCAGGATGACTATTGCTATTTCAGTTCAGTGGCTGGAGTAGCTGATAGATTATCAATTAGAATAATAATTTATATCTGTAAATTACATTGCCAGCTTGCACTTCCCAAGCGCTTAGTACAGTGCTCTGCACACAGTAAGCGCTCAATAAATACGAGTGAATGAGTGAAATGTAAAAATAAATTATATCTGTAATTTATTTATATTAATGTCTGTCTCCCCCTCTAAACCAGAAGCTCATTTTGGGCAGGGAATGTGTCCGTTTATTGTTGTGTTGTATTCTCCCAAGCACTTACTACAGTGCTGTGCACACAGTAAACGCTCAATAAATATGATTGACTGACTGACTGGAGTCTAGCACATCTCGGTTGGTTGCTGGGAATAATAATAATGGTATTTGTTAAGCGCTTACTATGTGCAAAGCACTGTTCTAAGCGCTGGGGATCAGGGTGTCCCACGGGCGGCTCACAGTCTTCATCCCCATTTGACAGATGAGGTAACTGAGGCCCAGAGAAGTTAAGGGACTGGCCCAAAGTCACACACAGCTGACAACCGGCAGAGCCGGGATTTGAACCCATGACTTCTGACTCCAAAGCCCGGGCTCTTTCCACCGAGCCACGCTGCTTCTCTGGGATCGGAGTGATTGGGAAGCGCCCCACTCACTCAGCCCGTGTCCCACTTCCTCCATCAGCTCTCCGATTCAAAGAAGAAGCTACAGGACTTTGCCAGCACGGTGGAGAACCTGGAGGAAGGCAAGAAGAAGCTCCAAAAGGAAATCGAAGGCCTCACCCAGCAGTTCGAGGAGAAGGCAGCGTCTTACGACAAACTGGAAAAGACCAAGAACAGGCTCCAGCAGGAGCTGGATGACCTGGCCGTGGATCTGGACAACCAGCGCCAACTGGTATCCAACCTGGAGAAAAAGCAGAAGAAATTCGACCAGGTAGGGAGCTGCTTCTGTCCCACCTTCGCGTCCCGGTAGAAATGGTGGACCGCCATTTGGTCAAGCGGGAAGGGCTGCCGGGGGAGATTCCTTGGTGTTTCTCCAGCAGCCACGGACTGCCCACTAGCCTTTCCCCCCCCAGTGACGGCTTTTGCTTCTAAAGCTTCCCGAAGTCACCGGGAGTGAGACCGGAGGGCGTAGATGCCGTACTGTGACCCATGACCCATCTCAAGCCTGAGGCCCGTTGATGGAAAGAGGGCCTGCTTGGGAAAACAGTTCCATCAGTACGGTTATATTTGAGAATTCCGGGCAACGATGTGCCATCCAACTTGAGAAAGACAGACGCAAAGATCATCTCTGTTTGGGATTGGCCTTTTTGGGAAAGGAATATTCTGGGGAAATTCTTTGGTCTGGGGCGAGCTTTTCATGGGGCAAATCAAATGTTAGAGCCAACTTAACGCTGCCAAAGCCCACACTACGCAGACCAATTTAATGTTTCTATCACCATGTACAATATGTCCTTCCTAATGTCTTCCCTCCCCACGGGTCGGCTGGCATCTTGTACTGTTCCTTCCTCTTTGGCCCTGTCCTCTCTTCTCCTTCCATGATCCCCAGGGCATGGCAGGGGCCTGTCCTCTAGCGAGCAGCAGTCTATCAAAGGACACCCCAGCCAATCCAGAGGCCTCGACCAAAAAAAAATGCCAGTTAGCCATATATATCGGCTCAAAAAACCATGTTGCAAAGCTTCCTTCTGTTCTGTGACAATGGGACTGTCAATATTGGCACATCTGAGACCCCTGGATTGGGTTTTTTTAGGTTGGCTTTGCTCAGGATATCTGTGGACACCGATTCAGCTGCTGTTGGTTTCTAATTTGGTCAACTGAGAAAACAAAAGCTGAATCCCTATGAATTATGTATACAATTGGCTGAATTATTTATTCATGCTTAAATTGAATAGGCCGAGGGTGGCCGGGGGGAATTTTTCCTGCCATTAGGAGTAATTTGCTAAAGCAAATGAAAACATTCGCCACTAACATGGCCCCCAATAGCCCCCGCGAATGGCTCACATTCCTCCTGTGGGCTCACCTCCACGATATTTGTTGTTGTTTTTCAGTTGTTAGCCGAGGAGAAGAACATCTCTTCCAAATATGCAGACGAAAGGGACAGAGCTGAGGCGGAAGCACGAGAAAAAGAAACTAAAGCTTTGTCCCTAGCCCGGGCCCTCGAGGAAGCTTTGGAATCCAAGGAGGAACTTGAGAGAGCCAACAAGATGTTGAAAGCAGAAATGGAAGACCTGGTTAGCTCCAAGGATGATGTGGGCAAGAATGTAAGTTCCCTTAAAGAGCTCATGGTATCTCTATAGCCTCCAACCCAGTCTGTACAGGTTACTCCCCTAATCAATCAAGCAGAAGTATTTATTGAGGGCTTTTTGTTTGCCAAGACACTGTACTAAGCCCTTGAGAGAACACAATTGAGTTAATAGACAAGATTCCTGTCTTCCAGGGGTTTACAATCTGGCTGGACCACAGTGGTCCTAAATTGAGCCCCATAATTTCCTGTCAGGAGGAAATTGATGGTGATGATGTGCGTGTGGCGGTAGGGGAGGGGGAAGAGGGGAGTTGTGAGAGAAAATGAGCATGGAGTCATTATTAGAAGTGTTTGGCCCCTACTCTCCACGGTCACCACTCTTCCCCGCTGAAGCCATCATTTTATTTGAGTCCCTCCTTTGGTCCTGGAAGAAGGGAGTGGAGATGGCAGCAGAAGGGGAACTGTGGCCCAGGAGGAAAGTTTGTAGGGGAAGACAGACCCCTGATTCTCCTCCTCCAAGCTCCGCGGCACTCCAGAGAAGTTGTTCGGCAGACAGGTTTTGCCGGGGTGACTCCCTCTCCCAGGGAAAGATTGAATCTTGGATATTGGGATCGCACAGAGTCCAAAGCAATGCCTGAGGAGCAGTATTGTATATCATAATGATGTGATTGGATTCCTCCAACCTGCAAGGTCCATGAACTAGAGAAGTCCAAAAGAGCCTTGGAAACCCAGATGGAGGAGATGAAGACGCAACTGGAGGAGTTGGAGGACGAACTCCAGGCCACCGAGGATGCCAAACTGCGACTGGAAGTCAACATGCAAGCCCTGAAGGGCCAGTTTGAGAGAGACCTTCAAGCCAAGGATGAGCAGAATGAGGAGAAGAGAAGGCAGCTCCAGAAGCAGGTAACGTGCCCGAAGCCGGGGGGAGAGGGAAGAGTGAGGAGGACGGATAGAAACCAGGGCTGCTGCAAGTGCCCGCCCCAGAACCCGGCCAAAATCTCGTCGCCGCTCACCGTTGGCATTAAAGCATCCTCTGAGCTCACTGAGGCCAGCCTGGGTGGAGCTCCATTTTGAGAGCTGTTTCAATGCCCTCGAAAGCAAGCGGTTTTGTTCAGGATCAGGATTAGCCTTTTCGGCCACAGAAACAGGTGAATTTCACATTCAGGGGTGTCTTCCTTGAGCCGGAACTGTTATATTTCCACAGCACTTTTTATCTTATCTGCACAACAGCATGGTGAGGGGGAGGCAGTTACGATTCTCCCCATTTTACGGCCAGGAAAACCAAGGCTCTGAAAAGTTAAGTGGCCTATACAGACATTAGAAGCAAAATTAGGACATAAAACTGGATCTTCGGATTCTTTTTTTTTAAATGGTATTTGTATTTTTACCAAGAAACCTCTATGGATACACTACCGGAACGACTGCAGTTGGAGAATGGGGCAATCCGGGAGAGATGTGTCCATGGAGTCGCTACGGGTCGGAGACGACTCAACAGCATGACAGATGATAATAATAACAGTGGCATTTATTAAGCGCTTACTATGTGCAAAGCACTCTTCTAAGCACTGGATTTGTTAAGTGCTTACTCTGTTGCAGGCACTGTACTAAGCCCTGGGGTAGATACAAGATAATCGGGTTGGACACAGACCCTATGGGGTTCGCAATCTCAGTCCCCGTTTTACAGATGAGGGAGTTGAGGCTCAGAGGAGCACAGCGACTTGCCCGAAATCACACAGCAGAGCCGGGATTCGAACCTAGGTCCTTCTGAATCCCAGGCCTGTCCTGTATCCACTAGGCCCCGCTGATTCTCAAACCTAGACGGCCCTGTGCTGGATAGTTGTGACCTTGCCAGTATGTATCCATGAACAATAATAATAACCATTACTATGGTATTTGTTAATCACTTACTTTGTGCCAGGCACTATTCTAAATGCTAGGGTTGATCCAAGATAGTCACAGTCCCTGTCCCACATCAGTCTTAACCCCCATTTGAAAGATGAGGGAACTGAGGCACAGAGAAGCCCACGGTCACAAGCGATGGAGTCAGGATTAGAACCCATGACCTTCGGAGTCAGAGGTCATGGGTTCAAATCCCAGCTCCACCGACTGTCAGCTGTGTGACTTTGGGCAAGTCACTTCACTTCTCTGGGCCTCAGTTACCGCATCTGTAAAATGGGGATTAAGACTGTGAGCCCCCCTCAAGGGACAACCTGATTACCTTGTAACCTCCCCAGCACTTAGTACAGTGCTTTGCACATAGTAAGCACTTAATAAATGCCATCGTTATTATTATAATTCTGAATCCCAGGCCTATGATGTAGCCTCTAGACCATGCTGCTTCCCCATTGCCCACTGAGGCCGGCAGGGCCAGAGATGATCTTCGGACAGTCCCTTCTGTGGCGTGGCTTAGACGCCATCCTTACAGGCTTTAAGGTGCTCCGTGGGCTTTTCCCTTTCCCTGGCTGCAGGAGCCTCCGGCCTGGATTGGCCTGCTTGAACCAAGGATCCCACAAGCAGGATCCTCGGGATTCTGGATGTATACCTAAAAGGGAGGAGCAATCTCTCAGTCAGTAGTGTTTACTGAGGCACCTGCTACGTGCAGAGCATTGTACTGAGCATTTGGGAGAGTTCAGTAGAGTTAAAAGACACGCTCCCTGTCCTTGAGAAGCTTACAGTTTAGCGGGAGAGAAGGTGAGCTTCACTTCTCTCTCGCAGCTCCACGAGTTAGAGACGGAACTGGAAGACGAGCGGAAGCAGCGGGCCCTGGCAGCCGCAGCCAAGAAGAAGCTAGAAGTTGACCTCAAGGATCTAGAGCTGCAGGCCGACTCGGCCAACAAGGGGCGGGAGGAGGCCATCAAGCAGCTTCGCAAACTCCAGGTGAGTGGCTGTCCCCATTCGGCCTGGCATCAGGGCACTGCTGCCCTCTCCCAGCCCAGGAGGAGGAGAACCTGGAGGTCCCGTTGGTCCTCGGGAGGGTCTGTCTGATGTGGACTGCACCTCAGAGGCTTCAACGGTGAGTCCAAGACAAGGCCCATATCCCGGCCCTCCCAGAGCAGATTGTATAAGATGATAGCCCTTGGGGGGAGACCCACAGGGTTTGGACCTTGAAAAGGGACCCCTCGGAAGCCCATCCACCTCCGCATCAAACACGATCTCCTCACCATTGGCTTTAAAGCACTCAATCACCTTGGCCCCTCCTACCTCATCTCACTTCTCTCCAAACCCACCCACTTTGCTCTTCTAATGCTCACCTTCTTACTGTACCTCAATCTCATCTGCCTTACCGCCAACTCCTCGCCAACGTCCTGCCTCTGGCCTGGAATGTCCTCCCTCCTCAAATCTGACAGAAAATTACTCTCCCCCCAACCCCCTTGAAAGCCTTATTGAAGGCACATCTCCTCCAAGAGGCCTTCGCTGACTAAGCCCTCCTTTTTTCTTCTTTCCCTTCGGTGTCACCCTTATGTGCTATCTTTATTCATCCCTGCTCCCAGCCCCACAGCATTTCTGTCTGTACCTGTAATTTATTTATATTAATGTCCACCTCGCCCTCTAGGCCGTAAGATTGTTGTGGGCGGAGAATGGATCTGTTTCTTGTTATATTGTACTTTCACAAGCGCTTAGAACAGTGCTCTGCACACAGTAAGCTCTCAATAAATGTGATTGAGTGAATGAAGCATGGCATTTTGGTTGCACACTGAAGATGGGTCCAGGCCACAGGTGCATTTGATCAGGAGAGAACAGAGGGGAGACTGGAAGGATCCGGGTGAAGACAGAGGCCAGTAACTATTACTGGAGTAAGTGAAGAGCAAGTCCTCCCCGGGACACATGGATTTCCCTTTCTCCTCTCCCACTGGCTCAATCCAGGCTCAGATGAAGGACTACCAGAGAGAGCTGGAAGATGCCCGGGCCTCTAGGGAAGAGATTTTTGCCACTTCCAAGGAGAACGAGAAGAAAGCCAAGAGCTTGGAAGCAGACCTCATGCAACTCCAAGAGGTATATTGGCCCAGGGTGGATAAAATCCTCGGTCGGGGGTCGGTGGGTCCGCCAAAGATCATCTGCTCCCAAGTTGGGGGCCACACTCACAAAATATAAGGGGCTCAATTTATAATGGATGCCAGGATGGAAAACTGGGAACTACCCACTGCCAGTGAAACCTCCTCTGAGAAGCAGCGTAGCCTAGAGGAAATAGCACAGGCCCAGAAGTCAGAGGATATGGCTTCTAATCCCAGCTCTGCCACATGTCTGTTGTGTGACCTTGGGCAAGACTTTTGACTTCTCTGTGCCTCAGTTACCTCTTCTGTAAAATAGATATCAGGACTATGAGCCCCATATGGGACAGGGACTGCATCCAACCTGATTAGCTTGTAGCTACCCCAGTGCTTAGTGCGTGGCAAATACCACTATTATTATTATTATTATTATTATTAAGAAGAAGAAGAACTTCTAGCTGTCACGTTCAAGAACGATTGGGTGGGAGACAGTTCTGCTCCCAACCTGGGTCCTAAATGGCTCCAAGCCAGTAGCACCACTGCACGTCACGATGCTCAGAGCTTCTGGATGTGGGGAGGACCAGATCTGGCCCGGAGACACAATTTGGCCCAAGCTTGATTTTCATCCTTATACTGCCTCAGGTCCCGCTGTCCCTTTAGGATGTCCAGGGCAGGTGTCCACCATTTCTCACCATCATTCGGCCTGTGACTCAGCAGTGTGAGCTGAGCAGCGGAGGCCTCAGTTCCAGTACCAACTGGAGCAAAACTCTCGTCATGCCACTTTAGCTGTCTAAAAGTCATGATGAAAAAAGCATATTCTGTTTTGCAACGGGCAGGAGGTGTTTTAAAGATCCATCCACCCAGTCAGAACTGTGCTTTACCAGTAGTCTCCATCCCCCAGTACCCACCCCCGTCGTCCCCCGCACCTAGATATTCAACAAATTTCCAACTGGTGTTAGATTGGGGTTTCACTGCCCCCCGGCATCCCAGCCCATCCCACCTCCCATCCTTTCCCTTGCAAGATATATAGCCCAAGAAACTCAACATTCTTTACTGAATCAGCCCATGGTTGTTGGCCTTGTTAGGAATGAAGAGGTTGACTTGAAATTTTAAAATTGACTTTGAAATATTCAATCACTGCTATTTACTGAGTGCTTACTGTGTACTAAGCACTTGGAAAAGTACAGAACAGTCGAGTACTGCCCTCAAAGTGATAGACCTATTCCATGTATCCCCCTTCTAAGAGAAGCAGCATGGCTCAGTGGAAAGAGACTGGGCTTTGGAGTCGGGGGTCATGGGTTCAAATCCCGGCTCCGCCAACTGTCAGCTGTGTGACTTTGGGCAAGTCACTTCACTTCTCTGGGCCTCAGTTACCTCAACTGTAAAAAGGGGATTAAAAATGTAAGCCCCCCATGGGTCAACCTGATCACCTTGTAACCTCCCCAGTGCTTAGAACAGTGCTTTGCATATAGTAAGTGCTTAATAAATGCCATCATTATTATTATTTTTAAGAGGCTGGGTTTGGGGATGTCCTGTTTTTAAGTAACGACTTGCAGCGTTGAAAATAAGGACAACACTATACTGGACCCTAGGAAACGTTTCCTGCAGGCTCTTGCCCAAGAGGTTTCACTGAGAGTGAAATGAACAACAATGAGCAAGCATTTCCACTAGCCTAATGATAATAGTATAATATAATAATAAAATATAATGTGATATATATTATTATTATTATTGATTGAACTTGTTAAACACTTACTATATGCCAAGCATTCTGAACACTGGGGTAGATATGAGTCAATCAGGTTGGACACAGTCACTGTCCCACCTGGGGCTCACTGTCTAAGAGGAAGTAATTATTATTATGAGGAAGTAATTATTATTATTAGTGAATTAATTATTAGAGCAAAAATTGTGAGGGTTGGATGAACTGTGCCTGTATTTGGGTGGTGATCCGAAGAAGGGTCTCGGCCTCTGAAGGCGTCACCCCCCAGTGTCCCACTCTCGGTTTCTTCATCCCGCAGGACCTGGCCGCCGCAGAGAGGGCTCGCAAGCAAGCCGACCTGGAAAAAGAGGAACTTTCTGAGGAATTGGCCAGCAGTGTGTCCGGGAGGTGAGCAGGGATGAGCGGGTTTGCGGGGTCAGGGGGTGAGAGGGATCAAAACCCAAGAGGCCACCCCGGGGGCGGTTGCTGAACTCTGCCTCTGAGGCCTCCCGGGTCGTTAAACTGTGAGCCCGCTGTCGGGTAGGGACCGTCTCTCTATGTTGCCAACTTGTCCTTCCCAAGTGCTTAGTACAGTGCTCTGCACACAGTAAGCGCTCAATAAATACGACTGAATGAATGAATTAAACACAGTCGGTTCCGTCGAAGCAAACCAGCTCTGGGAACATCCTCAACTGCGATTGGCGTGTCAAATCACAAGCCCAGTTTGGAGGATTTTGGCAATGTGCGTTCATTCGTTCAGCCAGTCAGTCGTGTTTATTGAGCGCTTACTGAGTGCAGAGCACTGTACTAAGTGCTTGGGAAAATACAGTACAGCAATAAACAGTGACATTCCCTGTCCACAAGAAGCTTATAGTCATTCATTCATTCAGTCGTATTTACTGAGCGCTTACTGTGCGCAGAGAACTGTACTAAGCGCTTGGGAAGTCCAAGTTGGCAAGATAGAGAGATGGTCCCTACCCAACAGCAGGCTCACAGTCTACAATGGGGGAGACAGACAACAAAACAAAACATATTCACAAAATAAAGAGAATAGTAAATATGCACAAGTAAAATAAATAATAGAGTAATAAATCTGTACAAACATATATACAGGTGCTGTGGGGAGAGGAAGGAGGTAAGGCAGGGGGGATAGTCTAGAGGGTATCATTTGGGGCATAAATTTGTTGTGGGGGGTGTCCTTTGGCAGTTTGCCTTTAAAGAGCAAATTCCTCTGAGGACAGAGAGGTTTGCCTTGCCTTTAAAAAGCAAATTCCCCCCAGGACAGAGGGAGAAGTAGCTGGGAAATAGGTTGTTGGCTAATGTCGTCAACAGGATGAGCCAACCCTTCTGGGTTTCTCTCCCAGCCTATGGTGAGGGAGCCGTGGAAACCCCCTCGGGAAAGAGATCATGGGTTTTTTTCCCCCCTCCCTGTCACTCAGGAACACCCTCCAGGATGATAAGCGTCGCCTGGAGGCCCGGATCGCGCAACTGGAGGAGGAGCTGGAGGAGGAGCAAAGTAACACGGAGGTCATGAGTGATCGTGCCAGGAAAGCCACCCAGCAGGTGAGAGTTTTGCTACGAGCTCCCGAGTTGATAATGATAATAATAATAATGACATTTATTAAGTGCTTACCATGTGCCAAGCACTGTTCTAAGCACTGGAGAGGTTACAAGGTGATCAGGTTGTCTCACGGGGGGCTCACATTAATCCCCATTTTACAGATGAGGAAACTGAGGCACAGAGAAGTGAAGTGACTTGCCCCAAGTCACACAGCTGACAGTTGGCGGAACCGGGATTTGAACCCATGACTTCTGACTCCAAAGCCCGGGCTCTTTCCGCTGAGCCAGGTCTAGGACCCACTCTCCCCATTCCCAGAGCATTCTGCGAGGCCTTTCCCACAAGAGGCAACATTCATTCATTCATTCATTCAATCATATTTATTGAGCGCTTACTGTGTGCAGAGCACCGTACTAAGCGCTTGGGAAGTACAAGTCGACAACAGATAGAGACGGTCCCTACCCAACAACGGGCTCACAGTCTAGAAGGGGGAGACAACATGGCCTAGTGGCTAGATCACAGGCCTGGGAATCAGAAGGACCTGGGTTCGAATCCTGGCTTCACCACCTGTCTGCTGTGTGACCTTGGACAAGTCCCCTCCCTTCTCCATGCTTCAGTCCCCTCACCTGGTAAAATGGGGTTGAAGACTGTGAGCCCTATATGGGACAGGGACTGTGTACAACCCGACTGGCTCAGTGGAAAGAGCCTGGGCTTTGGAGTCAGAGGTCATGGGTTCAAATCCCAGCTCCCTCAGTTGTCAGCTGTGCGAATTGGGGCAAGTCACTTAACTTCTCTGGGCCTCGGTTCCCTTATCTGTAAAATGGGGATTAATAATAATAATGATGGCATCTATTAAGCGCTTACTATTTGCAAAACACTGTTCTGAGTGCTGGGGAGGTTACAAGGTTATCAGGTTGTCCCAGTTGGGGCTCACAGTCTTCATCCTCATTTCACAGATGAGGGAACTGAGGCACAGAGAAGTGAAGTGACTTGCCCAAAGTCACACAGCTGACAAGTGGTGGAGTCGGGATTTGAACCCATGACCTCTGACTCCAAAGTCCGTGGGACAACCTGATCACCTTGTAACCTCCCCAGCGCTTAGAACAGTGCTTTGCACTGAGTAAGCGCTTAAAAATGCCGTCATTATTATTGTTATTATTATCTTGTATCTATCCCAGCGCTTAGTACAGTGCCTGGCACATTCATTCATTCATTCAATCATATTTATTGAGCACTTACTGTGTGCAGAGCACTGTACTAAGCGCTTGGGAAGTACAATTTGGCAACATATAGAGACGGTCCCTACCCAACAGTGGGCTCACAGTCTAGAAGTAAGCGCTTAACAAATGCCATTCATTCATATTATTATCATTACTTCTCTGTGCCTCAGTTCCCTCATCTGTAAAATGGGGATTAAGACTGTGAGCCCCATGTGGGACAACCCAATCACCTTGTAACCTCCCCAGCGCTTAGAACAGTGCTTTGCACATAGTAAGCGCTTAATAAATGCTGTCATTATTATTATTATCTTGTATCTATCCCAGCACTTAGTACAGTGCCTGGCACATAGTAAACGCTTAACAAGCACCATTCATTCATATTATTATTATTACTTCTCTGTGCCTCAGCTACCTCACCTGTAAAATGGGTATTAAGACCGTGAGCCCTATGTGGGACAACCCGATCACCTCATAACCTCCCCAGAGCTTAGAACAGTGCTTTGCACATAGTAAGCGCTTAATAAATGCCATCATTATTATTATTATTGTCTTGCATCTATCCCAGCGCTTAGTACAGTGCCTGGCACATAGTAAGTGCTTAACAAACGCCATTCATTCATATTATTATTATTACTTCTCTGTGCCTCAGCTACCTCATCTGTAAAATGGAGATTAAGACTGTGAGCCCCATGTGGGACAACTCGATCACCTTGTAACCTCTCCAGTGCTTAGAATAGTGCTTTGCACATAGTAAGCGCTTAATGCCATTATTATTATTATTATTATTATTATTATTACGATGGGACTGCGAAATGATCAGACTGATTTCCTTTCCCTCTCACCTAGGGCCCCGCGCCTCTCTCTCTTTCCCAGTTTCTTAGAGTGTAGGTTTCTGGTGGGAAAAACACATGCCACTTTTTTATTCTGTACTTCCCGAGCGCCCAGTACGATGGGCGCTCAGTAAATGCTTCTCCTCCTCCTCCTCCTCCCCCTTCCCCATCCCATTTCAGTCGGAACAGCTCAGCAACGAGCTGGCTACGGAGCGCAGTGCTGCCCAGAAGAACGAGAGCGCCCGGCAGCAACTGGAGAGGCAGAACAAGGAACTCAAGAGCAAGCTGCAGGAGATGGAGGGGACCATCAAATCCAAGTTCAAGGCCAACATCGCTGCCTTGGAGGCCAAGATCGCCCAGCTAGAGGAGCAAGTGGAACAGGAAGCCAGGTACTGGCCGCCCCTCTCCCCACCGGTCAGCCTGCGCCGCTGTACGGTCAGCAAGTAGCCGAAGTCGGCAAGTAGCCGAAGCCTCCGTCACCCCAGAAGACTTTCAAAGCAATACAGTATGGAAGTCAGCTCAGGGGGAGCGTATCCCCACTTAGCCGATCAATCAATCAATCAATCGTATTTATTGAGCGCTTACCGTGTGCAGAGCACTGGACTAAACGCTTGGGAAGGACAAGTTGGCAACATAGAGAGCCAACAGTGGGCTCACAGTCTAGAAGGGGACCATGAGCTCGAATCCCGGCTCCTGGGGCAAGTCGCTTCACCTCTCTGGGCCTCGGTTACCTCATCAGTAAAATGGGGGTTGAGACTGTGAGTCCCACGTGGGACAGGGACTGCGTCCAACCCGATTTGCTCGTATCCACCCCAGCGCTCAGTACAGTGCCTGGTACGTAGTAAGCGCTTAACAAATACCGCAATTATTATCATTATTATTATTAACGTCCCCCTCTCCATCCCCCCATCTTACCTCCTTCCCTTCCCCACAGCACCTGCATATATGTATATATGTTTGTACATATTTATTACTCTATTTATTTATTTATTTTATTTGTACATATCTATTCTATTTATTTTATTTTGTTAGTATGTTTGGTTTTGTTCTCTGTCTCCCCCTTTTAGACTGTGAGCCCACTGTTGGGTAGGGACCGTCTCTATATGTTGCCAATTTGTACTTCCCAAGCGCTTAGTACGGTGCTCTGCACATAGTAAGCGCTCAATAAATACAATTGATGATGATGATGATGATGACCGGGGATTTGGGGGCGCCTCCAAGACACGTTTACCACCCAACCGGGCAGTTCAAGCTCACAGTCTTAATCCCCATTTTCCAGATGAGGTGACTGTGGCACAGAGAAGTTGTGTGACTTGCCCAAATTCACACAGCTGACAATTGGCGGAGCTGGGATTTGAACCTATGACCTCTGACTCCAAAGCCCGGGCTCTTTCCACTGAGCCACGCTGCTTCAGATTTTTTCTGAAACTCCCCTCGATCCCCATGGAGTGATTTGCAAACACTACAGCATTTCTATAAGCAGAAGGGAATGGTTTTATACTGTGAGCCCACTGTTGGGCAGGGACCGTCTCTATATGTTGCCAACTTGGACTTCCCAAGCGCTTAGTACAGCGCTCTGCACACGGTAAGCACTCAATAAATACGATTGATTGATTGATTGATTGATTGATTCAAGCGGGGAGGTCCTGGCAGCGTTTGGGTCGAATGCAACCAGGCTTTACGGAGCCTCATCTGCACCTACGTACACATCTTTAAATTTTATAGTGTTTATTTATCATCATCATCATCAATCGTATTTATTGAGCGCTTACTGTGTGCAGAACACTGTACTAAGCGCTTGGGAAGTACAAGTTGGCAACACATAGAGACAGTCCCTACCCAACAGTGGGCTCACAGTCTAAAAGGGGGAGACAGAGAACAAAACCAAACATACCAACAAAATAAAATAAATAGATATGTACAAGTAAAATAAATAAATAAATAAATAGAGTAACAAATATGTACAAACATATATACATATATACAGGTATATATATATATATATATACATATATATACATCATTTACAATGATGTCTGTCTCCCCCTCTGGGCTGTTACCTCATTGTGGTCAGGGAACACATTTGCCACCTCTGTTGTCCCGTACTCTCCCAAGCGCTTGGTACAGTGCTCTGCATATAGTAAGCGCTCGATAAACACCATTGATGATGGTGATGGTGATTGGAAATGCCCTTCCCATCTGCTCCTTTTATTTGCAGAGAGAAACAGGCAGCAGCCAAGTCATTGAAACAAAAGGACAAGAAACTGAAGGAGGTTCTGTTGCAAGTGGAAGACGAAAGGAAGCAGGCAGAGCAATACAGAGAACAGGTAACCCCGCTCCAGGGTCTCCCCGCCGTGATGGGGGTCATGACTGACGCACTGTCCCTTTGGTCCCTGACTCCTTCCTCTTCCCTCAGGCCGAGAAGGGCAACACCAGGGTCAAGCAGCTCAAGAGGCAACTGGAAGAGGCGGAGGAGGAGTCCCAGCGCATCAATGCCAACCGCAGGAAGCTCCAGCGGGAGCTGGATGAAGCCACCGAGAGCAATGAGGCCATGGGCCGGGAAGTGACCGCCCTCAAGAGCAAACTGAGGTAAAGAAAATGCGGGGGCGGGATTGGAGGAAATCATGTCCTGTTGGCTCTGTGCTGGGGGAGACAACCAACCGGACCCAAGCCAAGGGGCAGCCCGTCTTCCAGAACTGTCATTCCCAGGGGAAGGGATGAGGTATACTTCCGGTAGGGAATTCAGGGAAAGAGAAGGAGAGGGGAGGGCTGGCGGAGGGGGTAATCGTTTTGTTTCCTCAGCTACTTGATGGCCAACTAGTACCATCTGCTCTATCATTCCCTGAGTTCCCTCCTTTGCTGCACCTTTGAAATTCCCCCGCCTTATTCTCTAGGAGGAGGAAGAGGTGTGCTGACCAGTGAGGAACTCTAAGGCATCAAAGAGTTAGCCACGTTTCCGATAAAAACCTCGTTCTCCCCAGAGAGCGGGGCCTGGGGTTAGCTGTCACTTGGGTGTGAACTTGGTAACTGGGCTCTCTCAGGTCGTTCCGGGAAGGAGCCACGTGTGACCGACTGACGAGAGGGAAGAGCAGGCTTCCGAATCAACCGCATTCAGGAAGAAAAGCAAACCATGGTTCACCTTCTTGTGGTCAAGCAGTGCCCTGGGAGCAGCTCTGCCACTTAAGATGCCCAAACTCCTAGACTAAGGGAGCAAGGTGGCCTAATGCTAGTCTCAGCTATTCAGATGAGCATTCAAAAGTAGCAGAGATCACCCGCCCCAGGCTTAATAGTAACGGTTTCTTAAATGCTCGAGGTAGCACATGGTTGGTTGGAAGAGTTCTTAGCCCTCGTCTCTTGATCTAGAAGAAATCAACTGATAGCTCCCAAGTGCTTAGGACAGTACATTGTACTTAGGTGCTAAATAAATACCATTACTACTTCTACTTTACATCAATTTACTAGTTAATGGACATGTAAGAGAAGCAGCGTGGCCCAGGGGATAGAGCATCCGTCTGGGAGTCAGAAGGACCTGGGTTCCAATCCCGGCTCCGACACTGGTCCGCTGTTTGACCTTGGGCCAGTCACTTAATTTCTCTGTGTCCCAGTTTCCTCATCTGTAAAATGGGGATTAAGACTTTGAGCCCCATGTGGGCCGTAGACTCTGTCCAACCTGACTATCCTGTATCTCCTCCAGCGCTTAGTGCAGTGCCTGGCACATAGGAAGTGCTTAACAAATACCATTAAAAAAAACCAAGAATGCCCACAAAGTACCTCGTGTTGAACTTAGACTAAGCACAATGGAATAAGAGGACAGTACAGGGAGAAGACAGTCCTTGCCCTCAGGAAACACTGAGTTGAGTCTAGACAAGAAAGACAGCACCTGGTCAAAATGGTTCAATATCCAGGAGATTAAGAACTGAAACACAAATGCCTAGGACAGACGTGTGGCAATGTTCCACACCTCTCCTCCCTGAATAGCTCCAATTTGGTTTCTTGTAGTGGAGGTGGGGGTGGGAAGAACAGTGAAAGGGGAACCAGAAGCCTGAAATTTGGGGAGTCCAGGTTCCTGTCCATGACAGAAATCACAAGTATGCCAGTTGCCCAGAGAAAGGCGTCACCTCAAAGGGGAACAGAGGTCTACCTTCTCACAAGCTGGAGGATCTCAATAGAGGATCGTGGACAGTGGTGGTTTGCGACCCCCTCCCTTCTGCCGTCGTCTGACAAAGATCGCATCTTCCCAATTGTCTTTAAACTGTGGGCAAAGGACATCTATACGCCATTCTCTTAACGCAGAGGACTCAGATCAAGGTGGAATAGGTTCAGTAGCAAACCATAGATCCCTAAGTAGAGTGCTTTTATCTCTGCTCCAAAAATCAGGCTTTCAAGCCAGGTCACTCAAATACTTCCCTTAAGTGGCCAAGCGGAAAGGTGGGTTGTTTCGGAAAGCATTTTGTAGAGTTTATAGCTGACGCTACCATTTAAGTCGTGAAGCTAAGAACCCAAATTCACTAGCCCCGAACCATCCTTCCCCTACACCTTTCCTGGCTCCAAGCCTTTGCTACTGAAAGTAAATGATGTAAAAATCAGCATTCCTTTCTAATGACCTCAGGGACTTGGGTATCCGTAAACTGATGTACTTCATGCCTTCAAGTTTTTTAAAAGTAGCGCGCTTGAACGGAATCCTTCCCGTTTGCTGATGGTAACCACCAGGGACTCTCTCTCTCTATTTCAGAGGGCCACAGGAACCTCCGCAATGACTCGACAGGTATCATGCCTTCAACTTTGCAGCTCATTCATGTTGCCCAAAGTTTCCATTTTCTATTCCTGCAAAATCTGAAGGCTTGGATATCTCAGTACCCCAATTTGTCCTTTATCAAAAGAGGCGAATATTACAAGACATCCTTATCCGCCACCCTCGAGTCACTGTCCTCCCCTACCTCTAGGCAAAACCCTGGCATGTGATTCCACGCCGAGCAGTGTTACGATGTCACTTTTCCACAGCTGGGGCTTAGGAATGTCGAGCGAGTTGCTTGGAATTTTCCCATCTGCATGAAGAAGTCCTTTCTGCTGCATTGCTAAGACACCTTGAGATGAAGCCGAGTGTTTGGCCACCAGGCAGCGGTTATGTCGAGGAGGAAAATATTCCCTCAGCTCTGTCTGGCTCCTGTAATTCGCCTCGAATGTAGCAAAGGCCCAGCGTTTAAGGGGGTCTTAGCTGAGGAAAGCGTTCCAACACGGCCACGGCTGCACAGTCAGGAATGCCTGAATGGAGTAGAGAGAATGGACATCTCACCTGATGAGTGTCTGAACTGCATGAGCCTGAGAATGCTTTTGACGTGAGAATAGCTGTCCCTGGAGTGAGCCCCCCTGCCTTCTAAACCCAGGCCTCACAGCAGAGCTGTGCCCCGGGCCCACAAATGGCACAATGGGAAGACACCCCTGCCTTCAGGGAAGCCACGGCCTAGGCACCCTCCTTCTCCAGAGGTAGCGAGGACAACGCTGATTCCCCGCAAAGACGACGCTCTGTCGTGATGACCTCCCCGGTAGCCTTGTTTCTTCCAGAGCCCGGAAGAGGCCAAGCCACCCCTGTGTCGTAATATTTGCATCAACTTCTCTTTTGGAAACTCTCTGCTTCGCTGCGCTACCCAAATACTTAAAGATGAATCGTGTCGTGGCGAAGGGCCTTGGTGTCGGTTTCACATCTCACTTTCCAATTCTACAGAATCCTCCCCTGCACACCCACGCACGGGTTCTTGCGGGCAGGGAACGTGTCCCCCAACTCTGTTGTACTTTACTCTCCCAAGCGCTTAGGACAGTGCTCTGGATGCAGTGAGTGCCCGATACATACAGCTGATTGATTGGCTCAAGGACCCAGCTTTGGCCTGGCATTCTGGCATGCCATGGATAAGTCTGATACTGGAGCTTGTAGGAAAGAGAAAGGAACTCTGTGTGAGCTCTGTAGGAGTGAGATGGGCTCCCTCCAGGCGCCGGGGTGCTGGAAATTGGCCAAAAATGAGCCTGCCTTGTTGGGCAGGATTAAAACCATCTATGGCTGAGCCACTGACTCATAGAGAATAATAATGGCATTTGTTAAGCACTTACTAAGTGCAAAGCACTGTTGTAAGCGCTGGGGAGGATACACGGTGATCAGATTGTCCCACGTGGGGCTCACAGTCTTCATCCCCATTTTACAGATGAGGTTAACTGAGGCCCAGAGAAGTGAAGTGACTTGCCCAAAGTCACACGGCTGGCAATCGGCAGAGCCGGGATTTGAACCCACGACCTGTGACTCCCAAGCCCAGGCTCTTTCCGCTGAGCCACGCTGCTTCTCTAGAGAACAGAGCTCCCGGGATTAAATCCTTAGTTAATTCACCTAAGGGGTTACAACATCTCCCTTTTTATAGGAACAGCCAACCTGGATGCCTTATATTAGAACCCAAATTTGGCTAGTTCCTTAAATCTCCATGAACTATGACCCCAGACAGGGTCATGACGGGCTTCCTGAGGTTAGGGAAATGAGGAACAGATCAGGTAATCAGGGAGGCAGTCAAAGCTTACTAATTAGAAATGAAATTTTCTCCACCTGCCCATCAATTTAGCAAGTAATGACTCTTCCAGTCAGTCCATCAACCGTGTTTTTATTGAGCACTTAACTGTGTGCAGAGCACTGTACTAAGTGCTTGGGAGAGTACAATCTAACAATGAACAGAAACATTCCCTGTCCACAATGAGCTTAGAATCTAGAGGGGGAGATAGATATTAATATAATTAAATAAATTACAGATACGCACATAAGTGCTGTGGAGCTGGAGGGTGGGATGAATAATGGGAGCAGGTCAGGGCGCTGCAGAAGGGAGTGGGAGAAGAGAAAATGAGGGCTTAGGGAAGGCCTCTTGGAGGAGATGTGCCTTCAATAAGGCTCTGAAAGGGGTTGGGGGACTCAAATGGCTTTATCGGGAACAACGGTGAAAGGAGCCTCAGGCAGAAAAGGGCCTGGGAGAGTTTTAATAGAATTTAAACATGAAGCTGGGGAATCTTTCCTCATTAGAAAAGTTACTGTCCTTTTCTTCTAACTGCTGGTTAGGCCTCCCGTCTGAGCCCTTCAGTTTCTAAGGCTATCTAAAGCGTACCAAACCCACACCGGGTGAAGTGAGTGAAACTGGCCTAGTCTCTTTGGCAGGGACACGATACACCTTTAACTATTTAGTCATGATTGCTGCACTTCAGAAAACACCGTTCCGTTCCAAACTCTGGTGAAATTTCCTTGCCACTGTTCTCATAGACATTCTGGTGTGATTATGGTCTCTAACTTCTGTGCCTCCGTCCTCAGTGATCATGAATTTGGGGCCTTGCCTCTCTGCTTGTGGTCTTCCCTCTCTTGGGGTGCTCCTTTCAGAGAACTTTCGGAATACATAGCTGTGTCCTAAGTGGTAGGGATGGTAGACTTCCATTTTCCAAAATCGAACCTGGGTCCGGGCCCAGGATGCCCGTGCTTGAGTTTCCTGAGAAGAGCAGGCCATGTCCTTGAGGACAGGGAAGAACATGATGGGAAATACCGCTTGAGCACAGTATACTCATTCCCTCCCATCGGAGTAGTTATTGATTTCTCCTGGAAGTGAAGTGGGCTTCACAGCCTACCATTTTTTTTTTTTTGCAGGGGAGGGGAATAAATAAAAATAAAATCAGATTTCATCTTACAAATGGATAGAGCCTTGTTTTCAACCCAACAAAAGGAAATGGAACCAGAGGTTTTAGGTAGCACAGAATGGCTGAAATTCATGCGGTTTAGGGGCCTACAGAGTTTGTATTTTCTGTAAGCCAGGTCTTCTGGCCCATTCCTAGTGGACCCACTGCTGATTCTTTCCTGCCCGCAAACGCTTGCCAAACTGGGTTTTGTGGCAGCCTCCACTTGTGAATAGAGACACTCGTGGACAAGCCCAGTTTGAGAAGCAGCATGGCTTAGTGGATAGAGCACAGGCTTTGGAGCCAGAAGGACCTGGGTTCTAATCACGGCTCCACCACGTTTGCTGTGTGGCCTTGGACAAAGCACTTCACTGCTCTGTGCTTTAGTTCCCTCCTCTGTAAAATGGGGATTAAGACTGTGAACCCCTTGTGGGACAGGGACTGTGTCCAACCTGATGAACTTGAATCTACCCCTGTGCTTAGAACTGTGCTCGGCACATAGTAAGTTCTTAACAAGTGCTATTATTATTAATAATAATAGTAAACCCAATAGCTCATGCTGTTCTTATGTTTTATGTTAGGGAAAAGGGCGGAAGTGGCAGCAGCTTCAGCAGCCTATCTTGCTTCAGAAGCAATGTTTCTCTTACTCCCACCTTACCACTGTCTGTCCGGATTTCTCCCCGCCCTCCTCCCACCCCCGTCCACTACCTCCTCAGAGTCAGTCGGTCAATTGTTTTTATTGAGCGCTTAGTACAGTGCTCTGCACATAGCAAGTACATCGGAGAGTCCACTGGAACAGTGTAACAGACACATTCCCTGCCCCGACAGGGTAAAAGTGCAGCATTTTCGGAGGACGTCAGGGTTTCTGGGATGGAAACCAAGATGCCAAAATATTAACTACCTGCATAGAGACGTCCCTGCTACTGTGCGCTTAGAGACCAAGTTGAGGTCGACAATTGATTTTTTTTCTAATAATAATGACGGCATTTATTAAGCGCTTACTATGTGCAAAGCCCTGTTCAAAGCGCTGGGGAGGTTACAGGGTGATCAGGTTGTCCCACGTGGGGCTCACAGTCTTAATCCCCATTTTACAGATGAGGTAACTGAGGCACAGAGAAGTGAAGTGACTTGCCCAAAGTCACGCAGCTGACAAGTGGCGGAGCCGGAATTTGAACCCACGACCTCTGACTCCAAAGCCCGGGCTCTTTCCACTGGGCCACGTTCCTTCTCTGCTTCTACTCAAAAGCCTTTCTAAAAATATTCTCGCCCAAAGCAGACTTGCCTTTTAAGTCATATACGGGAATTGAATGTGAAAATTTGAGGCTAATGAACTTAACACCAGTCCCCAGTTAAGTCAACTTTAACATAAAAGGCAGGAAGGGTCTATTTCAGAGTATAAATTGGACATTCCAGTAGCCCAGAGTAGTCAGATGACTACTTCTGGATCGACAGGGCTGAGTTTTTTTTAAGATACACTTCTCCACTTGAAACAGTTTTATATTAATCCCGCCCCCCCACCCTTCAACACGAGCCTCACTTGAGAAAGATAGCTCCTTTCAAATCTGTTCATTTTCTTAAAACCCACAGGCGAGGGAATGATACATCTTTCGCTCCTGCTCGAAGATCCGGAGGTCGCAGAATAATTGAAAACGCAGAAGGCTCAGATGAGGAAGCCAATGCGAGAGATGCAGATTTCAATGGAACCAAAGCCAGTGAATAAACAACCTGCTTGCGTACCTCACTGCACCAAGAAATTCCCAAAGGACAATATTTAGCACTGTATAATTTAACTTCCGATTCTCATACCACCAACAACACCCAACACCCTTACCAGACAGATCACAACCCAGGTCATAAACTGATGTGTTCCACTGATGTCCTAAAAGAAAAGCATTCCTGGGAAAATGTGGTGTTTTGGTTTGGGGGTTTTTTTTTGTTTGTTTTGGTTTTTTTTTTTTTGGAAGTGTGCAATGATGTGAGTTTTTAGAAAGCAAACGCAAACATGGCATTAGGATCGCCTCTAGACTGTAAGCTCGTTGCGGGCAGGGAACGTGTCTGCTAATTCTGTTGTATTGTACTCTCCCAAGCGCTTAGTACAGTGCTCCACACATAGTAAGCGCTCAGTGAATACGAGTGGCAATTTTCCATCCCAGTTGGGCTTTAGTTTACATGCAGAGGGGAGATAGTCACCTAAGCAGGGGCCTCTGCCCAGTCCCCCCAGTTCTTTCCCTAGCCTCCATCCCTTTTGTTTGTCTTGAGAAAGCCCTTTAATCGGAGCTGGGTTTTTTTCTGGTTCCCACACCTCTGACGCACCATTCACCAAACCAACAAGTGCCTTCCTTCATCAGCCACGTGTATTAAAAAAAAAATGAAATATGATTTGTTCAAAGTAATAAAGCGGAAACGTTACACTGTTTTATACGCACTTTGTGCTTAAGGACACTTTCACTAATAAAAGGCTATAAATCACCAGAGTGGAGTGTTTGGTTTTGATTGTTTTTTCCCCTCAAGAGGCCATTTCTGTAGTCCGGAGGAGCCGTGGAGAACTTCTGAGGGGCCGGTGGAGGAGTGGGATTTGAGACAGTTGTCTCGGGGGAAAGTTTTGTCCCCCAAGAAGCTTTGGTGGCGACCCTCAGGGCAGGGCCTAGGACCAAGCGATTTGATGGGATGAGTAGAGGTAGTATTTATTGAGCGCTTACTGTATGCCATCATTATTATTACTAAGCACTGGAAGAGAAAATAGTCGGAATTACACAAGGTCCCTGCCCCTTGCGCGGGGTAGGGGATGGTTCACAATCTACGAGAAGCTGAACGTGGGTAGGTTTCAGCCTGGTCCAGTGGAAGATGCGCGGGCCTGGGTTTCAGAAGGACCTGGTTCTAATCCCGACGTGGCCACCTGACTGTTGTGTGACCTTGGGTAGGTCACTTCGCTTCTCTTTGCCTCAGTTACCTCATCTGTAAAATGGGGAGTAAGACTGTAAGCCCTATGTGGGACAGGGACTGTGTCCAACCTGATTAGCTTGTATCTACCCCAGTGCTTAGTGCGGTGTCTGGCACATAGTAAGCGCTTAACAAGTACCATAATTATTAGTATTGAAAACTATGAAGTGCCTAATTTTCCAAGCATATCTCCAAGCTTGGGCACCACGGAACACTTAAAAGCGCTTAGTACAGTGCTCTGCACACAGTCAGCACTCAATAAACACGACTGCATGAAAGGAGCTGATGCAGTGTCCGCGGAGGGTACGAACTCAAGGTGGCAATAAATTCCTTTAAGGATATCAGTTGGCCACAGAGCAGTTTGCACACACAAATTCCATTCAGATCCAACTTTATTCGGTATACGGACTCAGCCAGATATGGTAGATTCAAGAGAGGGGAATTAGAGACAATGGTCACTTCCGAGAATAAAAACTAAATGTCCCAGATAAAATGATATAACGTGAACCCCCTTATCAGGGCCCCCACCGTCCAATACCACGTTTTTAAAAAGGTTACCTGTGTGGAAATAACGCTTTCTTTAAAAAATAATGCGGCAGAAATTTCCTACTTAATTGCTTGGTAAAAAAAAAAGGACAAAAAAAAAGACCCTTTAAATCACACGTGACACTTGTGAAGTATGACGTCTATAATGGCGTTTAAAACAGCACTACTTAGAGACAAGCTGTAGTATTACTTTCTCGAATAAAAAATCTTTTTTAGAAAAATAAAGTACTTTCTGATACAGGTTAAGAATATTCCTTAGGTTAGAAAACATTATCAGTGGTCATTCTTTCACTTAAAAATTTCAGTAGCAAAAAGGACCATAAACCCAACTCAAAGGAAAGATTGGGCCTCTCTCCCCCTTTTCCCACTAAAAGTTCAATAACGAAAGGAAGGCTGTCGGCCAAAACTCTCAACGCATCAAGCTAAGGAGACGCTCCTGAAGTTGGTGCTCTTTCCCCCATCCAATTTGAAGACAGGGAGAGCGACGGATCGGCCGCTGTGAATGTCTGTGAAGGAATTGGTGGCTTGGGGCCTCTCTCTCTCTCTCTCTATGCCGGCTAGGATGGCTTCCAAAAAGAAGTCTTCCCTTTTCAAAGGCTGGGCCGGTTTAAAGCCGGCCCCTGTTATATAAAACCCTCCCTGAAAAACAAAAAACCAACAACCGAAAGAAAAACAGGCTGGCATACACAGTTTTCTAGCCTGACGGCACCTCACAAAGCTCAAGGCCGAAATGATCCCTCGGGGGATTCGGACAGGGGAGGCTGGGGATTCGCTTAAGCCGAACTGAAGACACTTTGGCTGACCGTAGTCGAAGGACAAATTTTACCCAGGAGCGAAAAAACGAGAAGCGTCGGGACAGGAGAGTCGCAACCTCGATAGCGGGACGGGCCGAGAGATGGACTCCGGGGGTAGGTCGCCGGGTAGCTACCTCAACCCAGGAAGAGCACCCTACTACGCTAAGCTTCTTCTTGAAGGAGCAGAGAGGAAAGTGAGCTCACCCATCCCTTCGAAGCTCTGGAGAAAAACATCACCGCTAGCGGGATCTAGCAACCGAGCAGTTAGATCAGAATGAGGCTCTTGGGGCCTCCATGACCGCCAGGATAACTTAGGCATCCAACCCGGCCTTCGTCACGGTCCGATTCTGGAGTCACTTTCACACGCAGTGAAGGCCGAAAAGCTGTCAGTGGTATCGCCCGAAGAAGCAGGTCAGCAAAGAACCCAGCACACCAAACTGAATTTGAGGGAGGAAGCTCTCTATCCCAAGCCGTCTCTGCCGGCTCCTCTCGGCTCCCAGAACGCTAGGCTACCGGGGCTGCTTGGCTTATTTTGCTCAGACTGTAAAACGCCGCTTTGTTTCAACAATTACAAATAAGGTGATGGGACTGGACGGACAGCCGGGCCTTCCGCTCCCGGGATCCTTTCAGAGCAATATCTTAACCACCCCCTGAGGCGACGGCAGCGACTGTGGGGGGCCGTTGGAAGGCATCTGTCCGAATTCCAGCCGTTTGCCCAACCTGCAGACGGAAAGGACCAGTGTGAGAGGGTGAAATGATGGACGGTGATTAATAACCCTCCCCAACGTGACAGGAACGCAGTCTGCTACGAGAGCAACCCCTTCTCCCCATTCCCGCGGGGAACAGCTTGGGGCCCGGGACAATTCTCAACCTGTAGGAGTCCATTTCCACATGTTTGGGATGGGAAAGGAAACACGTGCCGTTCTCCTGCCGGGCAGTGCTGAGTACAGTGCTTTGCACACAGTAAGTGCTCAATAAATACGATTGATGGAATGAACGAACGAATAAATGCTTGGACAGAGATTTATGAGAGTTTCATGGTTAGAAAACTATCGCCTCCTATCAATTTCTACTTATGGTACTTGTTAAGCACTTACTATGTGTCAAGCACCGAATTAAGGACGGGGACGGATTCATTCATTCATTCAATCGTATTTATTGAGCGCTTACTGTGTGCAGAGCACTGTACTAAGCGTTTGGGAAGTACAAATCGGCAATCTGTACGGATACGAGCTAACCTGGTTGGATGCAGACCCTATCCCACAAGGGGCTCCGAGTCGATCACCAATTTTTGATGAATTAACAGGCGGAGAAGTGACTTGCCCAAGGTCACACAGCAGACCAGTGGCAGAGCCGGGATTAGAACTCAAATCCTTCTGACGCCCAACCCCAGGCTCTCTCCACTCGGCCAAGCTGCTTCTCAATTCTGAAATTACAACCTAAGCATGACTTGAAAAAAAAGAAAACAAATCAAAACTTTAAGCCTCTGGTTTGTTGGGTTTTTTAAGATCTGGCCTGGATGCACCAAAACATCCTGCCCCAAGCAAGCAGCAAGTCCATTTCTGAATAAACAACTTAAATCTGGTGTTTTATTTCGTTTGAAAAGAGAAGCAGATGGCAGAGAGCGGCAATCGTTATTTCTACACTGAAGTCCAATTTCCTGAAGCTCTAAAAAAAACCCAAAATACACTTATTGGGAAAAGGTACCAGGGTCTGAAGCCTGAAGAATCAACGGCAGATTTCGGCTGGATTTGCTGCCTGGAGTGGCAGCTGCCAGCTCTGAGAAAATCCATTATAAACAGGGAATCACACTGGATTATCCGAACAAGAAATCGGATTATCCAAACAAACAAGAAATCTTGTCCCCAGCAAGTGTCAAGCCACTAGAAAAACTACCCACGTGGAGCCGGGTGGAAAAGGAAGATGCCTGTTTGCTCTTTTTCTTTTTTCCATAGCTGTCACCTTGGTTCAGCACAACTAGAGACACGGCCTGTAATACAAGCTGAACTCTCTTACAGCTACAAAGGAAATTTGTCGGATGGCACTGACCCTTTATCTCCCGAAGGCACGCTGGTACCGGCTGGCCTTTTGTCGCCGCTGTCTCTGATCTTGCTCCCTCGCCCCGAGAATGAGGCATTTATCCTGTTCGGAGACTGGTCGTACACAAAGTTTCGACAAGATGCCAGTTTAGACTCCAAGGCCTAAAGAGAAATAGATTCACTTCAGTTCAAAAAATTCGAAGAATGAACCTCATCTGCTGGCAGGTCTACAGGTGCTTGTTGGCCAAAGGGATTCAATCGGCTCTCCAATTCATTCATTCATTCAACTGCATTTACTGAGCGCTTACTGTGTGCAGAGTACTGTACTAAGCGCTTGGGAAGTCAAAGGTGGCAACATAGAGAGATGGTCCTACCCAACAAGGGGCTCACAGTCTAGAAGCGGGAGACAGACCACAAAACATGTGGACAGGTGTCAAGTCGTCAGAACATCAAATAGAATTAAAGCTAAATGCACATCATTAACAAAATAAATGGAAGTAAAATAGAGTAATAAATCTGTACAAACATAGAGACAGGTGCTGTGGGGAGGGGAAGGAGGTTGCGGAGGTGAGAATCTGTCACATAATGGAATAAGCCGAGCAGCCTTTCAAATCCTTCGGTCTCCATCTACATTTTCAACAAACTCCCAGATGACGATGATGATAATAATAATAATAATAATTGTGTTTGTTAAGCGCTTGCTATGTGCCAAACACTGTAGTTTGAGCTGGGGTAAATTCAAGATCAACAGGTCCCACGTGGGGCTCACAGTCTAAGGAAGGAGAACAGGTACCGAATCCCCTTTTTTGCCGACGCGGGAACTGAGGCACAGAGATGTTAAGTAACTTGCCCAAGGTTACAGAGCAGGTAAAGCAGCAGAGCAGGAATTAGAACCCAGGTCCTCTGACTCCCAAGCCCCCGTGGGACAAGCTGATCACCTTGTAACCTCCCCAGCGCTTCGAACAGTG
The DNA here is from genome assembly GCF_015852505.1 of Tachyglossus aculeatus. Taxonomy (NCBI): domain Eukaryota; kingdom Metazoa; phylum Chordata; class Mammalia; order Monotremata; family Tachyglossidae; genus Tachyglossus; species Tachyglossus aculeatus. Next base: position 71,217,423 of record NC_052086.1, read on the forward strand.
CTTTGCACATAGTAAGCGCTTAATAGATGCCATCATTATTATTATTATTGTGTTCTTTCCACAGGCCACACCTGAAGCAAATGGACAGGAGTGGATTTGCCATTCTGTCACGCAGGCGCTTAACCAACATTACTATTATTGCTCTCACTCTGAGTTCAACTCTTACTGCTCTCACTCTGAGTTTACACGAAAAAGGCATTCTCTGGCACACACAGTTATGCCTCTCTGTCCGAACTCACTCCCCAAACGCTGCAGCTGTAGAGGGAATCCTGCCACATTGGACCCTGCGCCTCTGTTTTGCTCTGTAACCTACTGGACAGGCCTACGAGTCTGAGGATCTGAATTCTAATCCCAGTTCGGGCGCTTGTCCGCCGCTGTGTGACCCTGGGCAAGTCTCTTAACTTTTCTGTGCCTCAGATACCTCATCTGTAAAACCGGGATTAAGACTGTAAACCCAAGCGGGACAACCACATCACCTTGTAACCTCCCGAGCGCTTCGAACCGTGCTTTGCACATAGTAAGCACTTAATAAATGCCATCATTATTATTATTATTAACGACTGTCATTAACCTGACTGGCTGATATCTACCCCAGGGCTTAGTACAGTGCCTTGCAAATAGTACGCATTTAAATTCAAATAAATAAATTTTAAAAAAACCACCCCAAAAAATAATTTTAAAAAGTGCTCAGATCAGCATGGCCTACTGGGAGGGGTGCAGGCCTGGGCTCCAGAGGACCTGGATTCTACCTAATCCCAGCTCTGCCATGTTACCTATAATAATAATAATAATGGCATTTATTAAGCGCTTACTATGTGCAAAGCACTGTTCTAAGCTCTGGGGAGGATACAAGGTGATCAGGTTGTCCCACGGGGGGCTCACAGTCTTCATCCCCATTTTACAGATGAGGTAACTGAGGCAAAGAGAAGCTAAGTGACTTGCCCAAAGTCACGCAACTCACAGTTGGCAGTTGGCTCCTATGTGAGTCCACTGTTGGGTAGGGACCGTCTCTATATGTTGCCAACCTGTACTTCCCTAGCGCTTAGTACAGTGCTCTGCACACAGTAAGCGCTCAATAAATATGATTGAAAGAATGTGACTTTGGGCAAGTCACTTAACTTCCCGGGGCGTGTTTCCTCATCTGTAAAATGGAAAGTCAATACCTGATCTCCCTCCACCTTCCCTATAGGGCAGCAACTGTATCCGACCTGATGAACTTGTATCTACCCCAGTGCTTGGAACAGTGTTTGCACATAACAGGGATGTAACAAATACCATAATTATAAAATGATTATATCATTTGTAAGGCACACGTTGCAATTCTAGACTGTGAGCCCTTTGTTGGGTAGGGACCGTCTCTATATTTTGCCATCTTGTACTTCCCAAGGGCTCAATACATTGCTCTGCACACAGTAAGCACTCAATAAATACGATGGAAGGAATGAATGAATTGAAAAATGTTTATCAGTTCCTTGCTGTTCATGTAAATGTTGCTCGGCCTTTTTTTTTCCTTTCGCTTTTTTCTCCCTGAGACATTTCCATGCCTCCTCCTCCAAAATTTGCCGCTCTAGGCTGTGGCCTACAGGAAATCCACCACTGAACTTAAATAGGCTCACCAAGGCAAAGGTTTTGCCTCTGTGAAAATAAAGCAAAATGGCACTCGGAGAGCATCAGATTTTCTGCAACACTGCCAAGAACCCGGGACACTAAAAATGTATCCACAAGTAAAGGTTGTGAGGATGGTTATTTTTTCTTCTTCATAAATTAAAGCAGCATCACCAACCATTAATTCCAAGTTTCCAAGAAACTCTAACTGTTGGTATGAGAGAGAACAGGCTGTGCTTAAATTTCATCACCTTCAGGGCATTATAAAAAATGAGAAAGAATATCTACATTGTTCCCTGAATACAAAGGTAGCCCTCCCTGTAGTTAATTTCAAACCTGCAAGGTCAAGTCCTCTGAATTGGCCTCTGCTTCCGTTCATGAAATTAACCCCTGGATGGATAAAAAGAGGTAAAGAGGATCTGGCTCTAAAATGGTAAGCCAGTCTCCCTCATTTTCTCCACTGAGAAAATCTGTCGGTTGCATTTGAAAAATGCACTTTGGGAAAGACGTTGCATCTGGATGAAGAAACGCTTAAACCACCCAACCTCACTGGGCAAAGGGCTAGAAGGGCTTTGTGATCCAGAGCAAACTACAGGATTCAGGTTATCAAAGGGAAGTAAAGATTTGTCTCACTTGGTTCTTTCCAAAAACTGTGTGGACATCGATGAGATGGTTACATTAATGCTACGCACCGCTTTCTTTTCAAAGCTAAACTGTTCGATCCCTCCAAATGGCTTGTTTGGATTAGTGAGAAGCAGGAATAAATTTAAAATGGGCTGCAGAAAGGGCTAAATCCAAGCCTTAGCTTCACAAATTCCTTCCATCGATCTGCCCATGCAGAGATCCAATTTCTGGTACTGTTATCCGACATTTATTTAATGCCTACAGGGTGGAGGGATTTCATCAAGAACGCAGGAGAAAAGCACCTCCTTGAACTTACCCCCACCTTCCGGAGCAAGTCTCCGACAATGTTGAGTGCAGATATCCTGGCTGCCGGTGTCAGAGGAGTCCCACTGCAGGACTCATCCAAACCTTCGGATAAGAGCGAGGAAAGAACGGAGGCGAGTTCAGTTCCCAAATTATGTTTTCCCTTTTTGTTTTCATTCTGAAGAGCTCATCCAGTGGTATTTACTGAGTGCCTCCTTTTTTAAAAAATGGTATTTGTTAAGCCCATACTGTGTGTCAGGCACACAGACAGAAGCTAATCAGGTCGGACACAATCCCCGTTCCACATGGGGCTCACAGTTTTAATCCTCCATTTACAGATAAGGTAACTGAGGGCACAGAAGAGTTAAGCAACTTGCCCAAGGTCACACACAGCAGATAAATGGTGAAGCTGGGATTCGAATCCAGGTCCTTCAGGCCTGTGCTCTTTCTATCAGGCCACGCTGCTTCTCGTCCTGTGTACACAGTCAGGCCTCAGTATCTAAGCATTTGGTAGGGTCCCAGAGAGGCAGAAGCCGTGATCCACAACCTTATCACCACCACTAACAGTTGATTTGAAGCGGGCCTCTCTGCGCGAGATCCATTTCCTAAGGAGATCAGCCACGTCTTCCCATAGTATCCTTTCGCATTTAAGTCTAACAAACTCTACAAAGCCAACAAGCTGTTAATAATAGAGAAAAGGATCCGCAGATGTTTGAGAATCTTATTTGTTGCTTACTCTCGCTCTAATTCTGGGAAGTAGAGGAGTCCAGCGCTTAGAACAGTGCTTTGCACATAGTAAGCGCTTAAATACCATCATTATTATTATTATTACTACTAGCTCTGTCTCAAAAATGGGGAAACCGAGGCTTTCCTATGTAACCTAGTGGACAGGCCTAGGAGTCAGAGGATCTGAATTCTAATCCCAGTTCGGGCACTTGTCTGCTGCTGTGTGACCTTGGCCAAGTCTCTTAAATTTTCTGTGCCTCAGATAACTCATCTGTAAAACGGGGATTAAGACTGTAAACCCAAGTGGGACAACCGCATCACCTCGTAACCTCCCCAGCGCTTAGAACAGTGCTTTGCACAAAGTAAGCGCTTAATAAATGCCATCGTTATTATTATTATTATTCAGGACTGTCATTAACCTGACTGGCTGATATCTAAAGATGGGGAAACCGAGGCAGAGGGTGGCTTCTGCCTTCTGTGGAGTCACAACAGTCAGGTAGAGGCAGTGTCGGAAAACACCGCCTAGTCCACGACGTCAAAGCCGTTTCAACTGTTCCGAAACTATCATTTTCTACCCGCAGCTTCCCATCTCTCCAGCCCAGGAAGCTTGTTTCTTCGGACTCTTACCTCTCCTTAGGGACGCAGGTGTGTTTATACTGGCGCCAGGTCCCCGATTTCCCACGGGCGTCGAAGACACGGACATGGTGGCCTGCACGGCTGTGTCCGTTCTCTCTGCTCCCTGCGAGGTGTGTACGGGGGTTCGGGGCTTCTCTTGCTTCTGCTGAACTGCCAGCTCCTGTCGTAAGTCTTAAGGGTTGGGAGGTGGGGAGAGGGAGAGAGCGAGAGAACGAGAAAGACAGAGAGAAAGGAGGAGAGAAGGGTATTCATTCATTCATTCATTCATTTGATGGTATTTATTGAGCGCTTACTATGTGCAGAGCACTGTACTAAGCGCTTGGAAAGCATAATTTAGCAACAAATGGAGACAATCCCTGCCCAACAATGATTTCACAGTCTAGAAGGGGGAAACCATCCACCGTCCAACCACCATCCATCCAACCATCCATTCATCCATCCATCCATCCATCCATCCATCCATCCATCCATCCATCGATCATTCATTCATTCAATCGTATTTAGGGACCATCCATCCACCATCCATCCCTCCATCCCCCCCCCCACTCATCCATCTATTCCTTCATCCATCCATCTATCATTCATTCATTCATTCATTCGATCATATTTAGGGACCATCCACCATCCATCCCTCCATCCCCCCCTCATCCACCCATCTATTCCTTCATCCATCCATCCATCGATCTATCATTCATTCATTCAATCATATTTAGGGACCATCCACCATCCATCCCCCCACTTTTCCATCCATCTATTCCTCCATCCATCCACCATCCATTCATCCATCCATCCATCTATCATTCATTCATTCAATCATATTTAGGGACCATCCAACCACCATCCATCCCTCCATCCCCCCCACTCATCCATCCATCTATTCCTTCATCCATCCATCATTCATTCATTCATTCAATCATATTTAGGGACCATCCACCATCCCGAGTTGGTCCTTCCATATCTGAATCCCCATCCTGGGAAATGGAATGGATCGTGAAAAGCTACAAAAGGCTTTTTCTAGCACCAACGCCTAGAGTTTCTCTCATCAGACCCTCAAAATGGCACTGAGTGGCTACAACCTAGTAAGTCGGTCCCTCTTCCCATCCCTGGCGTGATCGTATGAGCAGCTAAATGATAATAATGATGGTAGTTGTTAAGCGCTCACTATGTATCAAATACTGTCTTAAGCGCCGTTCTAACTGCACCCACCTCTGGCTTCATCCTTCAATCGCTGGACAGACTCGAGGAGATTCTCCTTCTCATCCAGTTCACTCTCCAGAAAGGCATTTCTCTCAATGGCCTGATTCAACCGCTGTTCGAAATCTTCCAAAGACATGATCGTGGCCCTGAGGAGGAGAAGAGTGACCCGGAAGTTCAAGCTATAAATCCCACCGTGCCAAAGGACAAAAGGAAAGGTCTTTGGCCAAAGCGGATAAAGAATCCCTTTCTCGGAGAAAACCAAGGTTTTAGCTTTTCTCGAGAAATCGCCGCCACTCTCTCTTCTGGAGAGGCCAGAGAAAGAATGAGGACAGAAAGCACATCCATCTCACGTTGCCTGCCTATTGCCACCCAATCCAGTGTCAACCAGCCTACAGTTTGCAATACCAAAGCTTTCTCTTCTTCATCCTACCGCTTGGCTCTTTCCAAGTCATCGTTAGCTTGCTCCAACTCTCGGATGTATTTCTGCAGTTGATCTTTAATTGCCTTAGTCTGTGCCAGGTCATCTTCTAATGAGGAGATCTGCCGGTAACCTTCCGAATGCTGCGTTTCAAACTTTTCCTGATCAAAAGTAAAACCAATGCCACATGAGTGGTCCGGTATTTCTCATGTGCATATTTACCCAATCTCCCTCTTGCCTCACAAAATTAAAATCTGGATCCCAGCTATTGCCTGAATTACCTAGAGTCTCCTCACTGAGTCTATCCATTAAAGAAGGACAAGATTTTCTTACCTTACCAGACACCTCAAGGATTACCCACTCAATTAATATGGAGCCATTATTTTTGTTAATTGGAAAATACATTTCAAGGAATGGGCCTATTTGATTGGATTCTTTTCCCCCCATATCTTTCTAATGTGTGTTCTTGACAACAAAAGCATATTCCCCGCAGCCAGAAGGAAACAGAAGTATTGAATGCTCAATGTTGGGAAGATGTTCAACATAAAAAATGATTTATGGAGGTTAACCTTGGGGGTTATTTATCTGTTCAGAAAGAGGAGAAATGAACAAGATGACCTCTGAAGACTTGTATGAAACTAGCAATTCAGATTACAGATCGGTTAACTAAGAAAAATTTAAAAAGAGAGAAAAAGAATCTTGCCTCAGATTTTTCTAAATATCAGTGGTAGAATATCATTAATTTTTTGCCGGAGTCTAACTAAAATGGACTGAAGCACGGGCTCGGGAGTCAGAGGTCATGGGTTCAAATCCCGGCTCCGCCAGTTGTCAGCTGTGTGACTTTGGGAAAGTCACTTCACTTCTCTGTGTCTCAGTTACCTCATCTGTAGAATGAAGATTAAGACTGTGAGCCCCCCGTGGGACAACCTGATCACCTTGTATCCCCCCAGAGCTTAGAACAGTGCTTTACACATAGTAAGCACTTAACAAATGTCTTATTATTATTATTATTATTATTATTATTGTTATTATTATTCAGACCAGGGGCTTTCATTTGGGAAAATGAAGGTCTAATTTAAAACTAAAAAAGTACCACTCCTTTTCTTTACTGGTTGTGTAAACAAAGCCATTTGTAGAATTAAATACGAGGCAGTCAGTGGAAGTGCAGTAAATGATGTAACAGAGTCCTGGAGCATGGAAAAAAAATCCAAGAAACTTGCATATTAATTACAGGGAGGGAGCAGCAAATACATTCTCTATTCTTTCAGCTTTTGTTCCCTTCAGAGCTCTGGTTCTTGGCCCTGAGACCCTGCTATCAACGTCAGATAAAAAGCTACCAAACAAGGAAGCAGAGGAGATGTCACTTCCCAGTAACACTCCTATGTTCATACCAGACGCCCTAGGCAAGGCTTTGCTAGTATTACATCATTTATTTACAGATTCTCTATAAACTCGCAATCAAATACCTAGGGAGGTGGATGAGCCACGCACAGCGGGTGGTTTTGAAAATTGACCTAAATTTAGACCCAGGTCCTGAAAGCAAAGCTATCCGACTTCTTTACACACTCGAGATTTCAAATCTCCTCTCGGACAGTCGGGCGAGAAAAACCATCGCTGGGATGTTCCGCTTTTGTTTTCTGTTAATTATAATAAACCGTCAGCTGATGCAGTCTCAATGGATTCTCTGTCTCTTCCCACACAGGCTTTTATAGTCGGATCAGAATGAATGAGTCAATTGTCAACAAGCCGTTCTCTGAGGAGCGTACTGGAACGAAGCGTGTTAAAATGAAATCTTTTTTATCCTGGATACTTACTTTTTAATACATGTTTGGGTATTTTTGTGAGAGGGTTTTTTCAGCTGTAATTTGCTCCGCTACTGTATCTCCCTATCCCTTTCCTAATTAGGAGCTTCTGGGATGTTTTGAAGAACTAATCTTCCACCATTAGTGATACTGCTTGCACTTCCAAAATGTGCTAAGTGCTGATCCATTAGACTGAAAACTCGCTGAGGGGAGAGACTGAGCCTTCTCCTATTGCATGTTTCCCAAAGCACTTTAGACAGGGTGCTGAATATAACAGGCAATTAATAAATATGTGGGGACGGGGGGAGAAGAGGAGGAGGAGGAAGAAGGGGAAGAGGAAGGTGCAGGAGTTTATGATCTAAGGATAACCGTCATCTTAACGGGATTTCATAGTTTCAAATTTCTATTTACCTGTAGCCTTGGAGAAGAAATGGAGGCAATTCTGCTTCCCTTTGAAGGCCCAGGGGGAAAATTAAGTCTATGACTAATTGATCAAGGTTGCTTCCCCTCCCGGCCCAAGGACTTTCCAGGCACTAAAGCACTCCTATGTACATATCCATAATTTATTTATATTAATGTCTGTCTTCCCTCCTAGACTGTAAGCTCACTGTGGGCAGGGAAAGTGTCTACCAACTCTGTTACGTTAGTACAGTGCTCTGCACACAGTAAGTGCTCAATAAATATGGCTGATTCACTGATCGATCCTAGAGGATTGCCTGTGATGCTGTTTTAACTAGACACAGGTAGCTTTGACCTACCAAAAATTAGGAAATCATAAAAAAATTTCCTTACCACATCTTGCCCTATCACCTGAAAGATAGAACCCCACGAACACGCATGATTCAATTTTCTGTCAAGTCTCCTTTACCTTAATTGTTTCAAGTTCCATGCGGAGGCGATTATTTTCTGACAAAAGATCCCGGTTCCTGGTTTCCATTTGTTGCAACTGCGCTTCTAGTTCCGCTTCATATTCTCTGCTTCCTTCTTGAAATTCACGCAGTTCCTCCTCTGAATTCTCTGCCCTAAAACGGATTACCCGATCCCCAAATTACTTCCTGGTGTTCAAGAACAATTGCGGTTAACTTAATAAACACCCTCTAAAATGCCACTTCTTGAATCTCCCCCTTTTCCCCCAATTCCCGCTTCATTTCCCCAACTCCTGGGAAGCAGCAAGGCTCAGTGGAAAGAGCACGAGTAAGTAGAGGACTTAGGTACTGATTCTGGTTCTGCCAGTTGTCTTTGGGCAGCTCATTTAACTTCTCTGTGCCTCAATTTCCTCAGCTGTGCAATGGAGATTCAATACTTCTTCTCCCTCCTACTTAAACTCGGAGTACCATGTGGGACCGGGATTGTGTCCAACCTGATTAACTAGATCTATCCCAGAGCTTAGAATCGTGCTTGACACACAGTAAGCACTTAACAAATACCACAATAAATACAAAATAACTTACAGGGGTAGCACCAAATCCTATTCTACTTTAATTGGGTAGGGACCGTCTCTATAGGTTGCCAACTTGTCCTTCCCAAGTGCTTAGTACAGTGCTCTGCACACAGTAAGCACTCAATATGATTGAATGAAGGAAATCCATATTTACAGAAAATAAAAAACCACTGGAATGATACCATGCTTTTGAGGTTATAAGAAAAATAAAAAAGGGCAACTCAAGACCATAAGCTATCTTGTCTGGACACTGATGTGCTGTCACCCTGAAAACAAGATATGATTAAAGAAACCCACCATGCTGAGCCTGGGGAGAGAGCCCTTTTGTTGATTCTCGCGATTACAGGATACATGTAGACTGCAAGCTCCTTGTGAGTAGGGAACATGTCTACCAATTCTGTTATATACACTTAGCCACCCTATCGCTAACTTTCTCACTGTACCCCAATCTCATCTATCTCACCGCCCATGTCCTGCCTCTGGCATGGAACACCCTCCCTCTTCAAATCCGATGGACAATGACTCTCCCCGCTCCCTTCAAAGCCTTATTGAAGGCCCATCTCCTCCAAGACGCCTTCCCTGACTAAGCCCTCCTTTCTGCTTCTCAATCAATCAATCAATCACATTTATTGAGCGCTTACTGTGTGCAGAGCACTGTACTAAGCACTTGGGAAGTACAAGTTGGCAACATATAGAGACAGTCCCTACCCAACAGTGGGCTCACAGTCTTCTCCCACTCCCTTCTGTTTTGCCCTGACTTTGCTCATCCACCCGGGCCCATCCCCAAAGTGCTTAAGTATCTATCTGTCATTTATTTATTTATTTATATTAATGTCTGTTTCCCCACTCTCGACTGTAAGCTCTCTGTGGGCAGGGAATGCGTCTGTTTATTGCCATCCTGCAAAGTGGCCACAGGTGAAACAGTAGTTTAAAGACCCAGTGGAGTCCAGCAGAGTGCCATGGGTCCCCCCTCCTTCCTCTCTCCCTCCCCCCTGCCCTACCTCCTTCCCCTCCCCACGGCACCTGTATATATGTTTGTACAGATTTATTACTCTATTTATTTTACTTGTACATATATACTATTCTGTTTATTTTATTTTGTTAATATGTGTTGTTTTGTTGTCTGTCTCCCCCTTCTAGACTGTGAGCCTGCTACTGGGTAGGGACCGTCTCTATAAGTTACCAACTTGTACTTCCCAAGAGTTTAGTACAGTGCTCTGCACACAGTAAGCACTCAATAAATACGATTGAATGAATGAATGAATACTGTACTCTCCCAAGTGCTTAGTACAGTACGCTGCACACAGTAAGCGCTCAATAAATGAATGAATGCTTTCCCAAGCACTTAGTACAGGGTTCTGCACATAGTAAGTACTCAATAAAAAACACTGATTGATGAAATCTAATGTGAGCTCACTGTTGGGTAGGGACCATCCCTATATGTTGCCAACTTGTACTTCCCAAGCGCTTAGTACAGTGCTCTGCACACAGTAAGCGCTCAATAAATACGATTGAATGAAAATCCACAGGGGGAAAAGTGGTGGGGTGGAGGAGAATGGTTGGCATTTGCTGAACTCACCGTTGCTTATATTTCATAGCCAGGTCTTTCCAATCACTAGCTTCTTCCTCCACACGGCTGAAACTATTTCTTCCCGAGTCTTCCATGATGAAACTGTGGAGTGAGCTCAGGCGCTCATTTCATGGTGTCTGAAGGAAGGGGCACAAAAAGGCGTACACATCTGACATCCAAAAAACTCAACCTTCAGTCATGAGGTTCCCTGATCTCACATCATTCCCGTTCTTCTTATCCTTCAAAGTGAAATCATGCCAAAGGATCGATATTAAAGAACAAAAAGCAAAACATACCCTGACACAACCAGCCCCACAACAGAAGTTCTGACTAGGGAGAGGGAAAAAACAGACATTTGTGTGACGAAGCATTAGAGAAGAAGTGCGGCCTAGTAGATAGAGCCGTGGCCCGGGAGTTAGAAGGACCTGTGGGACTCTTCGCTTCTCTGGGCCTCAGTTACGTCACCTGTATAATGGGGATCATTCATAATGACAATAATAGTAATAATAATGGTATTTGTTAAGCACTTACTATGCGTCAAGCACCATTCTTGTGCTGGAGTGGATACAAGTTAATCAGGTTGTCCCATGTGGGGCTCACAGTCTTCATCCCCATTTTAGAGAGGAGTACACTGAGGCCCAGAGAAGTTAAGTGTTTTGCCCAAGGTCACACAGCAGACAAGGTGCGGAGCCGGGATCGCCTTCAAGAGGTTAAAGCAATGCTGTGGATGCTCTGTCTCTGGTAGAGCAGGTGACTCCATCTCTCTTCTCTCTTCTGTTTCATCTCTCTCTCCCCCCCTTTGTCTCTCTCCATCTCTCTGCTCACTATCTTTCATCTCTCTCTGTCTCTCTCCATCTCTCTTCTCTCTGTTTCATCTCTCTCCATCTCTCTGCTTGCCATCACCCATCTCTTCTCTCACCTCTCTCTCACCTCTTCATCTCTTCCGCCTCCATCTTTCCTCTCTGTCTCTCTTCTCTCTTCTGTTTCATCTCTCTCTTCCCTCTTTGTCTCTCTCCATCTCTCTGCTCTCTATCTCTCATCTTTCACCTCTCTCATTCATTCATTCAATCGTATTTATTGAGCGCTTACTGTGTGCAGAGCACTGTATTAAGCGCTTGGGAAATCCAAGTTGGCAACATATAGAGATGGTCCCTACCCAACAGCGGGCTCACAGTCTAGAAGGGGGAGACGGACAGCAAAACAAAACATATTAACAAAATAAAATAGAATAAATATGTACAAATAAAATAGAGTAATAAATCCGTACAAACATATAAACATATATACAGGTGCTGTGGGGAGGGGAAGGAGGTAAGGTGGGAAGGAGGGGGAGAGGAAGGAAAGTCACACAGACTCTCTCACCTCTTTATCCCAGACTGAGCCGCCTCCTTCCTCTCCCCCTCCTCCCCGCACCTCTATATACGTATATATGTTTGTACATATTTATTACTCTATTTTACTTGTACATATTTATTCTATTTATTTTATTTTGTGAATATGTTTTGTTTTGTTGTCTGTCTCCCCCTTCTAGACTGTGAGCCCGCTGTTGGGTAGGGACCGTCTCTAGATGTTGCCAACTTGGACTCCCCAAGCGCTTAGTACATTGCCTTGCACACAGTAAACGCTCAATAAATACGATTGAACGAATGAAGGAAATCAGCACGATTTCTCAAGACTTAAATCGAGAAGACAAATGTTGGAGGGAAGGAATTGACTACAGACTAAATGCCTCTACCTTAAAAGCAAGTTTTCAGGAGAATTCAACCATCACTTCAGGGGCAGAGCTAAGCAAGAGCTTCACTTTGCTACCACACAACTATGGCATTAGTTTGGTTTTCTAGCACCCCTTAAAAACATTTCAAAGCTTTTGCCCTGGGAATCGAACATCCTGAGGGCTGGATGTCTCGCCTTCCCCCGTTTGTATTTTCTTGGGTGCCCAAAACAACATTTATCATTGTCCAAATAAAAACCGTACACAGGCCTGCGAGTCAGAAGGACCTAGGTTCTAATCCTAGCTCCGCCAATTGTCAGCTGTTGGACCGTGGGTACGTCACTTCACTTCTCCGAGCCTCAGTTACCTCATCCGTAGAATGGGGATGAAGACTGTGAGCCCCCTGTGGGACATGGACTGTGTCCGACCTGATTAGTACGTATCTACCCTAGCGCTTAGTACAGTGCCTGCCAATTTGCCAATTCCTCTCTACTGGAAACAACAGATAAAAGCAGCTTGGCCTAGTGGATAGAGCATGGGCCTGAGAGTTGGAAGGTCCTGGGTTCTAATCCCGGCTCTGCCACTTGTCTGCGATGTGACTTTGGGCAAGTCACTTCACTTCTGTGTCTCAGTTACCTCATTTGTAAAACGGAGGTTAAGACGGTGAGCCCCATGAGGGACATGGATTGTGTCCAATTTGATTACCTTATAGCTACCCCAGGGTTTAGAACAGTGCCTGCCTCATAGTAAGCGCTTAACAAATACCATTAAAAAGAGAGAAAGAGAGAGAGAGAGAGAGAGAGAGAGAGAGAGAGAGCCCCACCCCTGCACCTACAACCTGAAATGGGATATGTAATAATAATAATGATGGCATTTATTAAGCGCTTACTATGTGCAAACCCCTGTTCTAAGCGCTGGGGAGGTTACAAAGTGATCAGGTTGTCCCATGGGGGGCTCACAGTCTTAATCCCCATTTTACAGATGAGGTAGCTGAGGCCCAGAGAAGTGAAGTGACTTGCCCAAAGTCACACAGCTGATAATTGGTGGAGCCGGGACTTGAACCCATGACCTCTGACTCCAAAGCCCGGGCTCTTCCCACTAAGCCACGCTCTTTCTCGCTTCTTCTAGCTGCTCCTCGTATATATGAAAAATATATGGCGTAGAGGATAGAGCAGAGGCCTGGGAATCTAATCCCGGCTCTGCCGCATCTCTGCTGTGTGACCTTGGGCAAGTCACTTCACTTCTCAGGGCCTCAGTTGCCTCATCTGTAAAATGGGGATTGAGAGCGTGAGCCCCAGGCGAGACAGGGACTATGTCCAACCCAATTTGCTTGTATCCACCCCAGCACAGAGTAAGCGCTTAACAAGTACCACAATTATTATTACTGCTACCATCCCACTGCTTCTGGGGGCAAACAGGGACCAGCATTAAGAAAAAGCAACTAAGCTTGTCACCTTGACACTCACACCTGCCTCTTTCCCATATTTTATTCAGGCAGAAGCCAGCATTTGCCAAAGTCAAATGTTCTCGGCAAGGTTGCTTTCCTGGCTTTAATCCTATTCCTCAGGTACACGCCTGCCAGGGCCACGATTAGCGAGAAATGCATGTCCCAGCTTCTTCCCTCTATCGCCGCTTCGAAAAGAGACGTAATCCGTACGCAAAATTGATGGGTTTGGATGCATTAGAAATATCTGCCCCAACATGCAAGCTTAGGAGGGGTAAAACTGGAACCAATCGCACACGAACAGGAGACAAGTACATCCCTTATAAAATTCTGTCGTTTCACTTTCAGAAGGCCAATTAGAACAAAAAAATTTACCCTAGAAATACTCACTTGGGGTGTTCTTCTGATTTCAATTCACAGAAAAAGCAGAACACTCTTGTTGAGGTTTTTGCTCAAGCAATCCGCCAGCACAGCTAGTCTCAGGCATTACAAAAACCCACGAAGCCAACAGGAACTGATGTTACACACTCCTCCCTCTCCTCCTCCTCCCCTCCTGACCAGCAGAGAAAACAGAATCGCCCAAAAAGAAGTTGCCAAAGAGCATCAGCACATTCTCCTGCAGCTTTGCGATTATGATGCAAGCCTCACATCCTGGAAAAATGATATCACCGGAGCAAACGTGCTCAGAGCGGGCGAGACCGGCTTCTGGAGGAAAGCTAACTCGAATGTGTGTGTACTTCCAAAGCTTTAAGCAGATGAACATCTGCACAAGCTTTCTGTTCGCATGACTTTTAGAGTCCTACGAAATAGTCTTGCGAGCGATGGGAGGGCAACACCCCTCGCTCAGGATAGCGACAAACCAAGCCAAGTGAAAACATAATAATATACCCGGAAGAATGATGTGCTGTGGTTTCCCAAACGGGTCATTTGACTGGGCCCGGCGGGGCATGAAAGCCGTTCTCCCCCCCCCTCTTTTTCTAAAATGGCATTTATTAAGCCCTTACTGTGTGCCAGGCACTGTTCTAAGAGCTGCGGTAGATTCAAGTTAATCGGGTTGGACACAGTCCATGTTCCACATGGGCTCCCAGCTGTAATCCCCATTTGACCGATGAGGTAACTGAGGCACAGAGAAGTGAAGTCACTTGCCCAAGGTCACACAGCAGACAAGTGGCAGAGCCAGGATTAGAACTCAGGTTTCCTGACTTCCAGATCTGTGGTCTTTTCACTAGGCCATGCTGCTTCCCGGTCTCTCTCTCCCCCCTGCCATATGTCTCCATACTCTGTCTCTTCTCTCTCTCCTTTCAGTGTTTGTCGCTGTCTCTCCCCTCTGTCTCTTTCCATCCCCTCTCTCACTGTCTCTCTGTCTCTCCCTCTGTGTCTGTCCTCTCTCTCATTCTCTCTCTCTGTCTCTCCTCTCTCTGACTCTCTGTCTCTCCTCTCTCTGATTCTCCTCTCCATCTCTCTCACTGTCTTGTCTCCCCTCTCTCTGACTCTCCTCTCCATCTCTCCCGCTGTCTGTCTCTCCTCCCTGACTCTCCTCTCCATCTCTCCCGCTGTCTGTCTCTCCTCTCCATCTCTCTCGCTGTCTGTCTCTCCCACTATCTGTCTCTCCTCTCTCTGTCTGACTCTCCTCTCCATCTCTCCCGCTGTTTGTCTCTCCTCTCTCTGACTCTCCTCTCCATCTCTCCCGCTGTCTGTCTCCCCTCTCTCTGTCTCTCCTCTCCTCTCCCTCTCTGACTCTCCTCTATGACTCTCCTCTCCATCTCTCCCGCTGTCTCTCCTTTCTCTGACTCTCCTCTCCATATCTCCCGCTGTCTGTCTCCCCTCTCTGTCTCTCCTCTCCATCTCTCTCACTGTTTCTCCTCTCTCTCTGACTCTCCTCTCCGACTCTCCCGCTGTCTGTCTCTCCTCTCTCTGTCTGACTCTCCTCTCTCTGACTCTCCTCTCCATCTCTCCCGCTGTCTGTCTCCCCTCTCTGACTCTCCTCTCCATCTCTCCCGCTGTCTGTCTCCCCTCTCTGTCTCTCTTCTCCATCTCTCTCACTGTGTCTCTCCTCTCTCTGTCTGACTCTCCTGACTCTCCTCTCCATCTCTCCTGCTCTCTGTCTCTCCTCTCTCTGTCTGACTCTCCTCTCTCTGCCTCTCCTCTCCATCTCTCCCGCTGTCTGTCTCTCCTCTCTCTGTCTCTCCTTTCCACCTCTCTCCCTGTCTGACTCTCCTCTCTCTGTCTCTCCTCTCCATCTCTCTCGCTGTCTGTCTCTCCTCTCTGTCTGACTCTCCTCTCTCTGACTCTCCTCTCCATCTCTCCCGCTGATGGTCTCTCCTCTCTCTGTCTGACTGTCCTCTCTGACTCTCCTCTCCGTCTCTCCCGCTGTCTGTCTCACCTCTCTCTGTCTCTTCTCTCCATCTCTCTCGCTGTCTGTCTCTCCTGTCTCTGACTCTCCTCTCCATCTCTCCCACTGTCTGTCTCTCCCCTCTGTCTCTCCTCTCCATCTCTCTCGCTGTCTGTCTCTCCTCTCTGTCTGACTCTCCTCTCTATCTCTCCCGCTGTCTGTCTCTCCTCTCCATCTCTCTCGCTGTCTGTCTCTCCTCTCCATCTCTCTCGCTGTCTGTCTCTCCTCTCTCTGACTCTCCTCTCCATCTCTCCCGCTGTCTGTCTCTCCTCTCCATCTCTCTCGCTGTCTGTCTCTCCTCTCTCTGACTCTCCTCTCCATCTCTCCCGCTGTCTGTCTCTCCTCTCTCTGTCTGACTCTCCTCTCCATCTCTCTCGCTGTCTGTCTCTCCTCTCCCTGTTTCTTTCTCTCCTCTCTCTCTGTCTCTCCTTTCTCTCTGTCTCCTCTCTCTCCCTTGTTCCCCTCTCTGTCTACCTCTCCTCTCCATCTGTCTCCTCTGTCAGTCTCTCTCTGTCTCTTTCCCCTCTCTGTCTGTCTCTCTTCTGTCTCTCCTCTCTCTCTCCCAGCAAGACTCTTAAGTACATTTCATCTAAGCCTGAAACTAACTTCAGAGCCCAAGGGGAGGAGAAACCTTGGACTGAAAAACTGCCAGATGTCAAAGATAGCTCTTTAGCAAATGGGAAAAACAAACAGACCGGGAAGCCCCGTCAATCACCCAAAACCCTCCCCATTACTGCAATGTGGCATCCCAATGCACTCTACAGAAAGGAACACATAACAAACTCCAAATCAGCAGCCCCTGCAAAGGCCAACTTGTTTAAAAGAAGATGAAAAAGGTCATCGTCCCCAAGCTAAAAAGAACCAGCCTCCTCAGGCAAACTGTGAAGAAGAGATCTAAGGCACCTTAAATTCTACTGACACTCTGAAATGGCACCGAGAAAAAACCCACAGTTTTGAGGTACAGTTTTTTCCTCTCCTCCTTCCCCTCCCCACAGCACCAGTATATACATTTGTACAGACTTATTACTCTATTTTACTTGTACATATTTACTATTCTATTTATTTTGTTAATGATGTGCACCTAGCTTTATTTCTATGTGTTCTGATGACTTGACGCCTGTCCATTTGTTTTGTTTTGTCTTCTGTCTCCCCCTTCTAGACTGTGAGCCCGTTGTTGGGTAGGGACCGTCTCTATATGTTGCCAACTTGGACTTCCCAAGCGCTCAGTACAGTGCTCTGCACACAGTAAGCGCTCTGCACACAGTAAGCGCTCAATAAATACGATTGAATGAAATGAATGAATATCGCATCCCTTGTAAAATGGAGATAAAAACTGTGAGCCCCCGTGGGACAACCTGATCACCTTGTAACCTCCCCAGCGCTTAGAACAGTGCTTTGCACATAGTAAGCGCTTAACAAACACCAACATTATTATTATTATTATTCCTCACATCAAGGAGGATGGGTCTTGCAGAAGACGGGATTCCCCTCCACCTCAGAAGCAGCATAACGGAGTGGATAGAGCACAGGCCTGGGTCCTGGGTTCTAGTCCTGCCTCCGCCACGTGTCTGCTGTGTGACCTTGGGCAAGTCACTTCTCTGCCTCGGGTACCTCACCTATAAATGGGGGCTGGCCTGTGAACCCTGTGTGAGAGACGGACTGTGTCCAACCTGAGTAGCTTGTATCTACCCTTCTAGACTGTGAGCCCATTGTTGGGTAGGGACCATCTCTATATGTTGCCAACTTGTACTTCCCAAGCGCTTAGTCCAGTGCTCTGCACATAGTAAGCGCTCAATAAATACGATTGAATGAATGAATCCCCATCCCCCCCGGCTTACCTCCTCCCCCCACAGTACCTGTATATATATGTATATATGTTTGTACATATTTATTACTCTATTTTATTTGTACATATTTATTCAATTTATTTTATTTTGTTAATATGTTTTGTTTTGTTGTCTGTCTCCCCTTTCTAGACTGTAAGCCCGCTGTTGGGTAGGGACCATCTCTCTATGTTGCCAACTTGGACTTCCCAAGCGCTTAGTACAGTGCTCAGCACCCAGTAACCACTCACTAAATACGATTGAAGGAATGAATGTTGTCTGCCTCCCCCTTCTAGACTGTGAGCCCGCTGTTGGGTAGGGACCGTCTATGTTGCCAACTTGGGCTTCCCAAGCGCTTAGTACAGTGCTCTGCACACAGTAGGCGCTCAATAAATACGATTGAATGAATGATGTCCACATGTTTTGTTGTCTGTCTCCCCCTTCTAGACTGTGAGCCCACTGTTGGGTAGGGCCCGTCTCTCTATGTTGCCAACTTGGACTTCCCAAGCGCTTAGTACAGTGCTCAGCACCCAGGAAGTGCTCAATAAATACGATTGAAGGAATGAACGTCGTCTGCCTCCCCCTTCTAGACTGTGAGCCCGCTGTTGGGTAGGGACCGTCTATGTTGCCAACTTGGGCTTCCCAAGCGCTTAGTACAGTGCTCTGCACACAGTAGGCGCTCAATAAATACGACTGAATGAATGAATGACCGTCCACATGTTTTGTTTTGTTGCCTGTCTCCCGCTTCTGGACTGTGAGCCCGCTGTTGGGTAGGGACCGTCTCTAGATGTTGCCAACTTGGACTTCCCAAGCGCTTAGTACAGTGCTCTGCACACAGTAAGTGCTCAATAAATAGGATTGAATGAATGAATGAATAAATGAATGAATGAATGAAAAGGGGAAACTGAGGAAGGGAGGGCCAGGGAGGAAACGTGGCCTTGGGGAAGAGGTGGGGGGGAAGCCAGAGGGGCAGGGGGGAGAGTGGGGGTCACCTGCTCCGGTCCGCACTTACCGGGATTCCGGGCTCCGGGCTGCCGGTCCAGCTTCCAGCTCAGCTCCGCTCCGCTCCGATCCGCTCCGGGTCCTGGGCCGGGCCCCGGCTGCGCGCGCACGCCGGAGGCCACGCCCCCTTCGCCGTCCGCGCCCCCCCATTGGCCGCAGCCCCGCGGGACGTCTCCCGGCTCCACCAATCGGAGCCTCGGGGCGCCTTTTGGAAACTTTTTTTTTCTTTCCCCTCTAGAGGGCCGCAGCGCGCGCGAGACCGTCCGCGCCGGGCCGCGCCGCGCCGGATCCCTCCGCCGAGCAGCCGGCGCTCGCTCCGGCCGCCCGTCAATCAACCGGTCACTCATTCATTCATTCATTCAGGCCTGTGGATTGAGCGCCTCCTGTGCGCACAGCACTGTACTAAGCGCTCCCAGACTGAGCCCCCTCCTTCCTCTCCCCTTCCCCACACCACCTGTATATATGTATATATGTATTTATTACTCTATTTATTTTATCTGTACATATTCTATTTATTTTATTTTGTTTTATCTGTACATATTTATTCTATTTATTTTATTAATACGTTTTGTTTTTGTTGTCTGTCTCCCTCTTCTAGACTGTGAGCCCACTCTAATTTATACATATTTATTCTATTTATTCTATTTTAATACGTTTTGTTTTGTTGTCTGTCTCCCCCTTCTAGACTGTGAGCCCACTCTAATTTGTACATATTTATTCTATTTTAATACGTTTTGTTTTGTTGTCTGTCTCCCCCTTCTAGACTGTGAGCCCACTCTAATTTGTACATATTTATTCTATTTTAATA
Source organism: Tachyglossus aculeatus (assembly GCF_015852505.1). NCBI lineage: Eukaryota > Metazoa > Chordata > Mammalia > Monotremata > Tachyglossidae > Tachyglossus > Tachyglossus aculeatus. Next base: position 71,236,925 of record NC_052086.1, read on the forward strand.
CGTTTTGTTTTGTTGTCTGTCTCCCCCTTCTAGGCTGTGAGCCCACTCTAATTTGTACATATTTATTCTATTTTAATACGTTTTGTTTTGTTGTCTGTCTCCCCCTTCTAGACTGTGAGCCCACTCTAATTTGTACATATTTATTCTATTTATTTTATTTTAATACGTTTTGTTTTGTTGTCTGTCTCCCCCTTCTAGACTGTGAGCCCACTCTAATTTGTACATATTTATTCTATTTATTTTATTTTAATACGTTTTGTTTTGTTGTCTGTCTCCCCCTTCTAGACTGTGAGACCACTCTATTTAACTTGTACATATTTATCCTATTTATTTTATTTTAATACGTTTTGTTTTGTTGTCTGCCTCCCCCTTCTAGACTGTGAGACCACTCTATTTAACTTGTACATATTTATTCTATTTTAATACGTTTTGTTTTGTTGTGTCTCCCCCTTCTAGATTGTGAGCCCACTCTACTTGTACATATTTATCCGATTTATTTTATTTTGTTAATACATTTTATTCTGTTGTCTGTCTCCCCCTTCTAGACTGTGAGCCCACTCTATTTAATTTGTACATATTTATTCTATTTATTTTATTTTGTTAATATGTTTTGTTTTGTTGCCTGTCTCCCCCTTCTAGACTGTGAGCCCACTCTATATTATTTGTACATATTTATTCTATTTATTTCATTTTGTTAATACGTTTTGTTTGGTTGTCTGTCTCCCCCTTCTAGACTGTGAGCCCACCCTATTTATTTTATTTGTACATATTTATTCTATTTATTTTATTTTGTTAATACGTTTTGTTCTCTGTCTCCCCCTTCTAGACTGTGAGCCCACTCTGTTTTATTTATACATATTTATTCTATTTATTTTATTTTGTTAATACGTTTGGTTTTGTTGTCTGTCTCCCCCTTCTAGACTGTGAGCCCACTGTTGGGTAGGGACCGTCTCTATATGTTGCCAACTTGGACTTCCCAAGCACTTATTACACTGCTCTGCACACAGTGAGCGCTCAATAAATACGATTGAATGAATGAATGACATGGAAATTGTTCTGATTTTGTAATCAGACGGAATCCAATCAGGAGCACGTCGCTCTTTTCAGAAAATTTGGCTGAGAATTGCACTTTCTATTCAGGTGGAATTGAATTGTGGCCAACTTGGATTTCCCAAGCGCTCAGTACAGTGCTCTGCACACAGAAAGCACTCAATAAATATGATTGAATGAATTAATGTCTTTCATAAGAGCCTGATTTTTCAAAATATTTTCTGGCCAAAGATGTGCATTTTTTAAAAAAAATTTAAAATTCATTCCAAATCCAGTTTCAATAAATACGATTGAACGAATTAACATCATTCGTAAGAGCCTGATTTTTCAAAATATTTTTTGGCCAAAGATGTGCATTTTTTTTAATTTTAAATTCATTCCAAATCCAAACTGTAGACTGAATTTGCATAAAATCATTTTGACCCCTCATTAAATTTCCATCAGTATAAATTATCACCTGAACTCACTTTTACAAAAGATTAAACTATTTCTCCAAAAGCGTCCGTAGGCCTTCTTAGCTGTCATGATATTCATTCATTCATTCAATCGTACTTATTGAGCGCCTACTGTGTGCAGAGCACTGTACTAAGCGCTTGGGAAGTCCAAGTTGGCAACATAGAGAGACGGTCCCTACCCAACAGCGGGCTCACAGTCTAGAAGGGGGAGACAGACAACAAAATAAAACATATTAACAAAATAAAATGAATAGAATAAATATGTACAAGTAAAATAAATAGTCATAAATACGTACAATTCATTCATTCAGTTCATTCAATCGTATTTATTGAGTGCTCACTGTGTGCAGAGCACTGGACTACTCACTTGGGAAGAACAAATCGGCAACATGTAGAGACAGTCCTTACCCAACAGCGGGCTCACAGTCTAGAAGGGGGAGACAGACAACAAAACATATTAACAAAATAAAATAAATAGAATAAATATGTACAAGTAAAATAAATAGAGTAATAAAGACGTCCAATTCATTCATTCATTCAATTGTATTTATTGAGCGCTTACTGTGTGCAGAGCACTGTACTAAGCGCTTGGGAAGTCCAAGTTGGCAACATAGAGAGACGGTCCCAACCCAACAAAGGACTCACAGTCTAGAAGGGGGAGACAGACAACAAAACATATTAACAAAATAAAATAAATAGAATAAATATGTACAAGTAAAATAAATAGAGTAATAAAGACTTATAATTCATTCATTCAATCGTATTTATTGAGCGCTTACTGTGTGCAGAGCACTGTACTAAGCGCTTGGGAAGTCCAAGTTGGCAACATCTAGAGACGGGCCCTACCCAACAGCGGGCTCACAGTCTAGAAGGGGGAGACAGGCAACAAAACAAAACATATTAACAAAATAAAATAAATATAATAAATATAATAATAATAATAATAATGATAATAATAATGGCATTTATTAAGCGCTTACTATGTACAAAGCACTGTTCTAACCGCTGGGGAGGTTACAAGGTGATCAGGTTGTTCCACGGGGGGCTCACAGTCTTAATCCCCATTTTACAGATGAGGTAAGTGAGGCACAGAGAAGTGAAGTGACTTGCCGAAAGTCACACAGCTGACAATTGGCAGAGCTGGAATTTGAACCCATGACCTCTGACTCCAAAGCCCAGGCTCTTTCCTACTGATCCACACTGCTTCTCTAATATGTACAAGTAATATGTTCTACATTTGTACAAGCAAAATAGAGTAATAAATATGTACAAACATATATACATATATATATGAGGGGGCTCAGTCTGGGAAGGCCTCCTGGAGGAGGTGAGCTCTCAGTAGGGCTTTGCAGAGCACTGTACTAAGCATTTGGAAAGCACAATTCGGCAACATAGAGACAGTCCCTACCCCACAACGGGCTCACGGTCTACAAGGGGGGAGGCAGACAGCAAAACCAAACAAGTAGACAGGTGTCAAGCAATCAATCAATAATAATAATAATAATGGTATTTTTAAGCGCTTACTAGGTGCAGTCATCAATCATCAATCGTATTTATTGAGCGCTTACTGTGTGCAGAGCATTGTACTAAGTGCTTGGGAAGTACAAGTTGGCAACATAGAGAGACGGTCCCTACCCAACACTGTTGTAAGCGCTGGGGAGGTTACAAGGTGATCAGGTTGTCCCATGTGGGGCTCACAGTCTTCATCCCCATTTTACAGATGAGGCAACTGAGGCCCAGAGAAGTGAAGCAACTTGCCCAAGGTCACACAGCTGACAAGTGGCAGAGCTGGGATTAGAACCCATGACCTCTGACTCCCAAGCCCAGGCTCTTTCCACTGAGCCAAGGTGTCAATCAATAATAATAATAGTAATGGTATTTGTTGAGCGTTTACACCATTTTAGGTGCTGGGGGGGGGGGATGCAAGGTGATCAGGCTGTCCCATGTGGGGCTCACAGTCTTCATCCCCATTTTACAGATGAGGGAACTGAGGCCCAGAGAGGTGAAGTGATGGTATTTGTTAAGCGCTTACTATGTGGAAAGCACTGTTCTAAGCACTGGGGAGGTTACAAGGTGATCAGGCTGCCCCACGTGGGGCTCACAGTCTTCATCCCCATTTTACAGATGAGGGAACTGAGGCCCAGAGAAGTGAAGTGATTTGCCCAAGGTCACACATCTGACAAGGGGCAGAGGTGAGATCTTCCTCCCTTCAAAGCCCTACTGAGAGCTCACCTCCTCCAGGAGGCCTTCCCAGACTGAGCCCCCTTTTTCCTCTCCCCCTCCCCATCCCCCCTGCCTTACCTCCTTCCCCTCCCCACAGCACTTGTATATATGTTTGTACAGATTTATTACTCTATTGATTTTACTTGTACATATTTACTATTCTATTTATTTTATTTTGTTAGTATGTTTGGTTTTGTCGTCTGTCTCCCCCTTCTAGACTGTGAACCCGCTGTTGGTTAGGGACCGTCTCCATATGTTGCCGACTTGGACTTCCCAAGCGCTTAGTCCAGTGCTCTGCACACAGTAAGCGCTCAATAAATACGATTGAATGAATGAACGAATGAATTAGAACCCACGACCTCTGACTCCCAAGCCTGGGCTCTTTCCACTGAGCCACGCTGCTTCTCTGATCTCAATCGAGTCCTTCTAGACTGTGAGCCCGCTGTTGAGTAGGGACGGTCTCTATATGTTGCCGACTTGTACTTCCCAAGCGCTTAGTACAGTGCTCTGCACGCAGTAAGCTCTCAATAAAAACGACTGACAATGAATGAATGAAATCCGATTTTACAGATGAGGTAACAGAGGCCCAGAGAAATGAAGTGACTTGCCCAAAGTCACACAGCTGACAAGTGGCAGAGTCAGGAGTTGAACCCATGACCTCTGACTCCAATCAATCAATCAATCGTACTTATTGAGCGCTTACTTTGTGCAGAGCACTGTACTAAGCGCTTGGGAAGCACAAGCTGGCAACATATAGAGACAGTCCCTACCCAACAGTGGGCTCACAGTCTAAAAGGGGGAGACAGAGAACAAAACCAAATATACTAACAAAATAAAATAGAATAGATATGTACAAGTAAAATAAATAAATAAATAAATAAATAAATAAAGAGTAATAAATATGTACAAACATATATACAGGTATATGTATATACTCCAAAGCCCAGGCTCTTTCCACTGAGCCACGCTGCTTCTCTTCCATTGAGCCATGCTGAATGAGTGAAAGACTAAGAACAAATGAATGAATGAATTAATACGAACAAATGAGTGAATACGAACGAATGAATGACTACGAATGAATGAATGACTACGAATGAATGAATGAATACGAATGAATGACTGCGAATGAATGAACACTAACGAATGAACGAATACTAAAGAATTGATGAACGAACGAATGAATGACTACGAACGAATGAATGAATGAACGAACGAATGAATGAATGAACGAACGAATGAATACTAATGAGTGGATGAATGAACGAATGAATGATTACAAATGAACGAATGAATGAATAGTAATGAATGAACGAATGAATGACAACGAATGAATGAATACTAATGAATGAACGAACGAATGAATACCTGTGAATGAAGGAATGAATGAACGAACGAATGAATGAACGAATGAATGAGTGAATGAACACGAACGAAGGAATGAATACTGATGAATGAATGAATGAATCCGAACGAAGGAATGAATACTGATGAATGAATGAATGAATGAATCCGAACGAAGGAATGAATACTGATGAATGAACGAACAAATGAATGAATGAATCCGAACGAAGGAATGAATACTGATGAATGAATGAACGAACGAATGAATGAATGAATCCGAACGAAGGAATGAATACTGATGAATGAAGGAACGAACGAATGAATGAATGAATACTGATGAATGAATGAACGAACGAATGAATGAATGAATATGAACGAAGGAATGAATACTGATGAATGAATGAATGAATGGACGAATGAATGAATGAAAATCAACGAAGGAATGAATACTGATGAATGAATGAACGAAGGAATGAATACTGATGAATGAATGAAGGAATGAATACTAATGAATGAATGAACGAAGCAATGAATGAATGAATATGAACGAAGGAATGAATACTGATGAATGAATGAATGAATGGACGAATGAATGAATGAAAATCAACGAAGGAATGAATACTGATGAATGAATGAACAAAGGAATGAATACTGATGAATGAATGAATGAAGGAATGAATACTAATGAATGAATGAACGAAGGAATGAATGAATGAATATGAACGAAGGAATGAATACTGATGAATGAATGAATGAATGGACGAATGAATGAATGAAAATCAACGAAGGAATGAATACTGATGAATGAATGAACGAAGGAATGAATACTGATGAATGAATACTGATGAATGAGTGAATGAAGGAATGAATACTAATGAATGAATGAACGAATGAATGAATACGAATGAATGAATGAATACGAACGAAGGAATGAATACTAATGAATGAATGAACGAAGGAATGAATACTAATGAATGAATGAATGAATACAAATGAATAAATGAATACGAACGAAAGAATACAAATGAATGAATGAATACGAACGAAGGAATGAATACTAATGAATGAATGAATACGAACGAATGACTAGGAATGAATGAGTGAATACGAGTGAACGAACGAATGAATGCCTACGAACGAATGAGCGAATCACTAGGAATGAATGAATGCGTACGAACGAACGAACGAATACGAACGAAGGAATGAATACTAATGAATGAATGAATGCCTACGAACGAATGAGCGAATCACTAGGAACGAATGAATGCGTACGAATATGAACGAAGGAATGAATACTAATGAATGAATGAATGCATATGAACGAATGAACGAATCACTAGGAACGAATGAATGCGTACGAATATGAACGAAGGAATGAATACTAATGAATGAATGAATGCCTACGAACGAATGAGCGAATCACTAGGAACGAATGAATGCGTACGAATATGAACGAAGGAATGAATACTAATGAATGAATGAATGCCTACGAACGAATGAGCGAATCACTAGGAACGAATGAATGCGTACGAATATGAACGAAGGAATGAATACTAATGAATGAATGAATGCCTATGAACGAATGAGCGAATCACTAGGAACGAATGAATGCGTACGAATACGAACGAAGGAATGAATACTAATGAATGAATGAATGCCTACGAACGAATGAGCGAATCACTAGGAACGAATGAATGCGTACGAATACGAACGAAGGAATGAATACTAATGAATGAATGAATGCCTACGAACGAATGAGCGAATCACTAGGAACGAATGAATGCGTACGAATACGAACGAAGGAATGAATACTAATGAATGAATGAATGCATATGAACGAATGAACGAATCACTAGGAACGAATGAATGCGTACGAATATGAACGAAGGAATGACTACTAATGAATGAATGAATGCCTATGAACGAATGAACGAATCACTAGGAACGAATGAATGCGTACGAACGAACGAACGAATAGGAACGAAGGAATGAATACTAATGAATGAATGAATGCCTACGAACGAATGAGCGAATCACTAGGAACGAATGAATGCGTACGAATACGAACGAAGGAATGAATACTAATGAATGAATGACTACGAACGCAGGAATGAATACCGATGAATGAATGAACGCAGGAATGACTAGGAAGGCGTGAACGGAGACACGCGAAGGAATGAACGCGAACGGAAGAGCGAACGGACGCGAACGAGTGCCTAGGAACGAATGAATGAATGAATGCAGACGGATGGGCGGGGCGCGCGGCGCGGCCGTAGGTGACGGCGGCCGTTTGCGACAGGGCGCGCGACCCGGAAGCGGAAGTGCGGGGCGCGCTCGGCGGCGGCGGCGGCGGCAGCCGCGGAGTCGGGGAAGCCGAACAAAGGGCGGCGGGGCCGGGATGTGAGGGCCGGGGGGCGCCGCCGGAGGAGGAGGAGGAGGAGGAGGAGGAGGTAAGGGTGTGTGTGTGTGTGTGTGTGTGTGTGTGTGTGTGTGTGTGTCTGTGGGGGGGGCGGGTCCGGGCCGCGGCCCCCTCGGCCTCCCCTCCCGCAAAGCCTCCTGGGAGTCGGGCGCGCGCGCGGCCCTCCCTCAGCCCCCCCATTCACTCATTCATTCAGCCCCTCGTTCATTCATTCATTCATTCGTCCCTTCGCGCTTCCGAATCATCCGCAGCGTCGTCAGGGGGGGGCCTCGGCAGGCGCTTACTACGTGCCAGGCACTGTACTGAGCGCCAAAGGGGGATGCAAAATAATAACAATGATATTTATCAAGCGCTTACTAGGTGCCAAGCACTGTTCTAAGCGCTGGGGGGGATGCAAGCGCTCAGAGCAGTGCTTGGCACCTAGTAAGCGCTTGAGAAACGCCATCGTTGTTGTTATTGTTACTTCCCTTCTCCAGGCCTCAGTGCCTTCACCTGTAAAATGGGGATGAAGACTGTGAACCCCACGTGGGACAGCCTGATTGCCTTGTATAGTCCCCAGCGCTCGGAACAGTGCTTGGCACATAATAAGAGCTTGAGAAACGCCGTCGTTGTTATTATTATTACTTCCCTTCTCCAGGCCTCAGTGCCTTCACCTGTAAAATGGGGATGAAGACTGTGAGCCCCATATGGGACAATCTGATCACCTTGTATAGTCCCTAGTGCTGCGACCAGTGCTTGGCACGTAATAAGCGCTTGAGAAACGCCATCGTTGTTATTATTATTGCTTCCCTTCTCCAGGCCTCAGTTCCTTCACCTGTAAAATGGGGGTGAAGACTGTGAGCCCCACGTGGGACAACCTGATCGCCTTGTATAGTCCCCAGTGCTGCGACCAGTGCTTGGCACATAATAAGTGCTTGAGAAACGTCATCGTCGTTGTTATTATTACTTCCCTTCTCCAGGCCTCAGTTCCTTCACCTGTAAAATGGGGGTGAAGATTGTGAGCCCCACGTGGGACAACCTGATCGCCTTGTTTAGTCCCCAGCGCTCGGAACAGTGCTTGGCACATAATAAGAGCTTGAGAAATGCCATCGTTGTTGTTATTATTACTTCCCTTCTCCAGGCCTCAGTTCCTTCACCTGTAAAATGGGGATGAAGATTGTGAGCCCCACGTGGGACAGCCTGATCGCCTTGTATAGTCCCCAGCGCTCGGAACAGTGCTTGGCACATAATAAGAGCTTGAGAAATGCCATCGTTGTTGTTATTATTACTTCCCTTCTCCAGGCCTCAGTTCCTTCACCTGTAAAATGGGGATGAAGATTGTGAGCCCCACGTGGGACAGCCTGATCGCCTTGTATAGTCCCCAGCGCTCGGAACAGTGCTTGGCACATAATAAGAGCTTGAGAAATGCCATCGTTGTTGTTATTGTTACTTCCCTTCTCCAGGCCTCAGTTCCTTCACCTGTAAAATGGGGGTGAAGACTGTGAGCCCCACGTGGGACAACCTGATCGCCTTGTATAGTCCCCAGCGCTCGGAACAGTGCTTGGCACATAATAAGCGCTTGACAAATACCACCATCGTTATTATTATTACTTCCCTTCTCCAGGTCTCAGTGCCTTCACCTGTAAAATGGGGATGAAGACTGTGAGCCCCACGTGGGACAGTCTGATCACCTTGTATAGTCCCTAGTGCTGCGACCAGTGCTTGCCACATAATAAGCGCTTGAGAAACGCCATCGTTGTTATTATTATTGCTTCCCTTCTCCAGGCCTCAGTTCCTTCACCTGTAAAATGGGGGTGAAGATTGTGAGCCCCACGTGGGACAACCTGATCGCCTTGTATAGTCCCCAGCGCTCGGAACAGTGCTTGGCACATAATAAGCGCTTGACAAATACCACCATCGTTATTATTATTACTTCCCTTCTCCAGGTCTCAGTTCCTTCACCTGTAAAATGGGGATGAAGACTGTGAGCCCCACGTGGGACAGCCTGATCGCCTTGTATAGTCCCTAGCGCTTAGAGCAGTGCTTGGCACATAATAAGCGCTTGAGAAACGCCATCGTTGTTATTATTACTTCCCTTCTCCAGGTCTCAGTTCCTTCACCTGTAAAATGGGGGTGAAGATTGTGAGCCCCACGTGGGACAACCTGATCGCCTTGTATAGTCCCCAGCGCTTGGAACAGTGCTTGGCACATAATAAGCGCTTGAGAAACGCCATCGTTGTTATTATTATTACTTCCCTTCTCCAGGCCTCAGTGCCTTCACCTGTAAAATGGGGATGAAGACTGTGAGCCCCACGTGGGACAGTCTGATCACCTTGTATAGTCCCTAGTGCTGCGACCAGTGCTTGCCACATAATAAGCGCTTGAGAAACGCCATCGTTGTTATTATTATTGCTTCCCTTCTCCAGGCCTCAGTTCCTTCACCTGTAAAATGGGGGTGAAGATTGTGAGCCCCACGTGGGACAACCTGATCGCCTTGTATAGTCCCCAGCGCTCGGAACAGTGCTTGGCACATAATAAGCGCTTGAGAAATACCATCGTTGTTGTTATTATTACTTCCCTTCTCCAGGCCTCAGTTCCTTCACCTGTAAAATGGGGGTGAAGACTGTGAGCCCCACGTGGGACAGCCTGATCGCCTTGTATAGTCCCCAGTGCTGCGACCAGTGCTTGGCACATAATAAGTGCTTGAGAAACGTCATCGTCATTGTTATTATTACTTCCCTTCTCCAGGCCTCAGTTCCTTCACCTGTAAAATGGGGGTGAAGACTGTGAGCCCCACGTGGGACAACCTGATCGCCTTGTATAGTCCCCAGCGCTTAGAACAGTGCTTGGCACATAATAAGCGCTTGACAAATACCATCAATGTTATTATTATTACTTCCCTTCTCCAGGCCTCAGTTCCTTCACCTGTAAAATGGGGGTGAAGACTGTGAGCCCCACGTGGGACGACCTGATCGCCTTGTATAGTCCCCAGTGCTCAGAACAGTGCTTGCCACATAGTAAGTGCTTGAGAAATAGCATCATCGTTATTATTATTATTTCCCTTCTCCAGGCCTCAGTTCCTTCACCTGTAAAATGGGGATGAAGACTGTGAGCCCCACGTGGGACGACCTGATCGCCTTGTATAGTCCCCAGCGCTCGGAACAGTGCTTGGCACATAATAAGAGCTTGAGAAATGCCATCGTTGTTGTTATTATTACTTCCCTTCTCCAGGCCTCAGTTCCTTCACCTGTAAAATGGGGGTGAAGACTGTGAGCCCCACGTGGGACAGCCTGATCGCCTTGTATAGTCCCCAGTGCTCGGAACAGTGCTTGGCACATAATGAGCGCTTGAGAAATACAAGTGGTGGTCCCGTGTGGGGCCCGCGGGCTTCACCCCCATTTTACAGGTGAGGGAACTGAGGCCTGGAGAAGGGAAGTAATAATAATGATGATGATGATGGTGTTTGTCAAGCACTTACTGTGTTCAAAGCACTGTTCTAAGCGCTGGGGAGGTTACAAGGTGATCAGGTTGTCCCATGTGGGGCTCACAGTCTTCATCCCCATTTTACAGATGAGGGAACTGAGGCCCAGAGAAGCAAAGTGAATTGCCCAAAGTCACACAGCTGACGAGTGACGGAAAAGGGATAACGATGATGTTTTTTGTCAAGCGCTTACTATGTCCCAAGCACTGTTCTAAGCGCTGGGGACTATACAAGGTGATCGGGTTGTCCCATGTGGGGCTCACAGGCTTCATCCCCATTTTACAGATGAGGGCACTGAGGCCTGGAGAAGTGAAGTAATAATAATAACGATGATGGTATTTCTCAAGCGCTTATTATGTGCCAAGCACTATTCTGAGCGCTGGGGACTATACAGGGCGATCAGGTTGTCCCATGTGGGGCTCACAGGCTTCATCCCCATTTTACAGATGAGGGCACTGAGGCCCAGAGAGGCAAAGTGGCTTGCCCAAAGTCACACAGCTGGCAAGTGACGGAAAAGGGATGATAATGATGGTTTTCATAAAGCACTTACTAGGTGCCCAGCACTGTTCTAAGCGCTGGGGACTATACAAGGCGATCGGGTGGTCCCATGTGGGGCCCACAGGCTTTACCCCCCCCATTTTACAGGTGAGGGAACTGAGGCCTGGAGAAGGGAAGTAATATTAATGATGATGATGATGATAATGGTATTTGTCAAGCGCTCACTAGGTGCCAAGCACTGTTCTAAGCGCTGGGGACTATACACGGTGATCAGGTTGTCCCATATGGGGCTCACAATTTTCATCCCCATTTTGCAGGTCAGGGAACTGAGGCCTGGAGAAGGGAAGTAATAATAATAACGATGATGGTATTTGTCAAGCGCTTACTATGTGCCAAGCACTGCTCTAAGCGCTGGGGATTAGACAAGGTGATCAGGTTGTCCCTTATGGGGCTTACAATCTTCATCCCCATTTTACAGATGAGGGAACTGAGGCCCGGAGAAGGGAAGTGACTTGTCCAAAGTCACACAGCTGACAAGTGACGGAAAAAGGATAATAATGATGATTTTTGTCAAGCGCTTACTGTGTTCCAAGCACTGTTCTAAGCGCTGGGGACTATACAAGGCGATCAGGTTGTCCCACGTGGGGCTCACAATCTTCATCCCCATTTTACAGGTGAGGGCACTGAGGCCTGGAGAAGGGAAGTAATAATAATAACGATGGCGTTTCTCAAGCGCTTATTATGTGCCAAGCACTGTTCCGAGCGCTGGGGACTATACAAGGCGATCAGGTTGTCCCATGTGGGGCCCACAGGCTTCACCCCCATTTTACAGGTGAGGGAACTGAGGCCCGGAGAAGTGAAGTAATAATAATAATGATGATGGTATTTGTCAAGCATTTACTATGTGTGAATCACTGTTCTAAACGCTGGGGGGGGTTACAAGGTGATCAGGTTGTCCCACGTGAGGCTCACAGTCTTCGCTCCCATTTTACAGAGGAGGAAACTGAGGCCCAGAGAAGTGAAGTAACAGTAATAATGATGGCATTTGTTAAAGTGCTTACTGTGTGCAAAGCACTGGGGGGGGAATACAGGGTGATCAGGTTGTCCCACGCGGGGCTCACAGTCGTCATTCCCATTTTCCAGATGAGGTAACTGAGGCCCAGAGAAGTTAAGTGACCTGTCCACGGTCACACACCAGACAAGTGGCAGAGCCGGGATTGGAACCCACGACCTCTGACTCCCAAGCCCACGCTTCTTCATTCATTCATTTATTCAGTCGTATTTATTGAGCGCTTACTGTGTGCAGAGCACTGTACTAAGCGCTTGGGAAGTTTATTGATTGAGCGCTTACTATGTGCAGAGCACTGTTCTAAATGCTTCCCTCCTCCATCCCTCCATCCTTCCCACCCCGGGCAGGCCGCCCTCTCCCCCCAGGAAACCCCCAAGTTCCTTTGAGAAGCAGCATGGCTCAGTGGAAGGAGTCAGAGGTCATGGGTTCTAATCCCGGCTCCGCCACTTGTCTGCTGAGTGACCCTAGGCAAGTCACTTCACTTCTCTGGGCCTCAGTTACCTCCTCTGGAAAATGGGGATGAAGCCTGTGAGCCCCCCATGGGACAACCTGATCACCTCGTATTTCCCCCAGCGCTTAAAACAGTTCTTGGCACGTAGCGAGCGCTTAACAACCACCATCATTTGGGGAAGCAGCATGGCTCAGTGGAAAGAGCCCGGGCTTGGGAGCCAGAGGTCATGGGTTCTAATCCCGGCGCCACCCCTTCCCAGCCGGGTGACTTCGGGCAAGTCACTTCACTTCTCCGTGCCTCAGTTAACTCACCTGTAAAATGGGGATTAAGACTGTGAGCCCCCCGTGGGACAACCTGATCATCTTGTAAACTCCCCAGCGCTTAGAACAGTGCTTTGCACATACTGAGCGTTTAATAAATGCCGTCATTCTTCTTCTTATTAACCACTCCGTCCTCCGAATCTGGCTTTCCAAACTGTAAAGTTGGAAATTTTTGCAGTGTGAAAACAAACGTTTTCTTCTATCACTGTGTGATGTTCCAGCGCGTGGCTCAGTGGGAAGAGCCCGGGCTTGGGAGTCGGAGGTCTTGGGTTCAAATCCCCACTCCGCCAATTGTCAGCTGGGTGACTTTGGGCAGGTCGCTTCACTTCTCTGGGCCTCAGTTGCCTCACCCGGAAAACGGGGATTAAAACTGTGAGCTCCATGTGGGACAAACGGATTACCTTGTATCTGCTCCAGCGCTTAGAACAGTGCTTTGCACATAGTAGGCGCTTAATAAATGCCATTATTATTATTATTCTCTGTGCCTCAGTGACCTCATCTGTAAAATGGGGATGAAGACTGGGAGCCCCACGTGGGACAACCTGATTACCTTGTATCCACCTCAGTGTTTAGAACAGTGTTTGGCACCTAGTAAGCGCTTAAGAAATACCATTATTATCACTATTCTCTGGGCCTTAGTTCCCTCATCTGTGAAATGGGCTTGGAGACTTGCGAGCCCCACGTGGGAAAGAGCCCAGGCTTGGGAGTCAGAGGTTGTGGGTTCTAATCCCGGCTCCACTTCTCAGCTGGGTGGCTTTGGGCACATCACTTAACTCCTGCGCCTCAGTTACCTCCTCTGTAAAATGGGGGTTAAGACTGTGAGCCCCTCGTGGGGCAACCTAATTACTGTATATCTACTGCAGCGCTTAGAACAGTGCTTGGCACGTAGTAAACACTTAACAAGTACCATCATTATTATTATTATTATTATTATTATTGCATCTTCCCCAGAGAAGCAGCGTGGCTCAGTGGAAAGAGCCCGGGCTTTGGAGTCAGAGGTCATGGGTTCAAAGCCCGGCTTTGCCACTTATCAGCTGTGTGACTTTGGGCAAGTCACTTCTCTGTGCCTCAGTTACCTCACCTGTAAAATGGGGATGAAGACTGTGAGCCCCCCGAGGGACAACCTGATCACCTTGTAACCTCCCCAGTGCTTAGAACAGTGCTTTGCACATAGTAAGCGCTTAATAAATGCCATCATTATTATTATTATTATTCCCAAGGGCTTAGAACAGTGCTTGGCATGTAGTAAATGTTTAATGAATACTATTATTATTATTTTTTTTTCTGGTCCTCAGTTCCCTCATCTGTAAAATGGGTTTGGAGACTCTGAGCCCCACGTGGTACAGGGACTGTCCCAACTCGATTTGCTTGTGTCCACCCCAGCACTTAGTACAGTGCCTGGCCCATAGTAAGCGCTTAATAAATAGCAGCATCCTCCTCGTCAGTTCTGTTCCTGCTTTTGACTGTGGCACTGAGTGGCATTAAGAATAATAATAATAATAATAACAATAATGGCATTTATTAAGTTGCTAACACATCGAGCTCATCGCTCTTGCGGCTTGGAGCTCATTACGGAGCTTGCCGAGGCGTTTTACGCTAAGAAAGGGCCAGCAGAGGATTTAGGCACACTTTGGAATCCACTTTTGTCATATTTGTGAGCAGTGTGTGTACACAACGCAGATCGGACTTTGAAAAGTGCACCGGAGGGAAGCTTATTAAAGTTAGCTCCTACCTCCACTGAGAGTCCCAATTTTCAAGAAATAGGGAGAGAAATCATCCGTGGTTGAATTCAGTAGTCAGTGCAGATCATATTCCTGCCTAAAAGACGGGACAGATAATAATCGTCATGATGGCATTTGTTAAGCGCTTACTATGTGCAAAGCACTGTTCTAGGCGCTAGGAGGGATACAAGGTCATCTGGTTGTCCCACGAGGGGCTCACAGTCTTTAGCCCCATTTTACAGATGAGGGAACTGAGGCACAGAGAAGTTAAGTCACACAGCTGACAAGTGGCGGAGCCGGGATTGGAACCCATGACCTCGGACTCCCGAGCCCGGGCAGGTGGCGAACAAGATAAAACCAGCAGTCAAATATTGAGTGTTTTCTGGTTGTCTTCCAAATTAAAAATGCAGGGCGCCAGAAAGTTGGAATTGAATAGGCATTTAAGAGCTCTGTCCTGGATACTAGATAATTGATTTGTAAAATGAAGAATTTGCCCAATGTGCGTCTCAGGAATGCCAAGATAGCTGCTTTTGTATTATAATAATAATAATAATGGTATTTGTTAAGCGCTTACTATGTGCAAAGCACTTCTAAGCCCTGGGGAGGTTACAAGATGATCAGGTTGTCCCACGGGGGGCTCACAGTTTTAATCCCCATTTTTCAGATGAGGGAACTGAGGCCCAGAGAAGTTGTGACTTGCCCACAGTCACACCGCTGACAGTTGCCGGAGCCGGAATTTGAACCCATGACCTCTGACTCCAAAGCCCGGGCTCTTTCCACCGAGCCGCGCTGCTTTTCTGTAGCTGCGGGGATTGATGCTGGGAGTGTATGCTTTCTTTTTCCCTTTTAAGAATCGCAGTGGTTAAAATCCAGCCCTCTGCCAGAACCCGAAAAGGCGTATTTGAGGTTGAGGCACGATTTCAAGGCGGGAGTGCCTTCTTGTACTTCCCAAGCGCTTAACACAGTGCTCTGCACACAGCGCTCAATAAATACGATTGAATGAGGGAAAACTTTTCCTTGGGAGCCCAGGGACGAATGTGGGGGCTGCTAAAAGCCCAAGAGAGAAAACCGTCAGACCTGGACTGCAGTAAGGGCGAGCAGGGCTTCCCCCCTTCTAGACTGTGAGCCCGCTGTTGGGTAGGGACCGTCTCTAGATGTTGCCAACTTGGACTTCCCAAGCGCTTAGTACAGTGCTGTGCACGCAGTAAGCGCTCAATAAATGCGATTGAATGAATGAATGAGGGAGGGAATGCCCCGGGTAGCCAGCACCGGAGCCCCGTGACAGAGGGTGGAGAATCTGCCGGGGGCTGCGGCGAGTGGGCCAGCCCATTCCCCAAATTGGCAAGGCAAGAGGATCGTGCCCAGAGGCCCCTCCAGGTTGCCTGGCAAGGCCAGAGGGAAAAGCGGCTCCCAGCTAGTGTCCAGAGCCCTGGCTTGTCCCAGCAAAAAAAATAATAATTCTGGTATTTGTTACTAATAATAATAATAATAACGATGGCATTTATTAAGCACTTACCGTGTCCAAAGCACTGTTCTAAGCGCTGGGGAATTTACAAGGCGATCAGGTTGTCCCACGTGGGGCTCACAGTCTCAATCCCCATTTTCCAGAGGAGGTAACTGAGGCCCAGAGAAGTGAAGCGTCGTTGCGTCGTCGGGTAGGGACTGTATATGCTGCCAACTTGTACTTCCCAAGCGCTTAGTCCAGTGCTCTGCACACAGTAAGCGCTCAATAAATACGAGTGAATGAATGAATGAAGTGACCTGCCCAAAGTCACGCAGCTGACAAGCGGCAGAGCCGGGGTTTGAACCGATGACCTCCGACTTCGAAGCCCGGGCTCTTTCCACTGGGCCACGCCGCTTCCCTAAGCGCCGTGCCAAGCACCGGGGTGGGTGCCAGCGAATCAGGTCGGGCACCGTTCCTGGCCCACGTGGGACTCACAGTCTCAGTCCCCGTTTCGCAGGTGAGGAAACTGAGGCCCAGAGAAGTAAAGTGCCTTGCCCAGGCGGCGGCGGAGTCGGAACTAGGGCCCAGAGCCCCCAGGCTCTCAGGCTGGTGCTGTATCCACTAAGCCGTGCCACTTTCCAGCCTGGCAGGGGTGAGTGGCAGCCCACCAGCTGGAGGGCAGGAAGGGCAGCTGCCATCGTGGCTCCTTGTCTGGCTCCAAAGAGCAGGGTTGACCGTCTCCCTGTCCAAAAAATAATAAATAAATAAAGCTAGGGCTGAAGTCAGTGGGGTCAACGGCTCACATTCACCCCTCAAACCTGCCTGCGGCTCTTTGGGAATTCAGAGGTCCGAGGAACGATCGCCCAGTACGGTGTCCGACCCGTTTATCGCGTTCCTACCTCGGCGCTTAATAACGATGGCAGTCGTTAAGCGCTCACTGTGTGCCCAGCACCTTTCTGAGCGCTGGGGTAGATACAAGGGTTGTCCCGCGTGGGGCTCGCAGTCTTAATCCCCATTTGACAGGTGAGGTAACCGAGGCACACAGCAGACAAGTGGCGGAGCTGGCATTAGAACCCACGACCTCTGACTCCCAAGCCCGGGCTCTTTCCCCTCGGAGCCTTTTGGGGGCCTGGAAGGGAACCTGGCCCTTGACTCTTCGTTGATTTATGTATTTTTATAGCTGTTGGTGTGTTGTCTTATGGAGCTAAAATTTGTAATTGCTTAGTCAAAGTTAGCGGTGGAACTACTGAGCCGCAAAATGGCCATCGGAGTCTTTTATTTTCTGTCTCACCAGGTTCACTCAGTAGATCATAAAGCATTAATTCTAATATAAATGAGTACACCCCCCCCCCCAAATTTTTCACAAGGTAGACTGCTCCTTAATTTTTTCCTGAATATCAAAACTACATTTGATTCGCAATGATAGAAGATAATGAATGGCATTAAGCAGTATTTATGGCATTAAGCACTTAAGACTTCTCCTTAATTTTTTTCCGAAATATCGAAACTACATTTGATTCGCAATGATAGAAGATAATGAATGGCATTAAGCAGTATTTGTGGCATTAAGCACTTAAGACTTCTCCTTAATTTTTTCCTAAATATCAAAACTACATTTGATTCACAATGATAGAAGATAATTAATGGCATTAAGCAGTATTTATGGCATTAAGCACTTGACTTCTCCTTAATTTTCTCCTAAATATCAAAACTACATTTGATTCACAATGATAGAAGATATTTAATGGCATTAAGCAGTATTTATGGCATTAAGCACTTAGCACGTGCTAACCACCGGGATGCATATAAGATAGTCGGATGGCGAGCACTGTCACTGTCCCAGATGGGGCTCCCAGACGATTACCGTTTTTCAGGTGAGAGAACTGAGAGGTTAAGTGATTTTCCTTGGGTCGCCCAGCAGGCCAATGGCAGAGCTATGATTAGAACCCAGGTCTCTTGAGTACTCTTTCCATTTGGCCACGCTGCCTCTCTGCAGACCTACTTACATCCGCAGACCTTCTGAAATGATTGTTCCTTCTGTTTCTCCGCGTAGTCAAAAATTAACCATAGGCAGTTCCCTATCGGGAGGTGTATCGGAATTCATCCATTGGAATAATCTTAAATTCAGTGAATTCTAAAGACATGGAGACGTTGGAAAACTAAGATGAGTTCCAGTCTCACTCATCATTGTATGAAGACCACTACTCCATACATTTTTTAGGTTGGCGTGAGAAACCGAAATGGTTTCAGGCGTATGAAGTGAACGGAAAGTGATGAATAAATACCGGATCGTCGAATACTCTCGAATGCCGAACGAGTCAAAATAACTTTTGTTCAAAAACTTTAATAATAAACTGAAAGCGGAAATGTTTCTTCCCTTGTTTGTCAAGATTTGAATATTGCTCTGTGATCCATCGCTGTTTCCACATTAACTGAAGCCTCCCGTTTGTGTTGGTGTGGTTTTCATTGCACTTCCAAAAAGTAATATTTAAACCGTGCCAACTTTTGACAGAAGGGAAGAATGAAAGAAAGGAAGGATGAAAGAATGTTGAGCGATTCTGTATGGTCATATAATGGAAGGAAACGGAACCCAGAATCCCTGCAGTAGATCCCTTGGATGGCTTCAACGACAAGATAATGATGCTAAGCCATGGCTTTGGAAATTCTCTAATTGCTTTTCTCGTCCTGAACAGACATCGCAACTTAGTCCCAAAACGGTAACTATGTGGTATGCTAAAATCACAGGAAATTCAAACCCCTCCTAGATCTGGGGTTCGTGTAGCCAACTCCACTAGCACCGTCTGTGATCGATACCAGGTTTTTTTATGTTTCTGCATGGAATGTCCCTGATTGTGAGGTACCGGAAACCGTGAGCGGGTTTCGTGGGCGTAGGTAGGTAAATACTTAGTTTTCCTAGTGTTCCCTTTCACGTTTATTCAAAAAAAAGGTTAACGAAGGATCTGCCATTAGACTATTTAATGCCAAACAAAGCTGTCATTATTTAATGCAGAATCGATATGGGGCCTTAAGCTTTCTCTTCAGGTCAGGCAGAATAATTCCAAGGGAGAGACAGAAGAAAGCATTCAAACCAAGATCAGCTTTGCCCACTGGAAAACTAGAAGTCTGGAAGTGGGAGGGAGCTGGAAGAAGTAAGGACTCCCGGCATTAAAATGATATAGCGCCCAAGAAGGATAAGAGAAGATCCCTGCAGCAAAGATCTGTTTTCCAGAGCAGTCTCAATAAGCTATGTAAACGTAATTCCTTGGATTTGATGGGATCGTTTTTCCGATCAATGGTGCCATCAGGTGACTGGGGCTAGTGGAGATCCCCGATTGCAGCGCAGAACTTAAGGCATCCCTTCTGGAGCCCTATCCCATTCCCATCAGCCCAGCAGCTCCCATTCCCCTCCACCCCCCGAGAGAGCCCAACTTGGGGTGATCTGCTTACCTGACTCATGGCCAGCTCTGAGTTCAATCTCAGTCGGGGTTCCCACGTCGCCGAGGGCCTGGCTGCCCCTGGGAATGGAGGAGAGCCATGCTTGGGGCAGGATCTGGATGCCCTGTAATGGCGAGGGTGGACTGCTGGGGTTTAGCACAGCCCTGTGGGTGCGTGGTTCTTTTAGGACACGCAGTGTGCGGCGAACTAACCGCCAGACCCCGAGCGAGAGAAAAAGTCCCGCTGGGGAAATCAAGTCACGTCGATCCAAATGCTCATTCGTCTTAGGAATGGGCGGCCGTTATTTGCCAATTCCAGCCCCAAACCACAGAACAAGTCTTCAGTGCCACCCGCTTGTCGGAAAGTGCAGGAGACATTTTGAAATGCTTTATAATAATAATAATGATGGCATTAAGCGTTTACTGTGTGCAAAGCACTGTTCTAAGCGCTTTATGCCCATGGGTCTCATAATCGGAGCAGTGGGTCGTAGATCTGGATTTTTAAGATGCCTGGCAAGCCCAGAGAGATTGGCCCTGTACGTGGTGATGGGACACTGGAGGCTGGAGCCCTGAGAGGGGCCAGCAGAAAGGCTAGGGAGGCATCACCGGTGGCCAGTCGGGGGGCAGACAAGGGGAGAAAGAGCCAAGTGATGGGCATCAGAGGCAGCGGTGGGGCAAACCTGAGACATGGTAGCAGGAACCACAGTAGAAGTGGAGGAGGAGGAGGAGGAGGTAGTGGTAGCCGGGGAGGCCACCCGAGAGACCGGCCTTGGGCCAAGACCAGTTAAGAAAGGTAGTTCAGCTCTGCAGCTCTCTCCTAAACCCTCCCTAAAGCTCTTTCGTGCCAGCATTTTCTCCTTGGGAGAGTAGCACGATGCCAATTGGTCAGAAAACACACGAGAACAAAAGCAGGGGTTTCGGTTTAGCAACCAACCCCCTTACTCGGGATAGAAGAGTCACACCGCACTTCGCTTTCCAGAGTGCTCGCGTGTCGGGGATCATCATTTTTTTTCCACTTCAACCCTGTGAAATAGGGAGGAGTCTGCACAGCCACACTCCCCCTCACCTTACAGCTGAGGAAACTGAGATACCTGGAGTGTCACTGGCCTGTGGTCACGGGAAAAAGTCAGAGAAGGGACCAGGACGCAGATTGGCCAACTCTGCCCAGGGCTCTTCCCTCCGATCAGTCGCTACACGTGTCCTTGTTAAAATGCCCTGGGGGAAGATGAGAGGCCCTGCCCGGCTGTCTTTCGATATGCCCTGAGTCGTTCCTTGCCTCTTCGTTTCAAAATAATAGCTTTTTTTTAAAAAAAACCCTCATCATCTTTTTATCCTGTTTCTCTGAAAATTATCCTCCACCCGATCTGTCTAGCCATCCATTCCAGTACCGGAGATTCAGGTGCAGAGAGGCCATCACTGGATGCAGTAGCACCGAAACCAGTGATTATTTCCTGTATCTTCAGTGAGTTCCCCGTGACCAGTCTGGAGAGCCATTTGGGGCTGTGGTCCACTTACCAGGTTTGGGGAGCCACTTGTGAGCCAACAGGGAAGTGTCAGGAGGCTAGTGGGGGGCTTAGGCTGCAAAAGTGCCCAATTCTACTTGAGATATCTTCCCAATATTTTTTGAGTTCTTCTAAGTTTGCTTACCATAGTAATGTATTGCTGTTTGGCGATTAAATTGGACGTAATCGGTCCATCTTCAAGATTTCATAGCTCGGTAATCCTTATCGGTCAGTCGGGGTACTTTGTTAAGCGTTTGGGAGAGCAGGACAGCAGCGAAGGACACGGTCCCTGAGGTCAAGGAACTTTCAACCTAACACGATCGTATTTCTTCTGCAGCCGGCAAATTCGGCCAGGTCCCGTTCCCCTTTTTCAGATTTCAGAAATATTAAACCCCGCCTTTGAAGGTGGCCCACACGTGATCTCCTTCCTGGGATGCAAAATTTTCTCACTTTTCCCGCAGAGAGCTCCTTACCTATCCCGTGGCTGTCAAGTTATTGAATAATTTATGTGGACGGCGATTGAAAGGCAGGGCGGCCGTAGAAATTTGCACATCACCTGCCCTGGATCCCACAGCGAGTTAGTGGCAGTATTGGAAGTGGATCCCTTTGCAGGTTCCTCAGTCTGTCAGGGAAATGCGGTTTTTTCATCAGAGCTCCCCTGCTTGAGGACCATGAGCTTCCATTAGAACGAGGGGGCAGGGCCCGCCCTTACTCCCATTTTGTTCCTCCCCAGTTGAAAACCCGGCTTTGGAGGGGATTATTTGGTGCTCGCGTAAGTCCGGAGTCGGAAAGGAGTGGGTTCCTCTGGCCTCCCGTGGCAGTCACGATACCCCGATTTTTCTCTCTTCCAGAAAAATGACATGGAGAACAAGCAAGTCGCCGTGGAGCCGAAGGACGTGCCGTCTCCTCTCCACGCCGGCCCCAACCTCTTTCCGGCGATCCCCCTCCCTGACATCCGTCCTCTTCAGCAACCTCCCCCCATTCAGCTCCCGGCCGGGCCCAAAGTAAGCTGCTGCGCCCATTGCTCTAACGATCCCTCGACCCCTCCCGTGCATTGTGGTGGCGGTGGCGGCTCGGGGAGCGGAAATGCCGCTAGCTTGATTCACGCTGGCACCGTGTTAGACTCGCCAAGCACCGGGACCGTCACATGCCAAGTAGGGTCCGGGTTCGCCTGTCAGGCGGCCCCTTCGCTCAAGAATGCTCCGGCTAGAAACAGCCCGGCAGGCGTCACCGGCGACTTTCCGGGCACGTGTCTAGAAAGTAACCTCTCCGCCTGCAAGCACCTGCCCTGTTGCGGAAAACTCCATTTCCAATCCTGTCACGGTAACGTGCACAAGCTGCGGCAGTTCCCGGCTCTTCAGAGCTGCTCGTCTCCTGGCTATTTCCCCTGTCCCGAGTTCACGAGCGGGGCCCCGGGGCACTTGGAAGTACACGTGGCACAGTCGGACCTCACGTCACACGTGTGCACCAACCCTTTGCGCCTAAACGTGGCCCCGCCGGTTTGTTTAAAGGGTTCTCACTACTGCGAAGACTGTTTAAGCAAGGTTCGTACCTTCTCTTTCGGGGGCCGGGGCGCGCGGGCTCTCGGCAGGGGTGGGGTGAACGGGGCGAGAATGCCGGACCCGAATTGTAGCGAGTCGGTAGTTTAGTACACTTTTTAGTTGTAGTCGTAGCAGCAGAAGCGGTGGTGGTAATTACTACGTGCCAGACACGGGGATAGATACTGTCCCACGTGGGGCTCACACCCTTAATCGCCATTTGACAGGTGAGGTATCAGGCCCAGAGAAGCGAAGTGACCTGCCCAGGGTCACACAGACAAGTGGCAGAACTGGGATTAGAACCCAGGTCCTTCTGACCCCCAGGTTCAGGCTCTATCCACTCACTAAGCGAGGCTGCTTCTGGTGGCGGCGGGAACAGTACGTACTCAGCGTCGGCCGTTCTCCCAGCACCGGACTAGATGGTAGGAGTGAATGATCCGGGGTGGGAATTAGACATGGCCCCTGTGTATCCTGATGAAGGGTTGAAGTTGAGGAAGACCCCAGAGAAGCTTTCAGTGGTTTAGGAGGCAGGGGCTATCGGGGCTTGGTGTCCTGGTAGCCGCGTGCCTTTTGAACTCTGCCTCGTGTTCAAGGCGCGAACCACTTCGCTTCTGAAGAAACAGGCCCCAGGCCGGCTGTCAGACCCCTGATGGTCAGGCGGCCCTCACGTTTACTCAGGCCCGTCTGCCGCGACGGACCTGGCTTCCAAGTGGGAAAAGTCATCCCGATTTCTAGAGTCGACTCGACTCGCTCTGCACCCCTGGCCGAGCACTCCCCTAAAGGTCAGGCCAATTTTCACCCAGGCCAGAGAAGGTGGAGCGTGTTCCGTGCGCTTCACACACGCACCCAAGTAAGCTTGAGTTTATTTTGAGTCTGAGTTGGCCAAATCAGCTTTTCCTCTTTTTCCACCTTGGTCAGTCCGCCCCGCGGGATTGATTAAAGCCCCCTGGGTGCCGAGTGCCGCAGTAGGTATTGCTACAGATGGGTCTTGAAGAATCGGACATCAAGCGAACATGCGTATTTAGCGTATAAAATAAAAGAAGGTGCATTATCACGTTTAAGAACTTCTTATAAAGTAGCTTTGGGAACTTAAACCTTTGCTCTAGTGCCTCGCTATTTTAACCTGAAAACGTTTGATGGTAAGCAGATCCTCTACCAAGAGTGCGTGTGAACTGTCAGTGCAGAATGTCCGACCCCATAAACCTTCTGCGCGGTCATATTTAATAATAACAATAGTAATGATGGCATTTATTAAGCGCTTACTATGTGCAGAGCACTGTTCTAAGCGCTGACTCCTGGAGAAATGATTGCGATTCATCTCTGACTTGAGGGTGGGAAGAGGGTGAAATATCTTAGTTCAGAACGTGCGCCGCTCGAAACTGTCAAGTTGAAAATGTGTGTCTGAAAACAATATTTTTAACAGCCAGGAAGAAATAGTATAATTGATGGGGCTAAAGTCTGGCCAAATATTCCACCTCCAAGTACGCAGGCTGCACCTCTCTCTCTCCCGCTGTGTAATGGCTGTGGAACCAAAGGAACGGGAAAAGAAGCAACTTTGCTGCTGGCAACGAGCCTCGGCAAAGCAGCAGCAAAATACGGTAAATGGTGTTTCTTTAAGATGATCGTTTAGAAGGACTTTATAGCCTCTGAGACTTTAGTATCGCAAGTACAGATCCATTTTTCTTTGCAGCTTAAAAAGAAGCCCCCTATCCATTTCCCGATTTTAAAATAAGCATATGTAAATGTTTTGATAACTTTTGTAGTATTTCAGTGCTTACCATGCGGCAAGCACTGGACTAACCTCCGGGGCAGATGATGGGGAACAGTCTGGATCGCACGTAGGATTCACAGTCTGAGGGAGAGAGAACAGGTATTTTTATCCCCGTTTAACGTGTGAGGTAATCGAGGCCCAGAGAAGTGAGTTGCCCAAGATCACAGGCAAATGGCCAGAGCCAGGATTGGAACCCAGGTCCTCTGATTTCCAGCCCACGCTCTCCCCATTAGGGCACGTTGCGTTTTAAAAAGCAGAGTACTCTCTGCCTGTTACGTGTAGCAGAGATTAAGTGGATCGGTGAGGCTGAGTGTTTTGCTTCTTGGAACAAGGCGTGTCTGGGTGGTGAGCGGTGGGAGGGCGGTGAAAAAGGATGTTAAAATTGGCCTCACCTTTAGCTATCCAGTGGAAAGCCAGAGTTTGCCGTTGAGCAAACGGGATGCAGATTTCTTACTGCTTCAGGATAGTGAAATGATGGTCCCAAATAGCGTTTTTGGTTGTTGAGTCAGTGTAGCTCCTCCGTTGAGCTGGGTCATCATGCTGTGCTAGATCTTCACATTTTTCATTTTATCGCCTACTTTTAATTCCCTTGTCTGTCTGGGGAAATGGGTTTCAGAGCTGCAGTATCTCTCGTGGTAATCAGTCATTTGATGGAATTGATTCCGGTACAGTGCTCTGTCCATGGAAATGCCGTTTCTTTAAGATGTTCATTTAGAAGGACTTTATAGCCTCCGAGACTTTAGTATCGCAAGTACAGATCCATTTTTCTTTGCAGCTTGAAAAGAAGCCCCCTAGCCATTTCCGGATTTTAAAATAAGCATATGTAAATGTTTTGATAACTTTTGTAGTGTTTAAGTGCTTACCATGCGGCAAGCACTGGACTAACCTCCGGGGCAGATGATGGGGAACAGTCTGGATCACACGTAGGATTCACAGTCTGAGGGAGAGAGAACAGGTATTTTTATCCCCGTTTAACGTGTGAGGTAATCGAGGCCCAAGAGCTCGGTACAGTGCTCTGTCCATGGAAATGCTAGCTCTTGGTAAAGTGGACCCCGTCCCTGTCCCCGAGGAGTATAATAATAATAATAATAATAATAATAATGATATTTGTTAAGCGCTTACCATGTGCCAAGCACTCTTCTAAGCGCTGAGCACCATTTTAAGTTTACCATCTAGCGAGCAGCTCTCCATGTTGAGAACAGCAGGAATGACAGTTTAAACGGGACTTTGACTTCTAAATGGGCACTTTACGCTCTTTACCAGGTGATTCATCTCTAGGTCTGTTTCCCTCCCTTTTTAAAACCCGAATGACACTTTTGCCCAAGGAGGGGGAAAATGCCATGTTTCTGGAACTCAATAGTAATGGAAAGACCTAATGTTGCCAGTTAAAACGATAGCGATTTTACTTCAGTTGGCATTTCCTTGCCACAAGTAACTCTCTGAAAAAACTTGCAAAATTTCTAAAGGATCGTCCGAAGTTGCAAGAACAGCACAGGTGCTGGAAAACTTACCCCCTATTGGAGTCTTCTGGGACATTGAAAACTGCTCGGTTCCCACTGGCCGTTCAGCCGTGGCAGTAGTACAGCGGATCCGGGAGAAGTTCTTCAAAGGCCACAGAGAAGCCGAATTCATCTGCGTGTGTGACATCAGTAAGGAAAATAAAGAAGTTATTCAGGAGCTGAATAACTGCCAGGTAAATCATTTTTGAGACCATCTATTATATGATGGTGGTAACTGGTATCTGTCCAGCGTGTGCCGAGCGCTGTGCTAGACCCTGGGGTTCATTCAGTCGGATAATAATGACGATCGCGGTGTTTAAGTACTTAGGTGCCAAGCGCTGTATTGAGCGCTGGGATGGTCACAAGTTTATTAGGTCCCACATGGGGCTCACAGTTTAAGTAGGAGGGAGAATCCCCATTCTGCAGATGAGGCAACTGAGGCACAGAGAAGTGAAGGGACTTGCCCAAGGTCACACAGCAGACAAGGGGATTAGGACCCAAGTCCTCCCAACTCCCAGGCCCGGGCTCGATCCATTAGAGCCCGCTGCTTCTGGTCCCCAGTTACAGTCCCTGTCTCACATATGACTCACCATCTAGCGAGGGAAGGAGACCAGGGATTCAATTTGAATTTACAGGTGAGGAAATTGAGGCCCAGAGAAGTTGAGACTCCTTGTCCGAGGTCACACAGCAGGCAAATGTGAGAAGCAGCGTGGCTCAGTGGAAAGAGCACGGGCTTTGGAGCCAGAGCTCATGGGTTCAAATCCCGGCTCCACCAGTTGTCAGCCGTTTGACTTTGGGCAAGTCAGTTAACTTCTCTGGGTCTCAGTTCCCTCATCTGTAAAATGGGGATTAATGTGAGCCCCCCATGGGACAACCTGATCACCTTGTAACCTCCCAGAGCTTAGAACAGTGCTTGGCACATATTAAGTGCTTAATAAATGCTATTATTATTATTATTATCATTATTATTATCATTATTATTATTATTATTATTATGTGGTGCGGTTGGGATTAGGCCCCAGGTCCTCCTGAGTCCCAGTCCGTGGCCGTTAGGATCTTTGGAAAAAAATGAAATAAAAATTACAAGCCGTTCCTCGAGAAATAGACCCACGCTTTTTGGCGTCAAAAGTCAGATTTTAAAATGTATTTGTAAAAGTAATTGTGTTCTCCTTGAACCCTCTTATATGTTCGTTTTCATACTGTTTGCCTGTTCCAACTGATTCTGGAGAAGGCGGTGTTAGTAACACAGTAAGATGGAAAAATCATCCCCCGGTTTCATTCTGATGATGAGTTTCGGCTTTCTCCCCGACCAAACCCTTATCATACCTCTTAAGGAGTCAAATGACCTTTTCAGCTTCACTTCTTGTCCTTTCTCCATCCACCATCCTGGAGGAGCTCACGAATAAGCAGTTGCCAAAGGCTAAGCACGCGGAGGAAGGAGGGTGCAAAAAATCCACCACTCAGAATCGCACTTGAATTAATTTAGCGTGGACAGTAGTCGTTTTACCTCCGTTAGTGACCAAGGCAATCACATCCCTTTTTTTCCTGGGACTGTCTAATAATTGAAATTTTCAGGGTCCGGCTGTTTAAGGGGCCCAGTTGCCAAAACAAAGAATAACTATTGGCTCTTGTTGTTGTTCTGACGCAGGTGACGGTCGCACACATCAACGCCACAGCCAAAAACGCGGCTGATGATAAACTCAAACAGAGTCTCAGGAGGTTTGCCGACACGCACACTGCCCCAGCCACTGTGGTCCTCGTTTCGAGTAAGTCACCTCATCCGGCCTGAAAATCGGGACTGGCCTTTCCAGAAAGAAATGAATTCCAAGTCAGTTCCACCATGCGGGAATTGCGTCAGAGGCTATGTTTGGAAGCTGAAGATGTGGAAGGAAAGTACCCCTGTCCGATTTCACGGTCCTCTCTGTTACAGTTCTCTTTTTAAGAGAAAACCATCCCCAAGTGGAGATAATCCCACCGTCTCCGGAGCTTTTGTTGAGGCAGTTGCTTATCAGGGCCAAGATTAGCTAAATACCAACTTTGAGGTATTGCTAGAGTAAACATTAAGGTTTGGTCTTAGGGTAAGACTCTATGAATAAAGTGTCAAGTTGAAGTGTTTTGTATTTCCCCTAATTTCTTTGTTTTTTTGGGGGGGCAACTTTCTCTTTCAGCTGATGTTAACTTTGCATTGGAAATTAGTGATTTGAGACACCGGCATGGTTTCCACATCATTTTGGTACACAAAAACCAGGCCTCTGAAGCCCTGCTGCATCACGCTCATGAACTGATCCGATTTGAAGAATTCATTTCGGACTTGCCGCCGAGGTTACCCCTAAAAACTCCAGTAAGTGTCTCTGGGCGAGAGGTTCTCTCCCCTACACCCCAAAATATATATTTTAATTGTATTCTCTGAGTAAGGTCAAACCTGGAACTCTGGGAAGAAGCATGGCCTAATGGACAGCATAGACTGAGGAGTGGGAATACCTGGGTTCTAATCCTGTTTCTTTTTTTAAAAAAAAAATGGTATTAAATGCCTGCTGTGTGTCAAACAGTCTTCTAAGCACTGGGGTAGATACAGATGAATTAGGTTATGCACAGCCCCCATCCCACATGGGGCTGATAGTCTGAATTGTTGAAAAATAGTGGAAGGAGATTACATGTGGCAGTAATGGATGACGGAGTCTACTCTGAAACCCAGTGTCTGAGCTTCAGCCTGCGAGAGGGCCGAGAACCCGCCGGAAGGAATTGATTTATAGTGACTGAGTGTCGACTTTAACGCAGCCCACCTGCTTTTTCTCCAGCCAGCTGTTCTAGCTGCGACACAGAGTGCAACAAGCGAGGAGGTAGACGGGGTGCAGCCTAACAATCAGTAGTAGCCAAAGTAGGGAAAGAAGAAATTAGATGTTGCCAATTTGTACTTCCCAAGCGCTTAGTACAGTGCTCTGCACATAGTAAGCGCTCAATAAATACAAGTGATGATGACTAAGGAGTGAATGTAGATGCTGCTGCCCGGTGAAGCGCTTAGTACAGTGCTCCGTAAATGATTGCTGCGTAAACCAAGTGTGTTCTTGGCATGCACAATATGTTGGAGCTTATTAAAGAGCCTTTTCACTGCATGTCTGAAGCAGCTGAATAAATGTAGATGCCTTTTCCATTCATGTTGCCCTTAAGGTCCTTCGGGACAATCCTTTTTTCCTTTTTATTTTTTCTTTTCTTTCCGTTAGGGTATTTCTTAAGCTCTTAGTATGTCTCTGTGGGCTTGGGCAGATACAAGTTAATCAAGTTGGACACAGTTGCTGTCCCGTGGGGGCTCATGATCTAAGTAGAAGGGAGAACGGGTACTTAATCCCCATTTTCATTGAGGAAACTGAGATACAGAGAAGTTAGGTGACTTGTCCACTTGTCTTGCCCAGTATGCCTCTGACCCCCTCGATCAATAGCTTCCTGATCCTCCTTTTTTCCTACAGCCCATTGCTGTAAATGGCCCTTGAGGTGCTCAAAATTGGGGCAGGGTTCAGGAGATGTGATTGAGTGTTTTGGCATTGGGAATAAACGGCATCCCACCCTTGTGTGCTGTCTGCTTCAGAAACCCCAGTAATAATAATAATGTTGGTATTTGTTAAGCACTTACTATGTGCCAAGCACTGTTCTAAGCGCTGTAGCCTCACTGAGCTGTGTTTCTTTGTATATAATGCAAAGGATGATAGCAGGTGAATAGAAAAACATTGTGCCTTGCCCAGTTTTTCATTTTCACTAAAGGTAATTAAGATCCTTTATTTCCTCGGAAGGTTTTAATCAAGCTACTGTACAGGGAGAGCAGTGCGAAAGAGCTGAGTGAAGTATAGACGTGGTGGAAATAGAATGTGTGGAAAGGGTTGTGCTGTTTGACCCCTCTGTGGCCGGGGTAAGTCATTCAGTGGATTCCACGTCGACATTCATTCCTTCCTTCAGTCGTATTTATTGAGCGCTTCCTGTGTGCAGAGCGCTGTACTGAGCGCTTGGGAAGTACAAGTCGGCAACAGATAGAGACGGTCCCTACCCAACAGCGGGCTCACAGTCTAGAAGCGTCTCCTCTGGCATATTAGGCGTCTTAGAAAGAATTAACCTCTTCCCTGGACTAAATCAGCAAAACCTTCTGACTTCACAACGAATTCGGTTCCAGTGACCTCCCTGGACACATCTGCTTCTTTCCGTAGCAAGTGATGGCTCTCCCTTAGATTGTGGTTAAAATTGTGCTTTAAAATGAGATGATTTGTTCAAGTCGGTGGTAACGCGTAGTTTGCTTTTTTCCCTTTAGCCTTGACTATTTGGTTTGAGAAACAGCATGGCCTAGTGGAAAGAGCACAGGTCCGGGAGTCCGAGAACCTGAATTCTGATCCCGACTGTGCCCCTTACCGGCTGGGTGACCTTGTGCCTCAGTTTCCTCATCTGTGAAATGGGAATTAAGTCCCTGTTCTCCCTCCCCGCTAGCCTTTGAGCCCCATGTGGGGCAAGGACTCCGTCTCACCCGATTATTTTGAATCTATCCCAGCGCTTAGTGCAGGACTTGTCCCCTAGCCAACGCTTCACAAATACCCCAATTTTTAAAAATCCGTATTATTTCTTTGATGACAGCGTGGCCCTGGAGGCACGAAACTTGTTTCTTTTGTTTCCCTTTCTACTGTAGCAGTGCCACACCTTGCTTTACGTGTACAATCTACCAACAAACAGAGATGGTAAAAGCGTCAGCAACAGACTCAGGCGGCTGTCAGATAACTGTGGAGGGAAAGTCCTGAGCATTTCCGGCAGTAGCGCGATCCTGCGCTTCTTAAACCAAGAGAGCGCGGAACGCGCCCAGAAGCGAATGGAAAACGAAGACGTCTTCGGCAATAGGATCGTTGTGTCTTTTATGCCCAAAAACAAAGAACTGAACGAAACAAAGAACTCCAGCGCCGTCGCTGACAAGGTGAAGTCCCCCAAAAAGGTTAACAAGAACCCAAAGCTGTGCCTCATCAAAGATGCAAGTGAACAATCTCCCAGTACCAAAACCAATCCCGGAAGAGGGTTGCAGGCCAACTCCGGATCTGCTGCGAAACACACAAATGTGAAAAGTTTACAGGTAATTGTTGTGACGGGGGTGTATTCTTTCCCCTTAGGGTCTGCGAACCGCTTTGCTCCCTGTTTTTGGTGACAGACGAAAGCAGGGCCTCGTCGTGGGCGGGGAGCGTGTCTGCTCGTTTTGTCGTGTCGTACTCTCCCGGTCGCGTAGTCCAGTGCTCTGCACATAGTAAGCGCTCGATAAATACCTTGGATTGATTGGCGGACTGCCGTGTGACTGTTCCTTTAAGTAGCTGTCCCGCAGCTCGAGACCGCTGTTGTCACTCTTTCTCGAAGGAGCTGTGCCGCATGGAATCGAAGTCCAGTCATAGAAATACCGAACACCAGCAAAACCTCACGAGATTGGAAGCACTTTCCCCGCAGAATAATTCGCAGGCTGCGAGTGCAGAAGTTCCGACAACCAAAAACGTGGGCTCAGCAGAAGCGATGTATAAAACCAGCCTGAAGTAGGTGGTCGTTTTAAAAACGAGAACAGAAAAAAAATCAGCCACTTTCTTAATGAGGCTCTGTGGAAATAACCTCCCTCTTCTTGTAATTAGAAAGGAAATTCTCACTGCCCGAAGTAGTACCAGTTCTCCTATGGAGAAAAAGGATAAGGAAGAGCTTGTCTTCCAAGTCAGCTTCCCGTCTGCTTTCAGCAAGTTACCAGTGCCAAGGCAGCTTAGTCCTCTGCTCGTGCCTCCGAGTTGGTCGTCTCGGTAGGTTTGCCACTTTAAAATTAATTTCTACAGCTGTCTAGGGAACACTTTGGCTCAGCATTCACGGTACAGGAGGGGATTTGAAAGCAGTAAGTAGATCGAGCCGGAAGTCGGTGGGGCTTCGTTGTAAATCGGTTTTAATGAGCCTGTTGAGCAGATGAGAAGGTCCAGAGGAGAAGGCAGTCTGCCTCTTTGAATGACCTGGACTGAGGAAGGAATGATTTTTCAGGAAGAAGTCCGAGGGGAGAATCAGTAGTCCGAGTGAATGAATGCAGTTAGTGCGTGATTTTGAGGGGAATGTAGGTGCGGATGTAATCGATTCAGATTTTCAATCTCAAAATGGAAAAACTTGCTAATTTTCAAGCAGAGGAATCCGATTGCCGAAACCTTGCACCCTAACCTTTCATTTTAAGCAGGAGTATGTCTCCGAACCTCTTGAACAGAGCCTCTCCGCTTACGTTCACTGTGGCCAATCCTGCCAGCGGGACAGACTGTCCTGACCCGTTTGCAAATGGTGCAGATATTCAGATCAGCAATATAGATTACAGATTGTCCCGGAAAGACCTACAACAAGTTCTGCAAGATATTTTCTCCAAGCACGGCAAGGTAATTCATCTCTGAAAATAGCTTTGTGGCGCCCGTTTTCTTGTTCTGTGGTTTCGTTCTCTGCTCCCTATGCCGAAGGATGTTATTTGGCTATGTTGAACGGATGAACTCGGAAATCAGTGTAGTAAATGAAGTGTCTAAATCAAGACCACTGCTTCAGGGTTGCTTTGTTTGTGAATGAGGGGGCAGAACTTGCTTGCCTGGAAGGGAAAGTTTTAACACCTCTAATGTCTTCAGAATCCTTTATGGAAAGAAAGAAATGAGTGGTGGACTTCATTCTGTTTCTCTGAAAGAGTTCTAACACCTCTACTGTCTTCAGAATCCTTTACGGAAAGAAAGAAATGGGTGGTGGACTTCATTCTGTTTCTCTTTCGAACAAACCCCCGAGGTTTTTGGAGTTATTATAACTGACTTACGTTGTTCTAATTGTTAATGATCATTTTTTGTAAACGACACCGTGGTCAACCAGTGTCGCATTTTTCCTGCACCAGGTTAAGAATGTAGAACTTAGTCCACACACAGATTATCAGTTGAAGGCTACCGTGCAGATGGAAAGTTTACACGAAGCAATCACGGCAGTCAACAGCCTTCACCGTTTCAAAGTCGGCAGCAAAAGGATCCAGGTGTCTCTGGCTACGGGAACTATGAACAAATCACTGTCTTTATTAAGGTAAGAAAAACAAAACCTTAGTACGGACCATATTCTTTTGGAAGTACGATGGCAGAGACCTATCTGAACGTAGTTGAATTTCTGCTCTATACGAGGAAGCAGGTGGGGAGGGGTTTTTGTAGAATTTAATAAACGGAGTTAGCGGTGTCGAGAGATGTAGGTTTATTCCAAGGACTAAAGTGTTTGTGGGGGTGTTTGGCTCCCGTAGGATCTGGGTTGTCTCCCGGCCCCGGCATCTCTGGCGGAGCAGTGATTACAAAGCAAACGCTTTGGCCCTTGGAGACCTTTTTGACTGAGTAGAGTTGGGTGTGGGGATGCAGGGATGGAATTCATTCATTTATTGAGCACTTTCTGTGTGCAGAGCACTGTACTAAGCGCTTGAGAGACTACGATACCACAAGCAGACACAGTCTCTGCCCACGATGAGCTAGAAGTTAAGATAGGGTCTCTTATTTCTAAGCTCAACTTGCTAACAACCAGGCACGGCTTCGTATCTGAAATTTTCAGAGGGTATTGGGGAAGTCAGCCTCGTGATAGATTCCATCCCTGTCTCCCCGCATCTGACCCTACTCAGGTAAAAAAAGTCTCTAAGGGCCAGAGTGTTTGCTTTATAATCACTGCTGCGCCAGAGGTTGCCCAGCGCGGGGACACAACCCAGAGTCCATGGGAGCCAAACGCCCCCACAAACACTTTAGTCCTTGGAATAAACCCACATCTCTCGACACCGCTAACGCTGGATCCTTGGAACAAACCCATTCATTAAATCCTACAAAATTCCCTCCCCACCTGCTTCCTTGCACAGAGCAGAAACTCAACTATGTTCAGATAGGTCTCTGCCATCGTACTTCAATACCCTCTCAAAATTTCAGATTATATGTGAAGCCGTGTTTGGTTGTTAGCAAGTTGAGCTTAGAAATGAGACCCTATCTTAACACTTAGCTCATTGTGGGCAGGGAACGAGTCTGTCGTATCGTAGTCTCTCAAGTGCTTAGTACAGTGCTCTGCACACAGTAAGCGCTCCATAAATGCGATTGAATGAGTGAATGAATGAATTAAAAAGCACAGCTGATCTTACCCAAAAGTCAAGAAAAGCATCTTGCAGAGTGGATTCTAGAGTGGATGAATCATCATTAATAACAAAAAAAACCTACCTAAAGCCTTAACTTGGAAAACATGCAGCAGACAATTGACTTTTTACTAACAGAAATCTCTGCTGGGACAGGATATCCAGCAGTGTGTTCTGAACATAAATTCATCCATCCATAAATTCTTGAGAATCATTCTAATAATAATGATGGCACTTATTAAGCGCTTACTATGTGCAAAGCACTGTTCTAAGCGCTGGGGAGGTTGCAAGGTAATCAGGTTGTCCCATGTGGGGCTCACAGTCTTAATCCCCGTTTTACAGATGAGGGAACTGAGGCACAGAGAAGTGAAGTGACTTGCCCAAAGTCACACAGCAGACAGTTGGCGGAGCCGGAATTTGAACCCATGACCTCTGACTCCAAAGCCCGGGCTCTTTCCAATGAGCCATGCTGCTTCTTCTAGCCCTTTGATTCATAGATTTAAATGTACCAAAGGGTCTTTGGGGTCAATGTTGTTGTTCAGAGCAGATGAGCAGTTCTGTTTGTATTAGAATCACCCTTAAAATTTGATGGTTTTGTTATTCTTGGGGGCCAGGAACCTTTTGGAGAGTTACTTAAAATTGACTTGCTCCTTCCCGGCAGAGGACTGTAAGCAGGGAGTACGATAGAAAACCCAGAACTATCTGTTGGGTTTGCATTTCTTTATTAACCTTCTCATTTTAAACATTTACGTCCGTCCTGATCCTTCTAGAGGTGCAGGTAGTTTTAATCGGGGCTCAGAGTCAAAAACGAAACTCAGCTTGCCAACAACCAAACACGGCGTCACATATAATCTGAAATTTTGAGAGGGTATCGGGGAAGTCAGCCGCATGATAGAGTCCTTCCCTGGCTCCCCGCACCTAACTCTATTCAGTTGAAAAGGTCTCTAAGGGCCAGAGTGTTTGCTCTGTAATCACTGCTGCGCCAGAGGTTGCCCAGGGCAGCATCGAAACGAAAGCCTCGGGCCGAATCCGGGGGTGCGGGATACAAAGTCAGCCCACGACAGGCAAG
Organism: Tachyglossus aculeatus; assembly: GCF_015852505.1. Classification (NCBI taxonomy): domain Eukaryota; kingdom Metazoa; phylum Chordata; class Mammalia; order Monotremata; family Tachyglossidae; genus Tachyglossus; species Tachyglossus aculeatus. The sequence goes on from NC_052086.1 coordinate 71,272,323, forward strand.
CTGACGGTAGACGGGAAGCTGGTTGTGGGCAGGGAATGTGTTCGTTTATGGTTAGGTCATACTGTCGCAAGCGCTTAGTGCAGTGCTTCGCACACAGTAAGTGCTTGATAAATACGAAGGAACGGGTGAATAGTGTCCTGCCAGCAGAAGTCTAGAAAGGAAGGTATCACCCTGGTTCCACCTCCTACCCCCGATAGCCTCCGACACCAGTTTCTGGGGCCGAGAGATAGTAGGGGCGGGGAGCAGGCACTGCAGCCCCTCCCTTGGTCTGGCTCACGTGAGCAGGGGTGTCCACCACAGCCCACGGGATGAAAAGGCCACCGCTGCCATGGCCAAACCATTTTCACATCAGAACGATTGCTCCGGGGACTTTTTTCCTTTTATCGGAGCCAAATTCCAGCCCGTTCTGGCTAATTTCCGGCACGGGTTTCGTTTGCGGGTCTTAAACACTCTGCGGCCTTTAATCAATCCATCGGTATTTATTGAGCACTTTCCATGTGCAGAGTATAGTGTGCTCTCCCAAGCGCTGAGTACAGCTCTTCGCGCTCCATAAGCACTCAACACATGAGATGGAAAGAATACAACAAAGTTGGCAGACGTGTCCCCTGCCCACCCACTGTCTTTTGAAGTTTGTGTATTCTGCACTGTCCCATACGAGAGTAATTAATAAGTTAAAAACGTGCAACGTAGTACTCTTCACTCCTATCCAGAAGAGCCATGATTTGGAAATTAGAGAATTCTCGAAGGTTGGTGGGAGCCTTCAGTCTTCATGAGCATACAAGGATCCCGGGGTTTTTTATAAGCAGCGATTGTAAAATCGGGCTGGAAATTCCCCGAAAATGATCAATGGTGTGCTAACCGGATGAAATCACTCTTACAGCTCCGAAACAATGTCCATCCTTCAGGACGCCCCTGCTTGTTGTCTGCCTCTGTTCAAATTCACAGACATCTATGAAAAGAAGTAAGTCAGACTGCAAATTTGCTCTTACCTGGAAATGTCTTTCAGATGCGTTCACTGTATTTATTTCTATGTGCAGATCACTGTTTTGTGCACTTGGGAGAGAGTAAAGGTCGAACACTCAGTCATATTTACCCAAGGCTTACTGTCTGTTTGGGGGAGTCCAGTGTAACAGAGTTGGTAGACATGATGATGATGATGGTATTTGTACAGCGCTTACTATGTGCCAAGCACTATTCTAAGCGCTAGGGTAGATTCAGGGTGATCAGGTTGTCCCACGGGGGGCTCACAGTCTTCATCCCCATTTTACAGATGAGTATAATAATAATGGTGATGATGCCATGTGTTAAGCGCTTACTATGTGCCAAGTACTGTTCTCAGCACAGGGGAGGATACAGGGTGATCAGGTTGTCCCACGGGGGGCTCACGGTCTTCATCCCCATTTGACAGAGGAGGTAACTGTGGCACAGAGAAGTGAAGTACCTTGCCCAGAGTCACACAGCTGATAAGTGGCGGAGCCGGGATTAAAGCCCACGACCTCTGATTCCCAAGTCCGGGCTCCTTCTTGGTTTTGTGTGATACCTTCCCAAGCGCTTAGTGCAGTGCTGTGCACACAGTAAGCGCTCAATAAATACGATTGATTGATTGATTGATTTCCCCTAAGCCACGCGCTTCTCAATCCTTGCCCACAAGGAGTTTACCGTGTAGAGAATCCTTCCCACAGGAAGGACTTAGCTTATGCCTCAAGCTGTACAGGGGAAGTATCTGCTAACTCGACTGTATTGTACTCTCCCAAGCGCTTAGTACAGTGCTCTGCACATACCATTGTTTTGTTGTCTGTCTCCCCCTTCTAGATTGTGAGCCCATTGTTGGGTAGGGACCGTCTCTCTATGTGCCGACTTGTACTTCCCAAGGGCTTAGTACAGTGCTCTGCACACAGTAAGCGCTCAATAAATGCGATTGAATGAATGATACTGCCCAAATGCTTAGTACAGTGCATAATGATGGCATTTATTAAGCGCTTACTATGTGCAAAGCACTGTCACATCCCATGTAACAGATGCTCAGTGCCTCTGATCTAAAGGGAATGCAATTTACAAACAGGAGGGAGGGCCAAAGAGCAGAGAATGAATGGAAATATCTTTATACAAAAGAGGTCACGACTGGAAAGTGCCGAGATGAGACTTGGGAGGCTGCGACCTGGGACGAGCAGCAGTCTGATTTGAAAAGTCGGGGGTTCCGGGAAGGAGGAAGGGAGGGAGCCGCGCATGAGTGCTTCGGAGACAGGGAGAAAGATGGCCTTGCCATCGGCTTTGATGGGAAAGTTTAAGTGGAGGAGAGAATTTGGGAGGGAAGATGAGTTCAGTGTTCAACCTACTGTACCTAGGGGCCAGAGGAAACCCGTGTGGAGTTGTCTTGCGGATAAGAGGATGAGGCAAGTGAGATCGATGTGCAAGTCATCTGCATAGAATTGGGGCCCAAAGCCCTGGAAATGGATAAGTTCCTCGAGGGAGTGGGTTTAAGGTGAGAAGGGTAGGGGATCCAGTTAGGGGTGATGGGGAAGAAGAGGCGCTCAGGAAAGAAAGTGACCAGAGAAGTAGGTGATGATACCTTCAGAGGTATGCTATTAGAAATCCCCGAATTCCGCTAACTAAAGTTTTGGATGATTAGCTTCCGGGATTCAGCTTTTTGTTCATTTCTTGTTTTATTGTCGTTCTTGTTGCATTCCCGCCCCAAATAGTAAATAGAATTAACCAGTCATGACACCCTGGCTATGAAGAATAAAACTAGGTAAATATCACTTTTTAAAAAAAAAATTCTCCCCCTTGGTTCTTTCCTTTCCCATTTAGGTTTGGGCACAAGTTGAATTCATCAGACTTGTCTAAATTAACCGACATCGTGGCGATCCGTGATCAAGGAAACGTCCGGTTGGTATGTCTGTTACCCAGCAGTCAAGCCCGACAGAGCCCGTTAGGATCTTCCCAGTCACACGATGGTTCGTCGACCAACTGCAGCCCTATAATATTCGAAGAACTGGAGTATCACGAACCCATCTGCAAACAGCATTGCACTAAAAAAGAATTTAGGTATGCCCTGAGAGTCTCTTAAAAAAAAAAAAATAATCTTGGTTCTACCCCCCGGTTCTGGTCTAATTCGTTACGTGATCGGGATGTAGCGTGACTGACAAAGTAGTAGAGGACGATGTTTCCCACAGCAGGAGCCGCCGTTCAGGTAAAACGTGACCAACAGGTCAATTAAGTGGAAGAAGAAACTGCTGACCCTTGGCGTTGGTCGAAGGGTGATGCTGCTTGGATTTTGTAGTCGCTGCCTTAGCTTTTTTTAGGTTCCTTTGTATTTTTGTAATTTTACAGTCTTTGAAAAGGAAGGATAACAAGCAGTGATAAGGGTGTCAATCATTTATTTATACGTCTTTTATATATAAAATTGCATTATTCTAATTTAGTGGAAATTAATGGGTCGTGGGGAAGATAGTTCAAACGTCTGGCCATGGCATTTTTCGATGCATATAGTTTATATCTGGTTATAGATAGATGCAGGTATATCTAACCTGTATCTCAATCCTATTCCTGGGTAGAGGTTTAGATATAGATTTAGAATAAATTATTTGTAAGGATTTGTATCGAAAAATTGCTACGGCGGAATCTTTGAACCATCTTCCCCCGGACCTCTGAATTTCTACAGAAACAATTATAATAATAATGATGATGGCATTTGTTAAGCGCTTACTACGTGCAAAGCATTGTTCTAAGCACTGTTATAATGATGCAATTTTCCCATACAAAACAAGAAGCTCTTTGGAAACCTAACCCCCTGCAGTAGAGGAGAACAGCCTATGTTCTGTGATTCGATGCTAAATTGGGAATAATTTTAAACAAAGTTATAATCCAAAAAACATTACCTTAAAGTTTTTGTCCTCGTTATTGCAGTGAACATGAATTTGATCCAGACTCCTATCAGATCCCTTACGTGATTCTCTCTCTGAAGAAATTTGCACCCCAAGTTCATAGTCTCCTGCAGACACATGAGGGCACCGTGCCTCTACTAAGGTAAATTACTTTCACGTTCCTCCTCATTTTCTGTAGATATTGATTCAAGATGTCATTTTTGTTTTTTCAGTGCATACAGTTCTGCAGCTCAGTAGTTTGTCATGCTTTTAAGTCTGGGTTGAGTCTCTTGTAGGCCCCCCAAACCTGGAGCGAGCCATGTGAAGATCTGAATAGGATGAGAGAGCGTGAGAAAAGCAGTATGTTCTGTTATCAGTCAATCGTCAGTGTTTCAGGTCCTCAAGGAGCTTATAATCTCTCAGGCAAGACAGACACTAAAATAAATTACAGGTAGGAAGAAGCGATGAAGTGTCAAGCTGTGTCAGAATTTCAAGGGAGGGAGGTGATCGCCTGAGTGCTCAGGCGATGCGGAAGGGCTGAAGTGGGAAGTTGTGGAGAAATAGGGTCTTCTGTAGTTTAGAAATAGTGTTCTAGACTGTGAGCCCACTGTTGGGTAGGGACCGTCTCTGTCTGTTGCCAACTTGGACTTCCCAAGCGCTTAGTACAGTGTTCTGCACACAGTAAGCGCTCAATAAATACGATTGAATGAAATAGGGTGGGGAGTCCTCCCGGAGGGGATGTGATTTCAGAAGGGCCGCGAGCGTTAGGAGGCCAGTGGTTGGCAAGATGGGAAGAGCAAGGGAGCTGGAGGCAAAACGAAACATCGTAGCCATGTGGAAAGAGCACGGATCTGGGACTCAGAGGACTCTGGCACTTGCTTGCTGTGTGACCTTGGGCAAGTCGCTTCACTTCTCTGTGCCTCAGCTTCCTCAACTGTAAATACCTGTTCTCGCTCCCACTTAGATTGTGAGCCTCGTATGGGACAGGGTCCGTGTCCAACCCGATTAACCGTTCCTTCTGCAGCGCTTAAAACAGCGCTTGCGTGCTTAACAAATATTATGATAATAATGAAGGGCAGGAACATGAAATCAGCAGAGAGAGAACGAGGCATGATGAGTAAGTCGTCGTGAGCAGCGGCGGGGCCCTAGTGGAAAGAGCATGGGCCTGGTTTTTAGGGGATCTGGGTTCTAATCCTAGACCTGCCGCTTGTCTGGTGTGTGACTTTGAGCAAGTCACTTCACTTCTCTGTGCCTCAGTTCCCTCATCTGTAAAATGGGGACTAAGGCTGTGAGCCCCATAGGGGGCATGGACTGTGTCCAACCTGATTAGCTTGTATCCCAGTGCCTGGCACATATTAAGCACATAACAAATACCATTAAATTTTTTTTCTTTAAAGGACTGAAGTATGTGAGCTGAGGCTTAATGGGAGAAGAGTGAGGATAAGTTATAATAATAATTGTAATATTTTCTTGGCTGTCCTACTGACACCTCAACCTGTTAAAACAGAATTCCTCATCACATCCAGACCTTGTCCTCCCACTGACTTTCCCATCACTGTAGACAGTACCGCCGTCATCCTTATCTCACAAGTTTGTAATCTTGGCATTATCAGTAAATCCCAACTGATTGATTCTACCCAATAATAATAATAATGGTATTTGTTAAGCGTTTACTATGTGCCAAGCACTAGTCCTATCACCAAATCCTGTCAGTTCTTCCTTCATAACATCTCTAGAATTTACCCTTTCCCCTTCATCCAGATTACTGTCAAGCCCTTACCCTATCCCCACCTTGAATCAGCCTTCTCACCAACCTCCCTGCCTCCAGTCTCTCCCCTCTCCCATCTGCTTCCTGGATCAGGCTTCTCAAAAAATATTCAGTCCACATCTCCCCATTCTTCAGAAACTCCCAATGGGTGCCCATTCATCTCGGACTCAAACAGAAACTCTTTACCACCGGCTTTACGGCGCTCAGTCCGCTCTCGCCTTCCTACCTGACTCTGCCGATCTCCCACCCCGGTCCAGCCTGCAAACTTGGCTTCTCCAGTGCCGACCTGTTCACGGTACCTCGTTCTCATCTGCCTCACTGATGACCCTTCTCTCGTGTCCTCCCTCTAACCTGGAACTCCCTCCCACTTACCATCTGACAGGCCACCCACTCTCCCCATCTTCAAAGCCTTACTGAAGTCACACATCCTCCAAGAAGCTTTCCCCGACTAACCCATCACCTCCCCAACTATTCGCCCTCCCTTCTGTCTTGCCGATCGAACATGTATCCCTCGAGCTATTTGATTCTTTTCCTACCCCAGTCACACATCCCCCTTTCTCGCCCCACTCTAGCCCCATGGCACTTGTGTGCCTGTCCTTAAATTCTGTCTTTTTCCCCCATCTAATGTATTTAAATATCCACCTCCCCCATTAGACTGTAACCTCCTTAAGGGAGGGAATTATGCCTAGTAACTCTTTTGTATTGCCCTCTCCCTAGTACTTAGCACAGTGCTCTGCACACAGTAAGCATTCAAAGAGCATTGATTGATCAATAAGCACTGTGCTAAGCACTAGCAGAGTTGTAAATGTCATCAGATCAGACACAGTCCTTGTCCCGCATGGGTGCCAGTCTTCAAAGAAGGCAGAACAGGTATCTTCCTTTGGCGCATGAGGAACCTGAGGCTCAGGTTAAGTTACTCTCCCAAATTCACCCAGGACCTGAGTGGTGGAGCTGGGATTAGGATCCGGGTCTTGACTCCTAATCCTGTACTCTCTTCCCTCTGGACCATGCTGCTTCTCCAGTAGGGGTGAGCGAACCGAAAGAGCGACCTAAAGCTAATCATCAGGATTTTTTGAATGCGGAGAGGTGGGGGTAATGATTGGAGGCTTTTGAGGAGTGGGGAAGATGAGCACAGCATGGTGTCGGTGGGTGTCTTCACTCTTCTGCCCTGATGGATTCCCTAAAACACCATGCTGTGGCCTGCAGAGAGGTCAGGCAGGGGGTTGATGTAGCAGTAAAGTCAGGAGAGGGCAAGTGCCTGACCAGCAGTTTGGATGGAGAGGAAGGGGTGGATTTTGGAGAAGTCGTGGGGAGAGGGAGAACCAACAGGATTTGGTGACAGACCGAAATTGGGGGTTGAGAAAGAGAGAGAGAGGAGTGATCATCGTGGACAGGGAATATGAGTCCGTTATATCTTTCTCTCCCAAGCGATCAGTAGAGTGTTCTGCACACAGTGAGCGCTCAATAAATACAAATGAACGAATTAATGAATGGCAGGAGTGAAGGATAGCGGGCTCAAGAGACGGGGGAGGTGGGGTCAGCTGTGATAGGAATATCAGGAGGAGGAGAGAATTTGGGAGGGAAGATGAAAAATCCAAACCTGGACATGATGAGTGCAAGGTGCCTGTGGGACATCCATATGGAGATGTCCTGGAGGCAAGGAGAGATGTGAGTTGGAGGAGGAAGAGAGAGTTCGGGGCTAGCGTGGCTGATTTGGAAGTCTTCCGCATAGAAGTGGTCGTTAAAATGAGACATTAAGTGTTTGGGTTCTTGTTTTTGTTTTCATGGCCTTTAAGTGCTTAATACGTGGCAGGCACTGTACTAAGCGCTGGTGTAGATACCAGCTCGTCAGGTTGGGCACAGTCCTTGTCCCACGTGGGACATGCACTCTCAATCCGCATTTTTCAGATGAGGTAACCGAGGCCCAGAGACGTTAAGTGGCTTGCCCAAGGTCACACAGCAGAGAAGAATTCAAATCAAAGTGATGGCTGAATGGTATTTTTAGATGGGAATGATGTATCAATTTAGGAAATCCTGATAGCTAAGGTTTATTGAGTTAGAGTCAATACTTTCCCATTTAACTTCTTATTTCCGTCTTTCTGTGTAGCTTCCCAGACTGCTACTCTGCAGAGTTCAGTGATTTAAAAATAGTGCAGGAAAATCAAGGAGGGGTTCCCTTAGAGCACCTCATTACCAGTGTGCCTGGAGTGAACATTGCCACTGCACAGAATGGCATCAAAGTAGTGAAATGGATACACAATAAACCTCCACCTCCATCCGCAGGTATGTGCCCTGGGGAGGCCAGATAAACCGCCACGATTAGTTAAGTGACGTCTCCAATTTCTTTTAGCCTTCTAGTCACTCACTGGACCAGTGCCATACAAAATCTATCTTTGGTTATTTAAATCTACTCTTTAACGGCAAATGATACATAGAACTGAGTGGGTTTCTGCCTTTTGACAGCTGGAAATTGCATTTGACATATGCACCATTTTAAGCTGCGTTTAAACCGAAAATTTCCGGCCCACAAATCTGTAACCACAAAATTACCCCTTGACCGTAGATTTCATTCTGGTTTTTAGAGCGGAGAATGATCTAATTGTTCATTCTCACAGTTTTAAACGTATAAAGGAAATGGTCCTCTGAAGGGTGTTTTGCCTCTCTCCTCAGAAACAAGGTGAACTTTACCACAAAAGGCACAAATAGGATTTTGGTCTCTAGCTATAGCCTTAAATATTGCCGAAGAAACACTGTTGTGAATTGACTTTTGTGGTTTTATCCAGCCTTGCCTCTAGGCCAAGAATGGTCCAAAATGGCTGTAGACTGGCCTTACTACCGTGGTGTGGATGAGCCTCGTTCTCCAAAAATTCAACTGTGTGCAAGACTGGTTAACTGACTTTGAGTGATAACTTTGCCATTAACGAGTCTTTAAACAGCTTAAGCTCCTTTTTCCCCCCCTCTAGACCCTTGGCTTCTGCGCTCTAAAAGTCCCATAGGTAACCCCCAACTTATCCAGTTCAGTAGAGAAGTGATCGACTTACTTAAGAACCAACCGTCTTGTGTCATACCAGTTGGTAAATTCATCCCAACCTATCATCACCATTTTGCAAAGCAGTGCCGAGTGTCAGACTACGGATATTCCAAGTTAATGGAATTATTAGAAGCCGTGCCTCACGTGTTACAAGTAAGTGATGCTCAGGGGGTTTATTGGAATAAATGGTATGCTCTCATTTTAGTTAACTAGATGTGCTCTGTAAATTTCCTTTACATTGGAGAAGTTGGATACCGGCTTTTCTGGGAGAAAGATTATTTTCTAAAACAGGTTCTGTTTTACAGTTTGAGACTTACAAATGCCGTATACATACCTCATTTTAGTTAACTAGATGTGCCCTGTAAATTTCCTTTACATTGGAGAAGCTGGGTACCTGCTCTTCTAGGAGAAAGATTATTTTCTAAAACAAGTTCTGTTTTACAGTTTGAGACCGTAGACATAACAAGAGTTGTGACGTCTGGCATCACATTTGGTGGTTTCAGCTCATCAGAATGGAAGTTCCCGGTGATCCGGGGCTTAATTGCCTCTAGAGCCGAGAGGGCGATTGTCACTTACAGTTGAAGGGGAAAGAGAAGGAAGGAAGGACTTGGACTCTTGGACGTTGCTTCTCTTTTGGTCGTTATGGTTGAACTTAAATTTTTCGAGGTAGTCAGTCCCTCGGTACTGTGGGTCATAACAGGAAGCAGGCAACCATTCGGCACAAACGGGGAAATCGGCGAGACTGATGAATGTAAAAATCTAATGTGCTTGATTTGCAGATTCTTGGAATGGGCTCCAAACGCTTGTTGACCCTAACCCACAGGGCCCAAGTGAAGCGCTTTACTCAAGATTTACTGAAACTTCTCAAATCCCAGGCCAGTAAACAGGTTATTGTGAGAGAATTCTTACAGGCTTATCATTGGTAAGTTAGGAAGAAGAATCTTTTTTTTTTTCAAACTTCTTTCGGGGTCTAAAGAAAATCAGTGCTGAATTTACCCATTACCTTTTTCGTACAAGTAATGGTAGTTACATAATTCAGCCCCAGCAGTGATTAAGGCCCTGTACCAAGTGCTGGAAAAGAAACACATGGGCGAGAATTAGACCCGGCCTTTAATCGTCAGGAGTTCATCGTCTTAACAAGAAGGGGAGGTGGAGGGTTGGGTGACAGACCCATAAGGAAAGATGAAGTAATAATAAATAATAATGGCATTTATGAAGTGCTTACTGTGTGCAGAACACTTGAAAGTAGTGAATTTGAAAACGGCGAGGGCAAGATTGACGATACATTTGACTAGAAGATTAGGATCTTGCGGCCGGAGGCACCTCGCGGCTCAGGCCAGCGACTCTACCGGCCAAGATTTTCCTGAAAACCTGAGGAGGCCTCAGGCTGCTTGTGCATCCTCACCGTCCTGCCCGGGGAAGAGACCAACAGGAGTCCTGATGACCTGGTCTTGACACAGTCTGGCATCAGGGAATTGCTTATGGGCTTCAACTATTAGTTTCCTCACCGTCCCAGCTGGAGTCAGGAGGACCTGGGTTCTAATCCCAACTCTGCCACTTCCCTGCTCCGTGTGACCTTATAAAATGGGGATTGAGACTCGGAGCCCCTTTGGGACAAGGGACTGTGCCCAACCCGCTGTTATTAATGAGAAGCATCGAGTGACTTGCTAAGTTTAAATATGCGCTCTTATGTCCTGCCTTCTTTTCATCTTCTACTCCTAGGTGTTTCTCAAAGGACTGGGATGTTACCGAATATGGTGTATGTGAGTTGGTTGACATAATATCAGAAATTCCGGATACGACAATCTGTTTGTCCCAACAAGATAGTGAAATGGTGATTTGTATCCCCAAACGAGGTATGTTGATTTTAAATGTGGTCGAGCCCACTGTTGGGTAGGGACCGTCTCTATATGTTGCCAACTTGTACTTCCCAAGCGCTTAGTACAGTGCTCTGCACACAGTAAGCGCTCAATAAATACTATTGAATGAATGAAATGTGGTCAAGTGACACCATGGACATTCCTACTTCAATAGAGATGTAATTTAAATTCCAAATGGTTGAACATTCAGTCTGTAAGTTAGCTTTAGACAACTTTGTTGACATTGAACAAAGAACAAACTAGTCACCCAAAATGCTTTTTTTTTTTTTTAAAGAAATCTAGGCTTTTCATGTACAGCTACCCCTTTATTATTCAGGGACTCATTAGGGCTAGGTGATTTATGCCCCTTTTTCCTCCCTCCTGCTAAGTTGTGCTTTCGTTATTTGACAGCGTGTTAATGCTTCTGTGAGAGGGTGGGAAGAGACAAAAAGGGAAGATAAAAATCAAATAGGGTGATTTTGCCTTTGGGCAGAAGTAGTAATGGGTTTGGGGGGGGAGGACCTTGAACCTGTTGGCTTGACTGAGGTTATGTAAGATCTGTGGCTTTCAATTATCCATGGTATGCGTCCCATCCATTCACTCATTCAGTTGTATTTATTGAGCACTTACTGTGTGCAGAGCACTGGACTAAGCGCTTGGAAAGTAGAAGTTGGTCCCATTTCCTGTCATGTAAAATGTTTACTGTTTGTGTCTGTTCTCCAGCAGACGTTGAGCCCCGACTTGGTGCGGTGCACTGTACTAAACACTCCGACAGTACAAAACAAAGACACATTCCCTGCCCACAGAGGATTTACATTCTAACAGGGTGGTGGATAGGAGAAGGATGGGACAGAGGGGCACGGACACACACGTACACATTACGAATGCAGGAAGTCAAGATAATAACAGAAGCTACGCTTAATATATATAAAAGTGTGGCTACAAATAAGCTCTTAAATGTTAGAAATGTTCTGCGAAGACAATATCTCTTGTGAGACTAAAGACATTGGAGGTACTGAATAAACACTAGTGGTGGACCACAGCGATCATTTTCTGTGTGTGTGTGTGTGTGTGTTTCAGAACGTACCCAGGAAGAAATTGATAGAACGAAGCAGTTCTCTAAGGAGGTTGTTGATTTGCTGCGTCATCAGCCTCATTTCAGGATGCCTTTTAACAAATTTATTCCCTCCTACCATCACCACTTCGGCCGTCAATGCAAGCTTGCTTATTTTGGGTTTACCAAACTACTTGAACTTTTTGAAGCCATACCAGATGTTTTACAAGTAAGTTCAAGTCTGACTTTGTGCACTCAAGTTAGTCTTTCAAGTGATATTTGGAAAGTATTTCACTTTCAGTAAGTAATTAGCTAGATAATAGCATGACTTGTCTGCTCTGTGACTGTGGGCAAGTCACTTCTCTGTGCCTGTTACCTCATCTGTAAAACGGGTATATAAGACTGTGAGGCCCTTGGGGGGCAGGGACTGCGTCCAACCTGATTTGCTTCCATCCATCCCAGTGCTCAGTACAGTGCCTGGCACATAGTAAGCGCTTAACAAATACCCCTGTTATCATTATTATCATCATCATCCTGGGAAGGGGAGTTCAGGCATGGCCATAGTAGTAATTTAAGGAGGAAAGTTTTGTTGTTAAGGTAAATACCCAAATTAAATAGACGCATTTTTCTTTCCTTTCTCCCTGTCCCTTTTTCCTTCCTCATTCCCTTTCCCTCACCCTCTCTTTACCAATCAAGTTAGTGCCCTCAGTGCTTGCCTTGCTATTTTCATCTGAATGTTGGCTCTGCAGTCGTTTACCTTTGCCAACCTCTGGGTGTTTTGTTGTTTTTTGTTGTTGTTGTTGGAAGGTATTGGAATGTGGTGAAGAGAAGATCCTCACACTGACAGAGGTAGAGCGAGTCAAAGCTCTGGCTGCCCAGTTTGTTAAACTTCTTAGGTCTCAGAAAGACAACTGCCTTCTGATGACGGATTTGCTTACAGAGTATGGGAAAACTTTTGGCTACACCCTGCGCCTCCAAGATTACGACGTCAGTTCAGTTCCAGCCTTAATGCAGAAACTCTGTCATGTCGTGAAGGTAAACGCGTCCCCTTCTTGGACTGGAGTTTTCCAGGCCGATTGGATCCGCACTTGGATGTAGGCCCCGTGCTCTAGATGACTTCATTCATTCATTCATTCATTCAATCGTATTTATTGAGCGCTTACTGTGTGCAGACCACTGTACTAAGCGCTTGGGAAGTACAAGTTGGCAACATATAGAGACGGTCCCTACCCAACAGTGGGCTCACAGTCTTCAGCGTCATAGCTTAACATCCTCTAGGCAGTAAACTTGTTAGGCAGGAAGTCTGTCTTCTAACTCTTGTATTTTTCTCTCCCGATTTCATTCAATCATATTTATTGAGCGCTTACTGTGTGCAGAGCACTGTACTAAGCGCTGGGGAAGTACAAGTTGGCAACATATAGAGACAGTCCCTACCCAACAGTGGGCTCACGGTCTAGATCACTCAATACACTCCTCTGAGCATTGTAAGCCCTCTATAAATGCCATTGACTGAGAGCGTTTGAATGTGTCCCTCTGCCTAAGCCAAGTCCTCTCTCTGAGTGACTCATAATTTTATTATTCAGCTAGCTTAAAGATTCCTTCCCAAATTTCAGTTGCTCTGCAGTCACTGAGTGAGGTTATTTTCCCCTCTTCCCTGTATGCCGAATAATGCCCATTGTTAGGCATTTTGAATGCACAGGTTCTTTTTGCCTCTTAACTGGGGAGTCTACTCCCCAAAGTTTAGTCCTGAGAAGCACCAGAAAATAAGACTTGGTTTCATTTGTTTGAATATTGGCCTGACAGTCAAGATTTCAGTTTGCTTCGGTTTCAAAGAAAAGCAACCCAAGCACACTTCCCTTTTAACAGCAGGCTTTTCTGACCCCTAAAAGCAGTGTCTCTGAGTTGACAAACCCGCAGGTTATCATTTGAATTGCGAATCTTACGTTTGCTTATTTTGTTCCCAGGTTGCTGACACTGAGTCTGGGAAACAGATTCATCTGATAAATCGCAAGTCCCTCCGGTCTCTCACAGCCCAGTTGCTAGTGCTGTTGATGTCTTGGGAAGGAAATTCCTTTCTTTCTGTTGACCAGCTCAAGAGGCACTATGAAACTCTCCACAGTGCTCCCCTCAACCCCTGCGAATATGGATTCATGACCTTGACGGAGCTTTTGAAGAGTCTGCCGTACTTAGTTGAGGTAGGAGCGCCGGTCACTTTGGGCAGTTGGTTTTGCTGTGAGAAAAGTCTTGATCAAGGTGTGGTGTGGGGGAGTTTTTATCAGGGGTGGGCTGATAAATGGTAAGATTTATCCCAAATGGTAAGATTTGTGTTCTGAAGCGGGGTGCTATTTTGTGTACAGGTTTTTACCAACGATGTGGCAGAGGAAACCGTGAAACTCACCAGTCTCTATCTGTTTGCGAAGAACGTGAGGGCTCTGCTCCAAACTTACCACTATCAGCAAATCTTCCTCCATGAATTTCCTGTGGCCTATACCAAATATGTAGGAGAAGTATTGCAGTCCAAGTCTTATGGCTATAACAGCCTAGAAGAACTCTTGGGAGCTATTCCACAGGTATTTGTTTGCATTTGATGGAGACTCGAGTTGCCTGGTTCCCACAATGTGGGGAGCTGGCATTAGTCCCATTGGAAAACTGGGGTCTTCATCCTTCTTGCCGCTAACAATATAAGAAAAATGCGTTGAATTATTATATAGTGCTTTATTTTCAGCGGGCTTTCACTTGCTTCGTTGTGCCCGTGGAGATTTTGGTGCAAGTACACTAAGTAGTTTAAAATTCAGTCGTATTTTTGGAGTGCTTACTGTGTGGGAGAATACAATATAACAATAAGTGGACACATTCCCTGCCCACGACAAGTTTACATCCTTGCATTTATGTATATTCTTTTCATTCTGTTGGTTTAGTTTGTCTTCATCGCTTTTCCTTTAAAGTACGGCGTCGGTCTTCACGTTACTATTCTTTTAATTGCACTTTTAAATTAGTTTTAACCAGTCTTTTAACTAATTTAGCTATTGACTTTTCCCCCCACCCAAAATGACTCCTTGGTCCTGCCTTTAGGCAGCTCTTTTCAAGCCCTCTTGCTTGTAAAGACTCTAGATCTATAGATGCCACAAGAACAGAAGCAAGTCAGGAGGCAAGACGAGTATGAGAAAAAACGGGAATAAGGCCAGTTTCTGATGTGGATTTTCACTCTTACCCTCGCCTTCTTGCTTTCCTAACTCCCCCTTTCTCCACTTTTCCTTTGCACATCCATCTCCCGTTTCCATCTAACTTCTTAGCCCGGTTCTGAAACTTAGCTTACTTCTACCTGGGGACAGAAGAAAGTAAACTTGGGCTCTGTAACTCTTTGTCATTCTCTTCTGTTTTACTCAATCTCCAGTTCGTGTCTTCTGCACTTCACGGAGGGCCAGTCAGGCCCTTCCCTCTCCAAAATCTTTCTTCAGGTCCTGGAGGAACTTCTTCCCCCCACGGCATCTTCTCACCAGCCAACGTTAGCCAACTTCACTTCTTTGACAGGAGTCCTCCCAGACAGCCCTAACCGAGGGGTGGGCTAATGATCGTGACCTCATTTTACAGATAGAGAGACCGAGGCCTGGAGATGTTAAGTGACTTACCAGCAGTTATTCGGGAGATCTGTGAAAAGGACTGGTGGAGAATGCCAGGTCACTTCGTTCCCTGCTCAGGACTCTTTCCCCTGAACGTCATAGTCGTGGGAAATTGACAGAAGTTTACATTGAAGATTTGAGGGTGTGCTGTGATAGATAACTGACTAGGAGTTCTGTGTCTTTCCGATGAATTCATGTGGGTGAGAGGTCCGCAGCGTCACAAGGGAAAAAGTGATGTGCGTTGAACTTAATCAAGGGCTGGGGGGAAAGGTGAAGTAAAATAGCCCGCTGTGGGCATAAAAAATTCTTAGGGGAAGTGACAGATTTTCCAGTCATTTTAGAGTGGGGTGACTGGTTACTTGCAGTTACTCCCAACTAAAAGAGCATCAGTTGAGCAGTGATATTTACTGAGTGGTTATTTTGTGCAGAGCACTGTGCTCAGTGCTTGGGAGAGTACAGTGCAACAGAGTTGGTAGACCCGTTCCTTGCCCATGATGAATTTACAGGCTACAGGGGGAGACATATTAAAATAAATTATAGCTATGTGTCTGTGTTATGGGGCTGAGGATGAGGTGAATATCAAGTGCTTAAAAGATACAGGTCCAGTTGTGTAGGGGATGCAGGAGGGAGCAGGAGTTGGGGAAAGCTTCTTAGAGGAGATGTGATTTATTAAGATTTTGAAGGTGGGGTGGGGTGGTCTGCCGTCGGTGAAGGGGGAGGGAATTCCAGGCTAGGGGGAGGATAATGGCAAGGGGTTACAGGCAAGAAAGACCAAATTGAGGTAAAGGGAGTGTTAGATGGCATTAGGAAAATAACGTGCGCAGACTGTCATTGCAGGAGATCAGGAGGGTGAGGTGGGAAGGAGGTGAGCTGATTGAGTGCTTTAAATCCAGTGGTAAGAAGTTTCTGTTGAGTGCACAGGTGGATGGGAAACCAGTGGAGGTTCTTGAGAAGCGGGAAGGGATGGACTGAACGTTTTTAAAGAAAAATTAGCCAGGCAGCAGAGGGAAGTATGGACTGGAATGTGGAGAGGCAGGAGGCAGGAAGGTCGGCAGAGGAGCTGATGCAGTAGTTAAGATGAGAAGCGGCACGTTGTAGTGGATAGATAGAGCTCTGGCCTAGTCGGTATGATCTAGGTTCTAATCCCACCTCTACCACATGTCTGCTGTGTGAACTTGGACAAGTCATTTCTCTTCGCTGTGTCTGATACCTCATTTGTAAAATGGGTGTGACGAATGTGAGCCCCATGTGGGACATGGACTGTGTCCAACCTGATTAGCTTGTATCTACCCCAGCGCTTAGTACAGGACACATAGTAAGCAGTTAACAAATACCTTTTTTTTAAAAAAAAAAGGCTTATAGTTTTTAGAATTTCTTAATAGGCACTTTTCACATGTTTGCTCTGGAGCAGATTCCAGTCCACTGGAAAAGGAAAATACAAAACTTAGCGACATGTTGAGTAGCTGATTTCATGCTCAGTTGTTCAGGAGCTGGTTCACTTCAGGTCATGTTTCACAGCACATTCAACTCACCTTATTTTAAGAGGGAGAAGAAGAAATGTTTAGAAGCGCAGCACGATTGTGAAACAAGTAACACGTGACAGTTGGAAATGGGGTGATTTATGAAACCGAGTCAAATCCAAAATACCAGCCGGCACCGAGAGTAGAAAATACACCAGCCCGTCAAATACTGGTCTTTCTGTGCACAGAATGTGGAAGAGGTTTCAGTTGTATATTAACTCTTGAAAAAGCCTCATCTCGCGAATCTCATGAGAAGCGGCGTGGCTCAATGGATAGAACAGGAGCCCAGGAGTCCGAGGATCTGGGTTCTAATCCCAGCTCTGCCACTTGTCTGATGTGTGACTTTGGGCAAGTCACTTCACTTCTCTGTGCCTCAGTTCCCTCATCTGTAAAATGAAGATTAAGTCTGCGAGAGCCCTATGGAGGACAGGAACTCTGTCCAACCTGATTATCTTGCGTCTGCCCCAACTCTCTGTACAGTGCCGGGCACGTAGTAAGCGCTTAACAAATACCGCAATTATTATTATTATTATTATTACAGTGCCAGGCACATAGTAGACGCTTACACATTAAGCGCTTAACAAACACCATTAGAAATTTCATTGATGGCTTCATCAGATACAAAGGATAGCGTAGAGGGCGTGAGTGTGAGATGTTATCTGGTCAATAGTTGCGTATTCACTATTTACTAGGGGATTGAAAAGGAAATAACTCCGGGCATTGGCTTGGCACATAAGTCATGCTTCCAATTCTCCGCCCTTCTAGAAACAGCAGTCCGGCATAGCGCGGAGCTTCCCAGCTGTGATTCCTTTAGTGTGCCAGCACTTTGGATTCACCGGCCCGCTCCTGGGCGTGCTTTTGTGCCTGCTCACGTCCCCTGCCCTGAGCCTAGATGAGGGTCTGCGTGCAGAGCAGTCCCACAGATGGGAGCCCGAAGCGCCGTTCCTGCTGCCCTGTCACTGGCCGCTAAGGTGGTTGGACCTTTCAGGCCCAGCCGTCTTTTCCGGACAGGCTAAATTCAGGGGCTGGGACTTCGGGCCAAGATCCCGGAGAAGATCTGCCGAGGTGGGGAACAGGAAACTGACACGACTGTGCCTAGGCGAACCACAGAGAAGGGTATGCAGGACACCATCTGGTCAGCGCTCGAGCACACATCGCTGCCAATATCCATGCCGGTACAAAGCACGGCCACTAGATACCAGTCAGAAGTGGAGCCAAACTGACAGATGTTCATCTCCGCGGGTCATATCTCTGCCTCTTTGATGTCGGACTCATCGCTTGAACCGCACTTCAGATTCCTCAACTGCAAAGCGAGGGTAATGCTACCTGCCGTGCCTTCCTCCTCACTCTCCAAAATGTTGTCAGCAGCCACCGACCTCCTCATCCACTACTCTCTGCTCACTCACTTTCACCCAGAAGCAGTAGTGCTTTCATTTATGCCTCTGAAGCGCTTTGGCCACTTCGCAGGAGAGCAGGATGGAAATTCCGGTATTATTCGCTGGATGGTTTGCTTAAACTAGCTAAACCTGGTTTAATTCGAATGAGTAGTTTGGCCCCATTTTCTCCTGGGTAACTGGCAATATGTCTCTTCTGCAGGTTGTCTGGATAAAGGGCCATGGTCATAAGAGAATTGTAGTATTAAAGAATGACATGAAAAGTAAGTAAGCCTGTTTTTTTCCAAAATAGTTGCTTTTATTCAGGTGCATGTCGACTTCATTGTTTCGCTTTTTAGACTGTCAATTTTTCTCTCCTGTAGCTCGTTTTAGTTCACCCAGTTTTTCCCCTGACAATCACGTGAATGACCACGGAAGTCAGCCAGCAGACGGTAGTGGACCCATTCCGCAGAGACCTGCATCCTGTGCCTCCTTGGAACTGAAACTGGGAATATACAGCAACGGTAATTGAATGAATAACAGAAAAGATCGGCCTGTGAATGGCAGGCTCAAACGCGAATGAGGAGGCGAGGGTTGTGAGCCGGCTGAGAGGCTGCTAGGAAACCAGAGGAGGAGGTTCACAAGATGAAAGTGCAGATCCGCGGATGTTAAAATCATGGAATCCCGAACCCGTTACTGGGTTTTGAACAAGGGAAAGGTGAACCTACAGCCGACTGTTCAGTATTAGGTAAAATGTCTGCCCAGACCAGGGTCATCTCAGTGTGTGACACGATTAGTTCTTTGAGCCCGGGCTTGGGAGTCAGAGGTGGTGGGCTCTAATCCCGGCTCTGCCACTTGTCGGCTGTGTGACCTTGTGCAAGCCATTTAACTTCTCTGTGCCTCAGTTACTTCATCTGTAAAATGGGGATTGAGTCTGTGAGCCCCACATGGGACAACCTGAGTACCTTCCATTTACCCCAGCGCTTAGAACAGTGCTTGGCACATAGTAAGCGCTTAACAAATACCATATTTATTATTACTATTTCGGTAACCCATCTGGAGACAATATTTTTCCAGTTTTTTTTTTTTTTGTTTCCAAGCACTTCATCCCGATGAGAGAGGAATATACCGCTCACCTTTGGAAGAACGTTCTTTCTTCCACACACGGCTGTGGTCCGGTTAGTTAATTTCAGGATGGAGCCTATTCCAAATAAATCCATCTTCTGGAGGAACTCACCGCCTGAATTTCTGGAGAACTTCCTGAATAGCAAGAAGCTCTGCATGTGTTTCCCTTTGGATCATAGGGCTGGACGTAATCCCGAGAAACCACCTGGTCAGTCCGGCCCATTGCCTCCAGACAGTGAATTAGTAAGCCTTTAAGGCTCGGGGGTTGGGTCGTCTTCCGTGTGAAGATCTCCAGGGATGGAGGCTTCATGGCCTCCCTGGGTAGCACATTCCTCAGGTCTTCCACCGATAGTCAAGCAATCCTTATGTCCAAATGGTGCCTCAGCAGTTTAAGTCCATTTCTTCGTGTTTGGTTCTCGATGGACATAAGAAACAACTGGTCTGTATCCTCCCTATTAAAAAAAAAAACAAAAACCAAATCTTTCATGTTCCTGAAGACAGTTACGTCTCCCTGATTAGCATTCTGTCATTAAGCTAAGTAACCCCTTGCTGGTTTTTTCCCCCATCCCCACTATGCGATGTTGCTTCTTCATCACTCGGTTCTTCCCACTGAATTTTATCCCGGTCCCCACAGTGTTGGCAGCCCTGCCCAATTTGCCTAATTTCGTGAGCATGTTCTCCGTTCCTTTGCCGAGACGGTGGTATTTAGTGAGCACTTTGCATCCAGAGCACTGTATACTAAGAACTTGGGAGGGTACAGAGCACCAGAGTAGGTTAACCCCATCCCTGCCCACAGTCTCAAAGGGGAAAAGATGGGAAAATGACAGTGCAGGGCTAGATACGTAAGAATATACCTAAGTTCTTTGAGGGTGAGTTGAGTATCAAAGTGCTAAAGGGGTCCAGACCCAAGAGCCCAGGAAGAGAGTAAATAGGAAAGGTAATACGAAGACTTCTTGGAGAAGATTTTTGATTTTAGTAGGGCCTCTGAGGATGGGGAGAGTGGAGATCTGTTGGGTGTGAAAGGAGAGAGAATTCCAGGCCAGAAGGAGGAAGCGAGCAAGGAGTTACTGCGGAATCAGGTCGCGGGCAGGGAACAAATCTTCCAGCTCTGTTGTATTGTTTGCTGTCATGTGCTTAGTAATAATAATAATGATTTTGGTTTTTAAGCGCTTACTATGTGCAAAGCACTGTTCTAAGCACTGGGGAGGATACAAGGTGATCAGGTTGTCCCGTGTGGGGCTCGCAAGCTTAATCCCCATTTTACAGATGAGGGAACTGAGGGACGGAGAAGTGAAGTGACTTGCCCAAAGTCACACAGCTGACAAGCGGCGGAGCTGGGATTCGAACCCATGACCTCTGACTCCTAAGCCCATGCTCTTTCCAATGAGCCACGCTGCTTCTCGAGGCAGTGCTGTAGGAAGTAAGAGGACGTGGGTTGTAATCCCAGCTCTGCCACTTGGGCAAGTCACTTCACTTCTCTGCCTCAGCTCCCTCATCTGTAAAATGGGGATTAAGACTGGCAGCCCCATATGGGACAGGGACTGTGCCCAACCTGATTACCTTGTATCCATTCAGTCGTATTTATTGAGCGCTCACTGTGTGCAGATCACTGTACTAAGCGCTTGGGAACTACAAGTTGGCAACGTACAGAGACGGCCCCTACCCAACAGTGGGCTCACAGTCTAGAAGGGGGAGGCAGAGAAATAAACAAAGCATATTAACAAAATAAAATAAATAGAATAAATATGTACAAATAAAATGAATAAATAAATCGAGTAATAATTTGTATCTGCCCCAGTGCTTAGAACAGTGCTTGTCACTTGGTAAGCGCCTAACAAATACCATAATTATTATTACACACAGTAAGAGCTGTGAGTTAGACTGTGAGCCCACTGTTGGGTAGGGACTGTCTCTATATGTTGCCAACTTGTACTTCCCAAGCGCTTAGTACAGTGCTCTGCACACAGTAAGCGCTCAATAAATACGATTGATGATAAAGCGCTCAGTAAGCACCATTGATTAGTTGGTTGAGTAGGTTGGTGTTGGAGGAGCACAGTGTGAAGGCCGAGTTGTAGAAGGAGATGAGCGAGTTTCAGCAGCAGGGTGAGAGTTGACTGAGAACTTTAAAGCCTGTAGTAAGGAATTTCTGGTTGATGCAGAGTGGAAGGTAACCCTTGGAGTTTTTTAAGGCGTGGGGAGGTGTGTACTGAACTTCTTTTTAGAAAAATGTTCTGGGCAGCAGAGGGAAACATGGATCTGAGTGTGGAAAAGAAAAGAGGCAGGGAGGTTGGCAAGCAGGCTGATGCAGTAGTGGAGGTGGGATATGATAAGTGCCTTGGATTGCCGGGGTAGCAGTTAGGGCGGAGAGAAAGAGGTGGTTGTAGAGATCTTCTGAAGGGAAAGCCGACAGGATCTGGTGATTGACGGACTGAATCTTTCTCTTGAGTGAGAGATGAGGTGATAAAGCCACGGTTAAGGCCTGAGGGATGGAAAGAATGGTGGTGG
This sequence comes from Tachyglossus aculeatus, assembly GCF_015852505.1. NCBI lineage: Eukaryota > Metazoa > Chordata > Mammalia > Monotremata > Tachyglossidae > Tachyglossus > Tachyglossus aculeatus. The sequence goes on from NC_052086.1 coordinate 71,294,041, forward strand.
CGTCTTCAGTGGGGAAAGAGCAAGGAGGAGGCTCGGGCTTGGGTGGGAAGATGAGTAGTGCTGTTTTGGACATGTTTTTTGCTTCAACTAGAAGAATTGATGGCATCGACTCTTGTCACCTTTGCTTCCAGAATCCTCTGAGGGTGTGCTGACAGGGTCTTTCATTCCAGAAGGGGAAAAGCAGCTTGGGGGTCCTAGTCCGTGGGCCAGACGGGTCCAGTCTTGGTGGGACGTCTTGGATCTGGTGTCATTCCCCACCCCCAGCCCAGTCCCCTCAAAGGGCCACACGCCTTCCAGGACCAACAGATTGGTACCCCCGTCCCATGCAAGTAAATCACTGTCCATCAGTACTTTTCCTCTCCTTTTTGAGGCTGCCATCTTCAGTCTTCTCCCATCCAGTGTCCCTCTGTCCAAGCCGGGAGCCTTTGAGAAGGATATGGCCGCAGCTTCTGAGTCCCGGCTACTGTCATCAGCAAGAGCAGAATGAGGGACCAACCTGGCAGTCTCAGTATCTGCTTTTTGAAGTAAGGGAGTTTCTGGAGAAGAGGGTTTGTCTCCCTTTCTCCCAGGACACTAGATAATTACCGTAATAATAATAAGAAGAAAGATGGCATTTGTTATGCGCTTTCTATGTGCAAAGCACTGTTCTAAGCGCTGGGGAGTTAACAAGGTGATCAGGTTGTCCCATGTGGGGCTCACAGTCTTAATCCCCATTTTACAGATGAGGGAACTCAGGCTCAGAGAAGTTAAGTGACTTGCCCAAGGTCACACAGCAGACCTGTGGCGGGGCCGGGATTCGAGCCCATGACCTCTGACTCCAAAGCCCATGCTCTTTCCACTGAGCCACGAAGGTGAGCAGTTGACTCCCCTCTCCTCAGTTTGGCCATCAAACATTACCTTTTCATCTTTATCCAAGATGAAAAAAATATTTAACATTATGAAGCGTGTTTTAGGTCGTCTGGCTGCAAATCCTTTTTGGATAAATGGCAGCGTTGACGTCCGTTTTTTTGCCTTCTGAGTTTCGTTGTGTAAGAGATGTGGTAAAATTCTGTTGGGAAAAACCGCAAAGGTTATCGATGCGTAATAAGCTCAAACGTACTCTCTCCCGGCTCTTTGTGCGTCCCACTTCCTCAGTTCACTCTTCGTGTCGCTGTCAACTCCCTTGTCGTTGGCCCGGTATTTGCTTACCCCTTGCATTCCTGACGAACCCTCCTGCAGTCTCAGCTTGACTCCATCCCGGATCTCCATCCCACCCCTTTGGGTGATGAAGAATTGTGTCAAGACTCCAACAACAGGGCCAATTTGGGTTGGCGGAAGGGCGCGCATTTTTCCCTCAGTAAAAGAGTATTCTTGAGAACTGCACGACCAGATATCATCATCATCAATCGTATTTATTGAGCGCTTACTATGTGCAGAGCACTGTACTAAGCGCTCGGGAAGTACAAATTGGCAACATATAGAGACAGTCCCTACCCAACAGTGGGCTCACAGTCTAAAAGATACCCTCTTAACCTCTCAGACACTTCCCAATCAGCGCATGTTTTGATGATGTCTGGTGGCAGCTTGGCCGAGCGGATACAGCATGGGCCATGGACTCAGAAGGAACTGGGTTCCAATTCCAGCTCCGCCACTTGTCCGCTGTGTGCTCTTGGGCAGGTCACTTCACTTCCCTGTGCCTCGGTTGCCTCATCTGTCAAATGAGGATTAAGACTGTGAGCCCTGGGTGAAACAGGGCCTGCGTCGAACCCAGTTCGTTTGTATCGATCCCAGCGCTCAGAAGAGTACCCGGCACACAGTGAGTGCTTAGAAAGTGTCACAATAGTTGTGATCATATAGTAAGCACTTGACAAATGTGATGATGATGATGATGACTGCCCCTTCCAGGTGGATGAGCTGTCTTCTCTTCCCACAGGTCCTAATCAGACAGAACAGGAGCTCCTGTGCCTAACCAATACATCCCCGATCGACCTCTTGTGTGAACCGGTCCCTTCCTGCTTGCCTTCCCCGCAGCTGAGGCCTGATCCGGTGGTCCTAGAGTCTGCTGACCTCATTCAGTTTGAGGAACATCCTCAAACCCCATCTGGTAGGACGCTGGAGTGTTTTTTTCCCCCCCTCTCCTCCCCGAGAACAAGACTACTCGGTCAAGGGCGGTGCCGGGGGGGCGGTCTCTTGCCCGGTGAGGTCTTCGTGTGAGCGGTGAGTATCAAATGAGCCTCACGCTATTTCATTCATTCATTCAATTGTATTTATTGAGCGCTTACTGTGTGCAGAGCACTGGACTAAGCGCTTGGGCATATAGAGACGGTCCCTACCCAACAGCGGGCTCACAGTCTAGAAGGGGGAGACAGACAACAAAACATATTAACAAGGAGTTTGACTCTCTGTACCCGGTGGGGATCGAGTGGAGAAAGGAAATCCTCCCTGACTCTCCAAAAACCGTAGTTTTAGACATGATTTGCTCCGCACACAGTAAGCGCTCAATAAATACGATTGAATGAATGATTTTCTATCGCCCCACCCCCCTTCCAGCAATATTTGACCATTGCACCTCCTCTCCTAGCCTCTGCTCCCCCTGTTAGGGAGGAGCTAGCGCCCTTAATCATATAAGACTTGAAAGCGGGGAAGAAAGAGACCTGGATAATCCCCAAACTCAGTAGTCGACCCCTGGAAAATGTTGTCTCTAGGGCTTAGGCCCCCCCCCCCCCCCCCATCCTTGGGAATTCCCTCTTGCTGTTTTACCAGTTAGAGAAGCAGCCTGGCCTAGTGGATAGAGCAGGGTCCTGGGAATCAGGAGGTCACAGGTTCTAATCCCGTCCCCTTGTCTCCTGTGTGACCTTTGGGTAAATTAATCCACTGGGCCTCAGTTACCTCATCTGTAAAATGGGGATTGAGACCGTGAGCCACATGCGAGATGAGGACCGTGTCCAACCTGATTGGCTTATATCCCCCCTCAGCACTTGGTACAATGCCTGTCGCGTAGTAAGCGCTTAACAAATATCATGATTATTATTAAGCGTCTGGGTCCCCTGCTTAGAATTCATTCATTCATTCAATTGTATTTATTGAGCGCCTGCTGTGTGCAGAGCACTGGACGAAGCGCTTGGGGAATACAAATCGGCAGCAATGATTCCAGGGACATGGTTCCGCCAGAACCCCCGTCGCAGTCGTCCCTAAGGAGTGCTTTAGAAACTCGCTTGGCCGGGCGCTTTTCGGAACCGGCCATCTGACTGGGCTGGCTTCTCTGCCTCCGTCCCCAGAAACGACGCTTCTGACAGAAGGCGAAAGAAAGAAAACGACAGCAAGCAAAGAAGAGCAGACCCCCGCCGACCTCGGGGCAGCCGACACCCCGGAGAACCTCCCAACGCCTCCCTGTCCATCCTCCGAAACCCCAGAGTCTCGGCCAGGCAAAGATGCGACAGAAAGCCCAGCCAAAAGACAACACAAAAGCAAAGTGAAATTGGCAGCCAACTTCTCCTTGGCACCTATAACCAAGCTTTAACTTTTGATTTTGACATAGAATTAGATCACAGAAAACTGTCTGACTCTGCACACAAAAATAGGTTCAAAGTTATCTGCCTTTCCTTTCTCGTTTTAACGGAAACCCCTTACAGTCCACTAAATTTCTATTTATGGGTGTAGGCCACCCCATTTTCATTCCTTTTTTTTTTTTTTTTTACCCTGAACACAGTTTTCAGCGGAAGTTTTTTAAAAAAAAAAATTGAAAGAAAAAACCTTTCCACACTCATTTGAGTCCTTGAGATATTTTTACCAAATTTTCTTACTAGTTAAAAATCAAATGGTGTTGGGTGGAAAAGAAAGGGCTAATAATTCAACTAGGAAGAATTGGGTTTTATTTTCATCTGAGCCTCGTGAGTGGTATAATCGTGCCCCAATCAACCAAGATTCTATATGTCGTTGCTTATTGATGTTATTTTTGGACAGTATTAATCAGTGAATTGTCTTGAAGCCTGTTAAGCAATTTCAAATGCGTTAAAGCACACTGGACTGGAATGAGCAGACGGGAGGTTTTGAAAGCCTTTGCTTCCATGTGGCTTGTAATTACACCTCATCATTCATTTAAAGGTGTCTCTAGATGATGACTGTGGCTTCATTAGCGAATTTGTTTTAAATGATCTTTGGCATTTTCGATTCCATTCGGGAGCTTTCCAGGAAGTTGAGGATGTATTAAGCTTCCCTTTTAGGTTGCGTTTTCAGTTTGACGTGAATTGGGTTAAGGAGAAAGGAGGGGGGTCTTGGCGTGTCATGGAAGTGTTTGGATTACAACGCACATGCTATCGTGTGTCGAGACAGGATGGGTTAGGATGGTTCTGATTTTCTAAAATATGCATCAGTTGCATAAACTATCACAGAGCAGGCAAGGAGAAGTACTTTAACCAAAGAGGTATCGATACTATTTCTACTGGAAGGAGACAGAGAGATTCGATCTGCCCATGAGAAGGCCGAGGTTGTTCTGGTGAGTCTTGTGTATGACATTTTAAAGCAGGTTTTGGCCATTGGGAAGCTTTTTGTGTGTATGTTTTTGTGTGTTTGTGTGTGAGTGAGAGAGAGAGAGAGAGGGGGGGGGGGGGAGAGAGGTGGCATATTGTCTTTTAACTGTGCTGTTTTTATTCTGATTGCTACTTCTAGTGTTGGAAGCGTACTGAGTCGTGGTGTTTTGTGTTGGCGTTTGGAAAAGCCAGCCTGGAGGCAGCACTCCACTAGTGGAATGACTGTATTTGGAGTTGGCTGAAATGTCCAGTGACAGAAGGCCCCTTACCCCTTCTGGGTAAACCTGACATTTACAATGGATTGTATTTGTCAGGCAAAGAGACTCCATTGCTCTCAATGCGGAAAAAAAACCTGTCACGCACCGTCTTCCACTAGTCGAATGGTTTCTTTTTCAGAGGGATTATATTTTGTAATGTACTAGAAAGGCAGAAAACGGGCTCAGATTTCCTAGCCAGCATTTGGAAAATGCCACCAAGGGCTACAGAGAGAATTTTACGAGGTAGATTTTGCTGAAAAATCTTTTAAAAGAAAGCTAGGCATCCCCAGTACTAAATGTGTAGCCAACACTAAGAGAGACAGACAGACAGAGAGAGAGAAAAACACTGGAAAGGTTTTTCCGAGTGTTACGGCACAGTATGAGACCTTCCGATGTGCATTTCCTCTACACACGGAGATTGTTACAGGAAAAGGAAATTCAGATGTACGGACTGTTTTAAGAATGCTTTTAAGAGATTTCATGAGTTTTGAACATCTGTCTCCTTGAACGTGGATTCCATATGATAGGATTTGTGCATTTTGGAGCTTTCTTTTGTCAACCTGAAAAAAAGTGGTACAATTAGACGATGCAAAGAGGTGTCATTACTAATCACAGGAAACAGTCCAGAACAGCAGGCTCTCAAGGTCATAAAGGACAAAAAAAAGTCACAGCTCTGTGCTGTCGAGGGATCGGGGTGGGTTATGCCACTCATGGAGGTCAGCAGGTGCTCCTGGGAAGGAAGAAAGTATATTCAGAGGGAAATTATGTTCATGAGGCGTATTACATGATGGCCAATCCAATTGCAATATCATTTACTTTTAATCCGAAGACTGAATCGAATGATGTGACGTAGTGATCTGAAAGAATTAGGACAATGACATTCTCGGATTTCCAGGTGGAAAGATATAACGATTTATATTTTGCCAATTTGAAAAAAAACAGCCACAAAATTGTCAAAGAGACACCCCTTCTACCTTGCACTGTTGGCTTTGGGTCGGAGGGAGGGAGCGTTTTCCTAACTGTCTACTTTGTTTGAACACTACTTTGTGGTTCAAGTGCTGTTTTGTGTGTTGGGACCAAACAGTTGTCAATAAAATTTACAAGCAAGCATATCGGTTTTGTAGTCCTGAAAATGAGTGGATGGTTGGGGTGGAAATTGTGTTCTCGGCCACACGTCTGTATTGTCTTTTGCATTCATCTTCTGCCGAAGCCTCTTTTCTCCCCCCAGTCTTTTGGGCCAGGTCAGTTTCAAATGCCCTGCGTACCTCATCACAAAGGGATGGCGTCGTTAGAAGGAGTTGGGAGCTTGGTGCATCCAGCTCTTTGCTGTCAGCTGAGGTGTGTTTTCTTCTTTATTCAGCAGCTGCCCATCTGGCGCCGGTCAAAGAGGAGTCACGGGTTGCCCATCATCTCAGGCGGCTAATCTTGTGGTTGAGCGGGTTCTGTGAGAGCCAGATATCACCGCAAATCTGGAAAGACCTAGAACTGGAGACTCGTAACGCCCAGGCGGATCATTTCAGTGTGATTATCCGTGTTTCTGGCAAAATCGGCAAAAAAAAAAACCCTCTTTAGAACCCATTCAGTCGTATTTATTGAGTGCTTACTGTGTGCAGAGTACTAAGTGCTTGGGAGAGTAAAATATGACAATAAGCAGACACATCCGCTGTCCACAACAAGCTTACAGTCTAAATGGGGAGACAAGACATTAATATAAATAAATTACAGATATGAACATTGGTGGTTCTGTGGGGGGGATGAATGAAGGGAGCCGGGAAAGAGGAGGGCTTAGGGAAGGACTTTTGCGGAAGATGCGCCTATGTCTTTCATCTTTGGATGGCTGGTATGATAAATCTTTTTTTGACCGAGATGGAGGACTCGAAATACCCGATGCTGAAACATTTGAGGTTGATAAGCTTGACTTTGAACGCTCACCCCGTGCCTTGTCCCAGTTCAGAAGACAATTCTGCGCTTTTAAGGTCACTCTGGGAAACTCGAGCCAGAATGCAGAACTCTCTGGGAGCCCCTGCCTTTCCCCCAACACCTGTCCTTATCGCCGAGTAACTCTGAGTTCAAAATCAGGCGTGGGGAGGATTCCTCCTCCCTCTCTGAGTTGACAGTCACTGAGGACTGAGTGAATCCGTTTGTTGCTTCCTCTTTTTTCCATCGGCCTGCGATTGTCTACTTCCAGACGGTGGTATGTCTTGCTTACAGACTGCTCTTGAGAGGAAAGCGGGGTGGGATTTTTCAAACTAAAGGGGGAGTTAAAAAGAAAAAAAAGCACACGGTTTTGTGGGGTTTTTTTGTCATTCCAAAAAAAAAAAGCACACAGGGTGTTGTGGGGTTTTTTTTAATCATTCCATTCCCCACAGCTGTTAACCTAAGGACCAGCAGGTGTTGGCAATTGCTTCTCTAAGTCTCCCTCAACTAGCCAACAACAGTTCTTGGGTTGGCTAGTTGCAGCTGACTCTGAAAAGAGACTTTGATTGCAGTCTCTCCGATGCAGTTGGTATGAGGGGTCCTGGGTGCAACAGAGGAGACCACTTGGCCTGTCCCCAAAGGCTCCTGTCCCGGGCTGGAGAGGGGAAGGAATGATTCTCCGGATACCAGCTATCCGTGGGGAGGGCATTGCTTGGGAAGATGAGACGAATGAGCTTTAGGGAAGGACAGCTCTTTGGAAAACACTGGAGCAGCTTGTGAACTCAAATATCCATGAGACAGGCGTGATTGGAGTTCCTGTAATGGGCGTTTTAGAGGAAGGGCTCAGAATTACGATGCGGTTGTTTCCTGTAGAACTGCGTCGAAGCTCAAAACCAAGTTCTCCCAAGTCATGATACCCCGTGACACAGCCGTGAACCTGGTTCTCAAAGTGTGGCCATTTTCTGGATTGCATTTTTCCACTGCTGTACGTGTTATTCGGGGAGTTCCAGTCCAGAACCAGCCCTGACGACCAGGCTCTGTGGGTAAGTGAAAATGATGCCGCAAATCCCTCTCCTGCTCAAAGGGGCTCCGCTGTCTCCTCCTCCTCCCATTCTCCCTTCGCACGCTCTGGCTTATATTCTCTGACCTAATGGAAATAAGACTAGTTTGGCCCTGGATTCTACGCCCAGTTTCCCCTCTCGCCTGCTGTGTGACCCTGAACAAGTTCCTTGATGTCTCTGGGCCTCGGTTTCTTGTCTTCTGCTGTCGCGCCATTTCCGACCCATCCAACTTGTACTTCCCAGGCGCTTAGTACAGTGCTCTGCACACAGTAAGCGCTCAATAAATACGATTGAATAGCGACTTCATGGACACGTCTGTCCCAGAACGCCCTGCTCTCTATCTTCATTTGTTCTGATAGCCTATCCATAGGGTTTTCTTGGTAAAAATACAGAAGTGGCTGACCATTGTCGCCTTCCACGCAGTCAACTTGAGTCTTGCCCTCGATTCGACCCCACGCCACCGCTGCCCAGCATCGGAAAATTTTGATTTATAGCACATGGCCTTGGGGATAAAAGACTGTAAGCCCCATGTGGGACAGGGAATGTGTCTAACCTGATTAGTTTGTGTCAACCCCAGCGCTTAGAAGAGCCCCTGGCACGTAGTAAGTGCTTAACAAATACCATAAAAGAAAAAAAAATAGGTGATGAGGAGAGGGAAGCAAGTGGCACATTGGGTGGAGCTTATGGAAACTGGGATATATTGTTATACTCTCCCAAGCACTCTGTACAGTGTATATAGCACTCAATAAATATTATTGGCGATTACGACGTGACATGTAATGACGCGTTACATATTGTGGTCGTTCAGAACAACAAGCGCATCTGTATTATAAATGGGGGATTGGCTCCCAAATCAGTCGGACGCCTGACTTGACCTAAATGGCGAAGAATTCTGTACTCAGTCAACTATAGGTGAGTGTTACAGCGACATTAATGTACTTATATTTAATCAATCGTATTTATTGAGTGCTTACTGTGGGCAGAGCACTGTACTAAGTGCTTGGGAAGTACACGTTGGCAACATATAGAGACGGTCCCTACCCAACAGCGGGTTCGGGTTCCCCATTAGAACAGCTCACTTTATCATAGAAGTAGCAGTATTTGCAGTTATTGGGTGCCCACTGGGCCAATGCACCGTACAGAGAAGCAGCGTGGCTCGGTGGAAAGAGCACAGCCTTTGGAGTCAGAGGTCATGGGTTCAAATTCTGCCCTGCCAATTCATTCATTCAATCAATCGTATTTATTGAGCGCTTGCTGTGTGCTCGGGGAGTACAAGTTGGCAACATATTTATTTTATTTTGTTAGTATGTTTGGTTTTGTTCTCTGTCTCCCCCTTTTAGACTGTGAGCCCACTGTTGGGTAGGGACTGTCTCTATATGTACTCTGCACACAGTAAGTGCTCAATAAATACGACTGATTGATTGATATAGAGACGGTCCCTACCCAACAGCGGGCTCACAGTCTAGAAAGGAGAGACAGACAACAAACCAAAACATTAACAAAATAAAATAAGTAGAATAAATATGTACAAGTAGAGTAATAATTGTCAGCTGTGTTACTTGGGGCAAGTCACTTCAATTGTATTTATTGAGCGCTTACTGTGTGCAGAGCACTGGACTAAGCGCTTGGGAAGTCCAAGTTGGCAACATATAGAGATGGTCCCTACCCAACAGTGGGCTCACAGTCTAGAGGGGGGAGACAGAACAAAACAAAACATATTAACAAAATAAAATAAGTAGAATAAATATATACAAGTAAAATAAATAAATAGGGTAATAAATACATACAAACATATTTAACTTTTCTGTGCCTCAGTTACCTCATCTGGAAAATGGGGTTGACTGTGAGCCCCCCCGTGGGACAACCTGATCACCTTGTAACAGTGCTTTGTACATAGTAGGCGCTTAATAAATGCCATCATTATTATTATTATCCTGTATATATGTTTGTACGTATTTATTACTGTATTTTACTTGTACAGATTTATTCTATTTATTTTATTCTGTTAATATGTTTTGTCTCTGTCTCCCGCTTCTAGACCGTGAGCCCGCTGTTGGGTAGGGACCGTCTCTCTGTGTTGCCAACTTGGACTTCCCAAGCGCTTAGTCCAGTGCTCTGCACACAGTAAGCGCTCAATAAATACGATTGAATGAATGAATGCAGAGCACTGGACTAAGCGCTTATAAGTAGATGAGAGAGCTGGGTGGAGAATAAGTGCCGAGGCCGACATTTGAGCCCACGGTTGGGTAGGGACCGTCTCTATATGTTGCCAACTTGGACTTCCCAAGCGCTTAGTCCAGTGCTCTGCACACAGTAAGCGCTCAATAAATACGATTGATTGATTGATTGATCATAGACAACGGGGCCAGGCAGAGCTTGGCGACCTGAAGTCCATAGGTGATTGAAACTCTCAATTTAGTCATCTCCCCTTCTCACAACTTTCCTCGTGATGTTGCTGTCAGGGAGCATCGTGAACCGATTTGAGTGTCCCCTCGTCTTCCCTTCGCTTTCCCAACTTCCAGGGAAAACGCAGGGGAGCAGGAGAGCTACATTCATTCATTCATTCAATCGTATTTATTGAGCGCTTACTGTGTGCAGAGCACTGTACTAAGCGCTTGGGAAGTCCAAGTCGGCAACATAGAGCGACGGTCCCTACCCAACAACGGGCTCACAGTCTAGGAGGGGGAGACAGACAACAAAACAAAACACGCAGACAGGTGTCAAGAAGCAGCGTGGCTCAGTGGAAAGAGCCCGGGCTTTGGAGTCAGAGGTCATGGGTTCAAATCCCGGCTCCGCCGATTGTCAGCTGTGGGACTCTGGGCAAGTCACTTGACTTCTCTGTGCCTCAGTTACCTCATCTGGAAAATGGGGACGAAGACTGTGAGCCCCACGTGGGACAACCTGCCCACCTTGTAAATTCCCCAGCGCTTAATAAATGTCTTTATTATTATTAATAACTGCCGACCACCAGACCCAACTAAAAGGAAATGTAAGAAACGCTGCAGCCTGCTTGATGATGATGGTAGATGAGAAGCGGCGTGGCTCAGTGGAAAGAGCCCGGGCTTTGGAGTCAGCGGTCATGGGTTTGAATCCCGGCTCCGCCACTTGTCAGCTGTGTGACTTTGGGCAAGTCACTTCACTTCTCTGGGCCTCAGTTCCCTCCTCTGTAAAATGGGGATGAAGACTGTGAGCCCCACGTGGGACAACCTGCTCACCTTGTAAATTCCCCAGCGCTTAGAACAGTGCTTTGCACATAGTAAGCGCTTAATAAATGCCATCATTATTATTATTATTATGTTAAGCCCTTACTATGCTCTGAGCACTGCACTAAGCTCGTTACAAGTTAATCAGTTTGGACGCTGTCCCTGCCCCCCAAGGGGCTCCCACTCTTAATCTCCATTTTACAGATGAGAGAACTGAGGTCTGGCGAAGTGCCTTGCCCCAGGTCACCCGGCAGACGTGATGGAGGCGGGATTAGAACCCAGGTCCTTCTGATTCCCGGGCCCCTGCTCTATCCGTTGCTTCTCACGCTAACGCTTAGTACAGTGCTCTGCACACAGTAAGCGCTCAATAAATAGGATTGATTGATTGAGGCTTCGGTTGGTTCTTCGCAGTTTGTGTTTGGGTCTGGAGGTCGGGCTTGGAGAGGCAGGTTTGGGCAGTCGCTTGGACTCAGAAAGGGAGGGGAAGAGAGGGAAGAAGGGGCCAGTGTAAATTTTACAGGGTCACGAAAATAAGTCGATGGTATTGAACACTTACCGCATGCAGAGCACAGGGCTACGCGCTCGGGAGAGTACAACACTATAAAAGCTTTGCCAGCCTGAAGATTCCCGTGGCCTTCGTTGCACTCGACGGCTGGGAGAATATGCTGAAAGCGTAGTCCAGTGCTCTGCACACAGTAAGCGCTCAATAAATACGATTGATTGATTGAAAGGAGGATCCCATAGCGGCTGCAGGGTTGGCTGCAGGGTCGGAGAGCTGCCCCGCCAACGGCAGGATTGCGGGTGGGCGTTCGGAAATGGAGCGGAGCCGTCTGGCTATCCGTTTCCTGGGACTCATTCCCGTCTTCCTTCCTTCAATCGTGTTTACTGAGCGCTGACTGTGTGCAGAGCACTGTACTAAGCGCTTGGGAAGTCCGAGCTGAGAGCGTATAGAGACGGTCCCTACCCAACAGCGGGCTCACAGTCTGGGAGAGGGAGAGAGAGTGAGTAAGCAGGAGAGGTGAGAATGAGGTGCAAGGGTATATGTTGGCAATAATAATAAATGTAATAATAATAATTATTATTATTGTTATGATTACCCTGGTTAAAGCAAAGTTTGTGTCCATTTTTTCTCCAAATATTTCCGTGTAAGTAGTGCGTGCTCTGGATCACATCGGAGCTCAATAAATTGTTGATGATGATGGTAATACTACTACTATTACTAATATTAAAGGCATTAAGGGCTTACTAGGTGCCAAGCGCCGTGCCAAACGATGGAGTAGACCCAAGACAACCAATCAATCAATCGTATTTATTGAGCGCTTACTGTGTGCAGAGCACTGTACTAAGCGCTTGGGAAGTCCGAGCTGGCAGCGTATAGAGACGGTCCCTACCCAACAGCGGGCTCACAGTCTGGGAGAGGGAGAAAGAGTGAGTAAGCAGGAGAGGTGAGATTGAGGTGCAAGGGCATATGTTGGCAATAATAATAAATGTAATTATTATTATTATTATTCTTGTTATGGTTACCCTGGTTAAAGCAAAGGTTGTGTCCATTTTTTCTCCAAATGTTTCCGTGTAAGTAGGGCGTGTTCTGGATCACATCGGAGCTCAATAAATTGTTGATGATGATGGTAATACTACTACTATTACTAATACTAAAGGCATTAAGGGCTTACTAGGTGCCAAGCACCGTACCAAACGATGGAGTAGACCCAAGACAACCAATCAATCAATCGTATTTATTGAGCGCTTACTGTGTGCAGAGCACTGTACTAAGCGCTTGGGAAGTCCGAGCTGGCAGCGTATAGAGACGGTCCCTACCCAACAGCGGGCTCACAGTCTGGGAGAGGGAGAGAGAGTGGGTAAGCAGGAGAGGTGAGAATGAGGTGCAAGGGCATATGTTGGCAATAATAATAAATGCAATAATAATAATTATTATTATTGTTATGATTACCCTGGTTAAAGCAAAGGTTGTGTCCATTTTTTCTCCAAATATTTCCGTGTAATTAGGGCGTGTTCTGGATCACATCGGAGCTCAATAAATTGTTGATGATGATGGTAATACTACTACTATGACTAATACTAAAGGCATTAAGGGCTTACTAGGTGCCAAGCGCCGTACCAAACGATGGAGTAGACCCAAGACAACCAATCAATCAATCGTATTTATTGAGCGCTTACTGTGTGCAGAGCACTGTACTAAGCGCTTGGGAAGTCCGAGCTGGCAGCGTATAGAGACGGTCCCTACCCAACAGCGGGCTCACAGTCTGGGAGAGGGAGAAAGAGTGAGTAAGCAGGAGAGGTGAGATTGAGGTGCAAGGGCATATGTTGGCAATAATAATAAATGTAATTATTATTATTATTATTGTTATGGTTACCCTGGTTAAAGCAAAGGTTGTGTCCATTTTTTCTCCAAATGTTTCCGTGTAAGTAGGGCGTGTTCTGGATCACATCGGAGCTCAATAAATTGTTGATGATGATGGTAATACTACTACTATTACTAATACTAAAGGCATTAAGGGCTTACTAGGTGCCAAGCACCGTACCAAACGATGGAGTAGACCCAAGACAACCACTCAATCGTATTTATTGAGCGCTTACTGTGTGCAGAGCACTGTACTAAGCGCTTGGGAAGTACAAGTTAACCAGATGGAGCAAAGTCCCTGTACCACAGAGGGCTCACCGTCCAAGATAGTGAATCCCCATTTTACAGACGAGGAAACCGAGGCACAGCAAAGTTAGGTGACTGGCCCCAGATCACAGTGGAGGCAAAGTGATGCATTCATTCATTCAATCATATTAAGAGCGTGCAGAGCACTGCACCGAGCGCTTGGAAAGCACAATTCGGCAACAGAGACAATCCCTACGCGACAGCGGGCTCGGAGCTGGGATTAAAATAAGGTGACTCCCAAACCCGTGCTCAATGTGGGTCGGGAATGCGTCCGTCTGTAATATGGCTACATTGTGCTCTCCCAAGTGTCCAGTGCAGTGCTCCGCACACAAAAAGAGGCCCCAGAGCGGCGTGAATGAAGCCAGCAGGCCTCATTCCGGTTGGCAAGGGAGAACCTACGTTGGCATCTGGTCAGTCCCGGTCCGATGGGAGGAGAGGGGAACCGAAGCCCACGGTTGAGCCTGGGCTCTGCTTCAGATTTGGTGGTGGGGGGTGTTGTGTGATGGGTCTGCTAGGAGACCTTGGCTAAGTCGCTTGACTTCCCTGGGCCTCAGTTTCCTCATCTGCGAAGCGGACATTAAGAGCGTGAGCCCCAGTGGGACGTGGTCTGTGTCTGATTCACTAGGTCGGATACAAGTTGAACCGGTCAGGCGCGGCCGCTGTCCCCACGAGGAGTTCACAGTCTAAGTTGGAGAGAGATCTGCAAGTGAGGAAACTGAGGCACAGAGCGGTTAAGTGATTTGCCCAAGTCTCACAGCAGCGTGGCCTAATGGGAAGAGCATGGGCCTGGAGTCAGAGGACGTGGGGCCTAATCCCGGCTCTGCCATTTCTCTGCTGTGTGACCTTGGGCAAGTCGCTTCACTTCTAGACCGTGAGCCCGTTGTTGGGTAGGGATTGTTTCTATTTGTTGCTGAATCGTAGTTTCCAAGCGCTTAGTGCAGTGCTGTGCACACAGTGATGAATAAATACGATTGAATGAATGAATGAATGAATGCATGAACAAATCATCTGTAAAATGAGGATTGAGACTGTGAGCCCCATTTGGGGCAGGGACTATGTCCAACCTGGTTACCTTGTACCTACCTCAGCGCTGACAGTGGTGCTTGGCACATAGTAGGCACTTGAATATTATTGTCATGATTTTTATTACTATTAATGATAATAGTAACTGGCAGTGCAGGATTAGAACCCAGGTTTTTTTTGACTCGTGGTCCACTTTTTGACTCTCCACCAGGGACTGCTGCTGCTTTGTATCCCCAACTTGTACTTCCCAAGCGCTTAGTACAGTGCTCTGCACACAGTAAGCGCTCAATAAATACGATTGATGATGATGATGATGATGATTAACTTGCATCGTCCCCAGTACTTAAGACAGTGCTTGGCACGTGGTATGCACTTAGAGAAGCAGCGTGGCTCCGTGGAAAGAGCCCGGGCTTTGGAGTCAGAGGCCATGGGTTCAAATCCCGGCTCCGCCAATTGTCAGCTGTGTGACTTTGGGCAAGTCACTTCACTTCTCTGTGCCTCAGTTCCCTCATCTGGAAAATGGGGGTGAAGACTGTGAGCCCCCCGAGGGACAACCTGATCACCTTGTAACCTCCCCAGCGCTTAGAACAGTGCTTTGCACATAGTAAGCGCTTAATAAGTGCTATCATCATTATTAACAAGTACCATCATGATTGTGATTATGATTATTGAGTAGACTGAGCCCCTTGAGGAAGTCGTCGTGATTTGCTGCCACCTGTTCCGCATGGCCTCCCAGTTGGCGCGGCCTTGGATTGGGCTTCTCTTTCTTTCTTTTAATGGCATTTATTAAGCAGTTGCTATGTGCAAAGCACTGTTCTAAGCACTGGGGCGATCCCGCGGGGAGCTCACAGTCTTAATCCCACTGTTGGGTAGGGACTGTCTCTATATGTTGCCAACTTGTACTTCCCAAGTGCTTAGTACAGTGCTCCGCACACAGTAAGCGCTCAATAAATACGATTGATTTATTGATTGATTAATCCCCATTTTCCAGATGAGGCCCAGAGAAGTGAAGTGACTTGCCCAAAGTCACACAGCTAAAGCCCGGGCCCTTTCCAGTGAGCCGCGCCGCTTCTCGCTTCCTCATAGAACCAGCCGCAAGCCCTGACCTCGGCCGTCAGCGTTGCGCCCGCCGGCCCCAGCTCGCGTGGCGCAAATTCTGGGAAAACAGGACTGCTTGACCACCTTGTTTATTGTGTGGAGACGGACATGAGCAAATCTCGCGTTACGTCACTACTCGGGCCGGTCACGGCACGCACACACGCACACACGGGTCACCCGAGCCTCGGCCCGGCCGGCGAGTGACCGGACGAAGAGACGGCGGGACGGCGGTGTCACCGGCGGACGGGATCGGGGCGGGGGGGGAGAAGCCACCGGACGGCGGGACGCGGGCTGGGGAGGGGGGCAGGCTCCGCCGCCCCGGGGGGCACCGGGTGGGATCGTCGCTTGGGGCAGCCCCCTACCAGCCCAGGGGAAGGCCCAGCCCGCCGCGGCCCTGGCCCGGCACGCGGAGGACGGTGGCGTCTTCGGGATTGGCGTCGGGGCCACCGCCGCGGCTGTGGGACGCTGGGGACACATGGGGTGGGGAGGAGGGACAGGACGGGGCGGCCTCATGGGGAGCCAGGACTAGGTGGAGTTGCCCCTCTCGCCCTCCCCGAGGTCTGCCCGTGCCCCCCAGGGCCTGCCCACCCTCTCCACCCACCCCCAAGGCTGCCTGTCCCCCCTAGGCCTGCCCGTCACCCCCGAGGCCTACCCATTCTGCCTCCCCGCTGAGGCCTGCCCGTCACCCCGAGGCCTACCCGTCCCCAACTTGGCTGTCCCAGGCCCGGCCTCGGCTCCGCATTTTGGGCCTTCGGGGTGGGGGAAATGGCAGGGCCCACGTTGGCCCGCTGCGGAGCGGCCCGAGGCGTCGAGGGCCGAGATCCCCACACTGGGAACGGAAGGGGTGGGCGGCCCGCTTCCGCGGAGCGTGGAAATGTGCGGACCCTCGCCGCCGTCCGGAGGGAGTGGTGGGACGAGAAGGGAGATTCCCCTCTCCCGCCTCGTTTCCACAAGGATTTTCTTTTTCTTTTCCTCAAGAGCTCCCTGGGCGGGCAGAGGGGTGAGGGCCGGACGGACTCCTACGTTCAGCATGCGCGCGCGCCTGGGGAGGACCATGCAACACGGACTCGGGGACGGACGGACGGACTCGGGGAACGGACTGAAGGACGGATGGAGGGACGGGCTCCCAGTCGGTCCTCCGGACGGGCCGGCCGCACCCCGCGGCGGCTGAACCCCTGGTCCCGGTCAGGGCGAGCGGCGGCGGAGAGGCGCCAGCCAGAGAAGGGGGCTACATGATGCTGCACTGGGCGGCCCCGCAGCAATCCTTGATGAGGGCCAGCCCCGTCTTGGTGACGGTGGGCTTGGACGGAGGGGGCTCCACCTTCTTTTCTGCCGGAGAACCTGGAGCGGGAGGGAAAATAATCATAACCGTGGTGCTCGTTAAGCGCTTACTACGTGCCAGGCACTGTCCTAAGCTCTGGGGGTGGGGAATTCGAGCCAATTGGGTTGGACACGGTCCCTGTCCCAAAGAGGGCTCACAGTCTTAATCCCCATTTTACACGCGAGGGATCTGAGGCACAGAGAAGTGAAAGGACTCGCCGAGGTCACACAGCAGGCGAGTGGCAGGACGGGAATTAGAACCCGTGACCTTCTGACTCGTAGGCCCACGCTCTATCCGCTAGGTCGAACTGTGCACTGTCACCAGCCCGGGGCTCCCGTACCCCAGCCCGGCCGTCTTCGCCGAAAGCAGAGTGGCCCAGTGGGTAGAGCGTGGGCCTGGCAGTTAGAGGTCCTGGGATCTAATTTCGCTTCTTCCACCTGTCTGTGGTGTGACCTGGGGCGAGTCGCTTCACTTCTCTGGGCCTCAGTTACGTCCACTGTAAAATGGGGATTAACTGATGAATCTTTTCTTCAACCCCACCCGCAAACTCCACTCCTCTAACGCTAACTTTGTCACAATCTCGTCTGTCACGCCGCTGACCTCCCACCCACGTTTTGCCTCTGGACTGGGACTCCTTCCCTTTTCAAATCCGACGGACCGTCCCCCTTCCACCTCTTCAAAGCATTACTGAAGGCCCATCTCCTTCAAGAGGCCTTCCTCGACAAAGTCCTCCTTTCCTCTTCTCCCACTCTCTTCAGCATCCTTTAATCCATCCCTCCTTCCCAGCCCCACAGCACTTACATCCGTATCTGGAATTCATTTATTTATATTTGCACATAGTAAGCGCTTAACAAATACCGTCACCATCATCATCATCACCATTAATGTCTGCCTCCCCCTCTATACTGTAAACTTGCTGGAATTATATCGTACTCTCCCATGCACTTCATACAGTGCTCTGCACTCAGTAAGTGCTCAATAAAGACAATTACCTGACTAAATATCTTGCATCTACCCTCTTTGAGTGTGACGGTGAGTCCCGAGTCCGGTCTGATTGTACTGTATCTATCTCAGTGCTTGGCATGTAGTGAGCGCTTAACGAATATTACAAGTAGTATATTTTCCCCTGCGGGTTGAAAGTTCAGACGTTCTCCACAGGTTGGCTGAGCTAGCCGTTGTCTTCCTCCTCCTCCTGCACCCAAAGGCCCTGCCTCAGAAACACAGGGCCGCCTCCCCACCCGTCACGCGGCGACACGGGCGGCTATTTGGCTGCAGAGTTCGGATTTCCTGCGGACGGTTTTCGCATGTCCACTGAGGGGGTCGAGACCCCGAAGGTTAAACTCCAGTGCCCTCCTGGGCCCCGCTGACAGGATGCTTGTCTAAGGGGAAACTGTCTTAAGCACTTACTGGCTGAGGCTCTGGTTACTTTGTCGAGCGGTTTTAACTTGATTCTCAGAAATTCAGCCATTTCCTTGTCTTCCTCTTGTTCCCTGTCAGGGCATACGAGAAAACAAGGAGGGATGGAGGCAACAGAGGCATAAAAGGGCCGGAGAAATGGTGCTAAAAGCAACAAGAGGCATTCATTCATTCAATCGTATTTATTGAGCGCTTACTGTGTGCAGAGCACTGTACTAAGCGCTTGGGAAGTACAAGTCGGCAACACATAGAGACAGTCCCTACCCAACAGCGGGCTCACAGTCTAGAAGGGGGAGACAGACAACAAAACAAATTTCCTCAAGTACTGCATAATGGAGCCACAAATGGGCAGGATGGTGAGCTTTGAGTTGAGGAACCCTGAGCTTCATCTGTATTAATCTGTAAATCATTTATATTAATGTCTGTCTCCCCCTCTAGACTGTAAACTCGTCGTGGGCGGGATGGTGAGCTTTGAGTTGAGGAACCCTGAGCTTCATCTGTATTAATCCGTAAATCTTTTATATTAACGTCTGTCTCCCCCTCTAGACTGTAAACTCGTCGTGGGCGGGATGGTGAGCTTTGAGTTGAGGAACCCTGAGCTTCATCTGTATTAATCTGTAAATCATTTATATTAATGTCTGTCTCCCCCTCTAGACTGTAAACTCGTCGTGGGCGGGATGGTGAGCTTTGAGTTGAGGAACCCTGAGCTTCATCTGTATTAATCTGTAAATCATTTATATTAATGTCTGTCTCCCCCTCTAGACTGTAAACTCGTCGTGGGCGGGGAATGTGTCTGTTGTATTGTGTTGTACTCTCCCGAGTGCTTAGTAGAGTGCTCCGCACACGGTAAGCCCTCAATTAAAAATGATTGACTTATTTTGGCGTGGCTCCGGTGCAGGGGATCGACTCACTGGGGCAACCCCCACCTCCGTCCGGGTCAGAAGCCGAGAGTGAGTCGGAAGACAGGTCCGAAGAGCCAGAAGTGGGGCAAGTCCTAAGGAGATATTCCCCTAGACCGTAAGCTCGTTGCAGGTAGGGAATGTGTCCATCTATTATTGCATCGTACTCTCCCAAGCGCTTAATACGGCGCTCCGCACAAAGTCAGCGCTCAACGGATACGACTGACTGGCCGGCAAGGTGTGCCGCGTCCCTGAGCCGAGACTCCTCAATGGGAAACTTAACCACCCCTTCTCCCGGAGCCTGCCCGGCGGGCAGGTTCCTCTTCCTTCCCGGGGAAACTGAGGCCGGCAGCAGGAGCGTAGGTGAAGGGTCAGGTTCGTCTCGCTGGAAAAGGGTGGAGGAAAGAGTCCCTTAGAATCAGGGCGGGGGCGAGGGCGGATGCCACAAGGCCCCTTTCCAACCCTGGCAGTGATTTGACTCCTCTCAGGGTCCCACCCCGTAGCAAGAAGAAGGAATTAGGAGCTCCCAAAAGTCCGCTAGACTGTAAGCCTCGAGGGCAGGGATTGGTTCCCCTTAGTGATTTTTAGCTTTAAATGATTTAAAAATCATTGAAAATCAATTTTAGAGAAGCAGCACGGCTCAGTGGAAAGAGCCCGGGCTTTGGAGTCCTTTTGGAGGCTTTTGGAGTCATGGGTTCAAATCCCGGCTCCGCCAATCGCCAGCTGGGTGACTTTGGACAAGTCACTTCAATCAGTCAATCATATTTATTGAGCGCTTATTGTGTGCAGAGCACTGGACTAAGCGCTTGGGAAGTACAAGTTGGCAACATAATAGAGACGGTCCCTACCCAACAGTGGGCTCACTTCACTTCTCTGGGCCTCAGTTCCCTCATCTGTAAAATGGGGAGGAAGACTGTGAGCCCCCCGTGGGGCAACCTGGTCGCCTTGTAACCTCCCCAGCGCTTAGAACAGTGCTGTGCACATAGTAAACACTTAACAAATACAAAAATTATTATTATTAGAACAGTAAGTGCTTAATAAATGCCATTATTATTATTATTCTACGGTGCTCTCCCAAGTGCTTACTACAGTGTTCTGCACCCAGGAAGCGCCCAACAATGATCCTAATCCTAATAATTATGGTATTTGTTAAGCACTTACTACGTGTCAAGCAGTGGGATAGATGCAGGTTAATCGGATTGGACACGGTCCCCCGTCCGTTATGGCGCGCACAGCCTTAATCCCCATTTTTTACAGATGAGGTAACTCGGTCACAGAGAAGTGAAGCGACTTGCCCAAGGTCACCCAGCAGACAAGTGGTGGAGCCGGGATTAGAACTCAGGTCCTCTGGACCTCCAGGTCTGCGCTGCTTTTCCTGATTGATTGGTCACACCTGGGCTTTAGCAGACGTTATTGAACAATCAGTCATATTTACTCGTATTTAGGGAAGCAGCGTGGCTCAGCGGAAAGAGCCCGGGCTTTGGAGTCGGAGGTCATGGGTTCGAATCCCGGCTCCCCCACATGTCTGCTGTGTGACCTTGGGCAAGTCACTTCACTTCTTTATTTGTACTTCCCAAGCGCTTAGTACAGTGCTCTGCACATAGTAAGCGCTCAATAAATACGATTGATTGATTGATTGATTCTTGGAGCCTCAGTTACCACACCTGTAAAATGGGGATGAAGACTGTGAGCCCCACGTGGGACAAACTGATCACCTTGTATCACCCCCAGGGCTTAAAACAGTGCTTGGCACATAGTAAGCGCTTAACAAATGCCATCATCATTATTATTATTATTATTATTACTGAGTGCTTGCTGCATGCGGAGCACTGCACTAAGCACTTGGGAAAGTACAATACAACCGAGTTAGTCGACACGTTCCCTGCTCACAGGGAGCTTATAGTCTAGAAGGGGAGAGAGGCAATATAAATAAATGATGGACATGTACGGAAGTGTTGGGGGGCCGAGGACGGGGGCAAATCCAATTTTAAGGGGGGACACAGAAGGGAGCGGGAGAAGAGGAAATGAGCGGTTAGGGGAGGCCTCGGGGGAAAGACATGCCTTCAATAAGGCTCCAGTCAACTCAAGGGCCATGCAGAGGGTGGGCGGGTGGGTTCTGTGTGCGAGGAATACCGGTGTGGCCACCTTTGAGATCCTAGAGGAAGGATCTCCTCCTAGATCCTAGAGGAGAAGCAGCGTGGCTCAGTGGCAAGAGCCCCGGCTTTGGAGTCAGAAGTCGTGGGTTCAAATCCCGGCTGTGTGACTTTGGGCTAGTCATTTCTCTGGGCCTCAGTTCCCTCATCTGTAAAATGGGGATGAGGAGTGTGAGCCCGCCGTGGGACAACCTGATCAATCAATCAATCATATTTATTGAGCGCTTACTGTGTGCAGAGCACTGTGCTAAGCGCTTGGGAAGTCCAAGTTGGCAACATATAGAGACAGTCCCTACCCAACAGTGGGCTCACAGTCTAAAAGGGGGAGACAGAGAACAAAACCCAACATACTAACAAAATAAAATAAATAGATCACCTTGTAACCTCCCCAGAACAGTGCTTTGCACATAGTAAGCGCTTAACAAATACCATCATCATCATTATTATTATTAGAGGAGAAGCCTGCGATCAGGCTGAAGTGATGGCAGTGACATTCATCCCCGGACAGACCACCCGTTCCCCTTTCCCCACCTTCCCGCATCAACGCGGGAAGGAGTGTGGCTCAGTGGAAAAGAGCCCGGGCTTTGGAGTCAGAGGTCATGGGTTCGAATCCCGGCTCCACCAGTTGGGCGACTTTGGGCAAGTCGCTTCACTTCTCTGGGCCTCAGTTCCCTCATCTGGAAAACGGGGGTTAAGATTGTGAGCCCCACGTGGGACAACCTGATCGCCTTGTATCCCCCCGGCGCTTAGAACAGTGCTTGGCACATAGTAAGCGCTTAACAAATACCATCATTATTATTATTATTATTATTATTATAAATCCGGTTCCTTGCTCCCAACCCCCCTGTGAGCAGCCCTGGTTTTCCGGAGCCAGTTAGGCCGCGGACGCTCTCTTTCTCTCTCACCGCAGTCGTTCCACCTCGGCGTCGTCCACCAGGAAATCTCTCTTCTGCACCAGTTTGTGGATCTTCAGGATTAACTCGTCCTCTCTCTGCTTTTGCATTTTGGTTTTGTCGTTTTCTGGAAGAGGAGGAAAAAAAGAAAACCAAGCAGGAGCGGGAAAGAAGGGTCCAGTGCGCTGCGAAGGCCGCAGGGTCCGCTCCCCTGGCCGAAGGACCCGCTCACCAGGGCGGGCCAGCGCGGAAAGTAAGCGCTCAATAAATACGATTGATGATGATGATGATGAAGGGCGGAGGAGGGAAGCAGTGTGGTCTAATGGGTAGCGCACCGGCTGGGATTAGGACCTGGGTTCTATTCCTGGCTCGGCCACTTTTCTGTTATGTGACTTTTGATCAATCAATCAATCAATCGTATTTATTGAGCGCTTACTGTGTGCGGAGCACTGGGCTAAGGGCTTGGGAAGTACAATTCATTCATTCATTCGTATTTATTGAGCGCTTACTGTGTGCAGAGCACCGTACTAAGCGCTTGGGGAGTCCAAGTCGGCAACATATCGAGACGGTCCCTACCCAACGGTGGGCTCACAGGCTAGAAGGGGGAGACAGAGAACAAAACCAAACATATTCACAAAATAAAATAAATAGAATAGGTATGTACAAGTAAAATTAGTCAGCAGGGAGCCTTGTGGATGGAGCATGGGCTTTGGAGTCAGAAGGACCTGGGTTCTAATCCCGGCCCTGTCTCCTGTCTGCTGTGTGGCCTTGGCCAGCGGAGTGGCTAGTGGATAATAATAATAATAATAATAATGGCATTTATTAAGCACTTACTATGTGCAAAGCACTGTTCTAAGCACTGGGGAGGTTACAAGGAGATCAGATTGTCCCACAGTTGGGTGGGGGGGCGGGGGCTCACAGTCTTAATCCCCATTTTACAGATGAGGGAACTGAGGCCCAGAGAAGTGAAGTGACATGCCGAAAGTCATAAAGCACAGGCCTGGGAATTAGAAGGACCTGCGTTCTAATCCCAGCTCCGCCACTTGCGATGGTTTTTATTAAGCGCTTACTATGTGCCAAGCACTGTTCTAAGCGCTGGGGTAATAATAATAATAATAATGGCATTAATTAAGCGCTTACTAGCCTTCTAGACTGTGAGCCTGTTATTGGGTAGGGACCGTCTCTATATGTTGCCAACTTGGACTTCCCAAGCGGTTAGTACAGTGCTCTGCACACAGTAAGCGCTCAATAAATACGATTGATTGATTGATTGATTGATTGATTGATTACTATGTGCAAAGTACTGTTCTAAGCGCTAGGGAGGTTACAAGGTGATCAGGTTGTCCCACGGGGGGCTCACAGTCTTAATCCCCATTTTACAGGTGAGGGAACTGAGGCCCAGAGAAGTGAAGTGACTTGCCCAAAGTCACACCGCTGACAGTTGCCGGAGCCGGGATTTGAACCCCTGACCTCTGACTCCAAAGCCCGGGCTCTTTCCACTGAGCCACGCTGCTTCTCTTTAGATACAAGGTTAACAGATTGTCCCACGTGGGGCTCACAGGCTTAATCCCCATTCCATTCATTCATTCAATCGTATTTATTGAGCGCTTACTGTGTGCAGAGCACTGGACTAAGCGCTTGAGGGAACCGAGGCCCAGAGAAGTGAATTGACTTGCCCAAAGTCACACAGCTGACAAGTGGCAGAGCCGGGACTCGAACCCATGACCTCTGACTCCCAAGCCCGGGCTCTTTTCCACTGAGCCACGCTGCTTCCCCAGCGTGGAAGGGAATGAGTGAGAAGGACCTGGGTTCTAATCCTGGCTCTGCCATCTGTCTGCTGTGAACAAGTCATTTCACTTCTCTGGGCCTCAGTTCCCTCATCTGTAAAGTAGAACAGTGCTCCAGCGCTTAGAACAGTGCTCTGCACATAGTAAGCGCTTATTATTATTACTATTATTATTATTATTCTTAAAGTGAGGATTAAGCTTGTTAACCTTCATGTAGACATGGACTGTGTCCAACCTGATTAGATCGTATCTACCCTAGAGTTTAGGACAGTGCCTGGCATGTAGAGAAGCAGCGTGGCTCAGTGGAAAGAGCCCGGGCTTTGGAGTCAGAGGTCATGGGTTCGAATCCCGGCTCCACCGTGTGTGACCTTGGGCAAGTCACTTCACTTCTCGGCGCCTCAGTTCCCTCATCTGTAAAAGGGGGATGATGACTGTAAGCCCCGCGCGGGACAACCTGATCACCTTGTATCCCCCCCAGCGCTTAGAACAGTGCTTTGCACATAGTAAGCGCTTAGCAAATGCCATCATCATCATTATTATTATTAGAAAGCGCTTAACAAATACCATTTTAAAAAGAAAAGAGGGGGCAGAGCTAAAGGGGGTTCTGGGGATTGGGAAGGGGGCCCAGGCCGGGAGAACCGTATCCTACCAGAGGCCGATGGATGGGAGTTCGAAAGTCCAGCATAAAAATCCATCCAGAGCCGGGGCCAATCATCATCATCATCAATCATATTTATTGAGCGCTTACTGTGTGCAGAGCACTGTACTAAGCGCTTGGGAAGTACAAATTGGCAACATATAGAGACAGTCCCTACCCAACAGTGGGCTCACAGTCTAAAATGAGCCAATGAGCCTCATGTAATAATAATTCCAGTGGCATTTGCTTAGTACAAGCGCTTAGTACAGTGCTCTGCACATAGTAAGCGCTCAATAAATACGATTGATGATGATGATGATTTGCTAAGCGCTTAATGTGTGCCAGGCACTGTACTAAGCGCCGAGGTGGATATAAGCAAATGGTGACCCTTTCCCACATGGGGCTCACGGTCTCAATCCCCATTTGACAGATGAGGGACCCGAAGGCCAGAGAAGTGACTTGGCCAAGGTCACCCAGCAGACAAGGGGCCGAGGCGGGATTAGAACCCAGGTCCTCCTGGTTCCCAGGCCCGTGGCCTCACGGCTTCGTGTCTGCGGCTGCGGTGTTGTTTATTGCGACGAAATGGAGACGCCGTGGAAAGGGGGACGTTTCTGCCTCCGACCCTGGGGGCTAGAGAGGGTTTCATTCAGTCGTATTTATTGAGCGCTTACTGTGTGAGGATGCAGAAACTCCCGCTATCTGAGGAGCCAACTCCCAGGGGTGGCCTCAGGAGAGACATTTCTCCATCCTTGGCTTGTGCGTCCAGTCTATCCCCACCTTCCCCACCCCTCTACTCCCTAAAGCTGTTGGCGTCGCTCCCATCGGTTGATCCCCGGGATCTGGGCGATGCGGAAAAGAAACGCCGGCGGGACAGAGGATAAGGAGCGAGAACCACGGAAAAACCTTAAACTTAGACGGAAAAGGGAAAGGCATGCGTAGTCTTGCTGGATTGACTCAAAGTGAATATTTACTGAACGCAAAAAACCGTGTTTGGGCCAGGGCAGAACAAATCCAGGGCCCTTCTGGTTACGGAGGAAGATGGCTACAAAAACACCCGAGCGAAACAGAACGGGAAGCGGTGTGGCCGAGTGGCTAGAGTCTGACGGACCTGAGTTCTAATTCCAACTCCACCCGTTGTCTGCTGTCTGACCTTGGGAATTCATTCGATCGTATTTAGAGAAGCAGCGTGGCTCAGTGGGAAAGAGCCCGGGCTTTGGAGTCAGAGGTCATGGGTTCAAATCCCGGCTCCACCACTTGTCAGCTGTGTGACTTTGGGCAAGTCACTTCACTTCTCTGGGCCTCAGTTCCCTCATCTGTAAAATGGGGATGAAGACTGTGTGCCCCACGTGGGACAACCTCATCACCGTGTATCCTCCCAGCGCTTAGAACAGTGCTTTGCACATAGTAAGTGCTTAATAAATGCCATTATTATTATTATTATTATTATTATTATTATTATTATTATTTATTGAGCGCTCATGGCATGCAGAGCACTGTACTAAGCAAGCCACTTTACTTCTCTGTGCCTCCGTTACCTCAATGGTAAAATGGGGATTAAGACTGTGCACCTCTATAGGACATGGACTGTGTCCAACCTGATTATTTCGTATCTACCCCAGCACTTAGAACAGTGCCTGGCACGTAGTAAGTGCTTAATAAATAGCCCTCCCCCCCCCGCCAAAAGGAGGAACCTTGTCATCTCCTTAGGAGAAGCAGCGTGGCTCAATGGAAAGAGCCCGGGCTTGGGAGTCAGAGGTCATGGGTTCAAATCCCGGCTCCGCCACTTGCCAGCTGTGTGACTGTGGGCAAGTCACTTAACTTCTCTGTGCCTCAGTTCCCTCATCTGTAAAATGGGGATTAAGACTGTGAGCCCCCTGTGGGACAACCTGATCACCTTGTAACCACCCCAGCGCTTAGAACAGTGCTTTGCACATAGTAAGCGCTTAATAAATGCCATTATTATTATTATTATTATTATCTCCCTCAACTCCAGGACAATGACCAATAGCAAGAGATGTTGCGTCTCGGGCCAAAATGCAGCTTGGCCACCAATCAATCAATCAATCGTATTTATTGAGCACTTACTGTGTGCAGAGCACTGTACTAAGCGCTTGGGAAGTACAAGTTGGCAACATATAGAAACAGTCCCTCCTCAACAGTGGGCTCACCAGCAACCAGACCGAGTGAGAAAAATGATAATGTGGCCTTGGGCCAGTCACTTCACTTCTCTGAGCCTCAGTTGCTTCATCTGTAAAATGGGGATGGAGAATGTGAGCCCCACGAGGGACAGGGACTGTGTCCAACCCAATTTGCTTGTATTCATTCATTCAATTGTATTGATTGAGCGCTTACTGTGTACTAAGCACTTGGGAAGTACAAGTTGGCAACATATTCATTCAATCATATTTATTGAGTGCTTACTGTGTGCAGAGCACTGTACTAAGTGCTTGGGAAGTACAAGTGGGCAACATATTCATTCAATCGTATTTATTGAGCGCTGTGTGCAGAGCACTGTACTAAGCACTTGGGAAGTACAAGTGGGCAACATACTCATTCAATCGTATTTATTGGGAGAGGGAGGAGGGGGCTCAGTCTGGGAAGGCCTCCTACTTGTACTTCCCAAGCGCTTAGTACAGTGCTCTGCACACAGTAAGCACTCAATAAATATGATTGAATGAACTGAGCACTTACTGTGTGCAGAGCACTGTACTAAGCGCTTGGGAAGTACAAGTTGGCAACATATAGAGACGGTCCCTACCCAACAACAGGCTCACAGTCTAGAAGGGGGAAACAGACAGCCAAACTCTTTGACACTCAATGTTTAATACAGTGCCTGGCACATAGATAACTGTGGTATTTGTTAAGCTTTTTCTATGTGCCAGCCACTGTATTAAACTTGTTAAAGCTGAACAAATACCACAGTTATTCTTATTATTATTACTGTTAATGGTGGCTAAATGGGTCTGCTGGCCCAGGGCCGTAAGACCTGCCTGGAGAGGGTAGCCTTACTGGAATCATTCATTCATTCAATTGTATTTATTGAGCGCTTACTGTGTGCAGAGCACCGTACTAAGCGCTTGGGAAGTACAAGTTGGCAATATATAGAGACAGTCCCTACCCAACAATGGGCTCACAGTCTAGAAGGGGGAAATAGCCAAACTCTTTGACACTCAATGTTTAATACAGTGCCTGGCACATAGATAACTATGGTATTAAGCTTTTTCTACGTGCCAGGCACTGTATTAAACTTGTTAAAGCTGAACAAATACCACAGTTATAATTATTACTGTTAATGGTGGCTAAATGGGTCTGCTGGCCCGGGGCCGTGAGACCTACCTGGAGGGGGTAGCGCTACTGGATTCATTCATTCATTCAATCGTATTTATTGAGCGCTTACTGTGTGCAGAGCACTGTACTAAGTGCTTGGGAAGTACAAGTTGGCAATATATAGAGACAGTCCCTACCCAACAACAGGCTCACAGTCTAGAAGGGGGAAATAGACAGCCAAACTCTTTGACACTCAATGTTTAATACAGTGCCTGGCACATAGATAACTGTGGTATTAAGCTTTTTCTATGTGCCAGGCACTGTATTAAACTTGTTAAACTTGTTAAAGCTGAACAAATACCACAGTTATTCTTATTATTATTACTGTTAATGGTGGCTAAACGGGTCTGCTGGCCCGGGGCCGTGAGACCTGCCTGGAGGGGGGTAGTCTTACTGGATTCATTCAGTCATTCAATCGTATTTATTGAGCGCTTACTGTGTGCAGAGCACTGTCCTAAGCGCTTGGGAAGTCGGCAACATATAGAGACGGTCCCTGGCCAGCACCGGGCTCACAGGCTAGAAGGGGGAGACAGACAACAGATGGTCCTGGGCACTCACCTGGGACGGCTACTAAATTCTGCAGCTCCTGCTTCAGGTCCATGATATCCTTGCACAGCTGGATGTCATCCATCCTGCACAAACAGAAAGCAGCCCCTGCTCTGCCACCTCTCTTGGCAACTTCAACCCGGCCCGTTGGGTCCCCGGCGGGGGGAGGAGGCGTCGGGGGGCTCTCCCGCCTTCAACTTTCATTCATTCAATCGTATTTATTGAGCGCTTACTGTGTGCAGAGCGCTGTCGGGGATCACCCAAGGGCGGCCCTCCCCACCACCAGTCTCTCAGCCCCGGGACGACTTAGCCGGGAGGTCTCGGCCGGGATCTGACACCCCTAAAGTCTTCCAAGCCGCTGAAAAGAGATTTTGCCATCTTATAGAGGACAGGCAGAGGGATTCGTCTACTAGGGATCCCTCAGCACGTCGCCGCGTTCTTTGCGGGATCCCTCTGAAAGCAGGCCTCTCACCATCAACTGGTAACCGGGAGCCAGAGCAGGCCAAACCAGCGGCACTGTTCGTAGGGACGTTTTTCCTCCTCTCCATCAATGGGAGAAGGAGACGGACAAAAAGGCAGGAGGAAAGAGACGGGGAGGGGGCAGAAAGGAGTTTAAAAAAAAAGGAAAAGAGGGCTTGGTCAGGGAAGGCCTCTCGCAGGAGATGTGCCTTCCATAAGGCTTTGAAGGGGGGGCAGAAGAGAAATTGTCCGTCGGATTTGACAAGGGAGCGCGTTCCGGGCTAGAGGAAGGACGTGAGCAAGGGGTTGGCGGTGAGGTAGATGAGACGGAGGGACAGTGAGAGGGTTATCGTCGGCAGAGCAAAGTGTGTGGAATGGGTTTTAGTAGGAGAGTAGCGAAGTGAGGTAGGAGGGGACAAGGTGATTGAGTGCTTTCAAGCCAGTGGTGAGGAGTTTTTGTTTGCTGAGGTGATGGGCAACCTTGGGAGGCTCTTGAGGAGTGGGGAAACGTGGGCTAAATGTTTTTTGTAGAGAAAGAATCTGGGCAGCAGATTGAAGAATAGATTGGAATGGGGGGAGGCTGGAGGTCAGCAAGGAGGCTGATACGGTAATAGAGGTGGGATGGGATAAGCCATGGGATTAACACGATAGAAGTTTGAATGGAGAGGAAAGGGTGGATTTTAGTGACGTTCTGAAGGTGGAGCCAACAGGATTTAGTGATAGATCGAATATGTGGGTTATATGAGAGAGAAGTCAAGGATAATACCAAGGTTACGGGCTTTTGAGGCAGGAAGGATGGTGGTGCCATAATAATAATAATAATGGTAGTTGTTAAGTGCTGACTATGTGCAAAGCACTGTTCTAAGCGCTGGGGGGATACAAGGTGATCAGGGTGTCCCATGTGGGGCTCCCAGTCTTCATCCCCATTTTCCAGAGGAGGTAACTGAGGCACAGAGAAGTTAAGTGGCTTGCCCAAGGTCACACAGCTGACAAGTGGCGGAGTCAGGGTTCGAACCCATCTACGGTAATGGGAAAGTCACGGGGAGGACAGAGTTTGGGTGGCAAAGGAAGGAGTTCCGTATTAGATATGTTAAGTTTGAGGCAATGGAAGGACATCTAAGTAGAGATGTCTTGAAGGCAGGAGGAAATGCGGGACTGCAGAGCGAGAGAGAGAAATCAGGGCTGGAGATGTATTCATTCATTCATTCAATCGTATTTATTGAGCGCTTACTGTGTGCAGAGCACTGTACTAAGCGCTTGGGAATCAATCAATCATATTGAGCGCTTACTGTGTGCAGAGCACTGTACTAAGCACTTGGGAAGTCCAAGTTGGCAACATATAGAGACGGTCCCTACCCAACAGTGGGCTCACAGTCTAGAAGGGGGAGACAGACAACAAAAAACATATTAATAAAATAAATAGAATAGATATGTACAAGTAAAATGAATAAGTACAGGTTGGCAACATATAGAGACGGTCCCTACCCAACAGCGGGCTCACAGTCTAGAAGTCAAATCTAAATGTAGATTTGGTATCATCCGCATAGAGGTGGTAGTTGAAGCCGCGGGAGTGAATGAGGTCTCCAGGGAGGATAGAAGCGGGCCCAGAATTGAACCCTGAGGGAACCCCACAGTTATGGGGTGGAAGGTAGAGGAAGAGCCTGAAAAAGAGACTGAGAATAAATGGCCAGAGAGATGAGGAGGACCAGGAGAGTATGGTGTCAGTGAAGCCTAGGTTGGATAATGTTTCCAGAAGATGGTGATGATGGTATTTGTTAAGTGCTTCCTATGTGCCAAGCACTGTTCTAAGCACTGGGGGAGATACAAGGTCAACGGGTGGCCCCACGTGGGGCTCACGGTCTTAATCCTCATTTTACACATGAAGTAATTGAGGCACAGAAAAGTGAAGTGACTTGCCCAAAGTCACACAGCTGACAAGCGGTGGAGCCGGAATTAGAACCCACGACTTCCGACTCCCAAGCCCGGACTCTTTCAGCTAAGCCAAACTGCCACGCTGCTTCTCTACTGCTTTGGGAGTGACTACGTTGCCAACTATGTTGCCAACTATATGTTACCAACTATATGTTGCCAACTATATGTTACCAACTATATGTTGCCAACTATATGTTGCCAACTTGTACTTTCCAAGTGCTTAGTACAGTGCTCTGCACACAGTAAGTGCTCAATAAATACAATTGATTGATTGATTCTGTGAGCCCCATGTCCCACATTTTACAAATGAGGTCACTGAGGCGCCGAGATGAGAAGTGACTTGCTCAAGTTCCCACAGCAGACAAATGGTTGGCGGTGGGATTAGAACCCAGGTCCTTCCGACCCCCACGCTGGTGCAGCGCTAGGCGATGCTGCTTTTTATGCCGGTCCCATGGAAACACCTTTTCTTTCTTCCACCATCCAGACAGGACTCGGAAGTGGCTTCTGTCCCAGTGAAGCGTCCCAGGCGTGTGCAGGGAAGAGCTCTGGGGTTGCGGGAGGGAACTTACCTACTGACTCTGTTGTACCGTGCTCTCCCAAGTGCTCTGCTCACAGTAATCGCTCAATAAATATCTGCCAGACTAGGACGGTGGGTGCCGGCTTTGAGCAAGAAAACATATGAGGAGGGACAAATACAACAAGTGGAGCTTAGCGTGACTGACTCCATCTTGGGATTGGTACATTCTCTTAGTTGTTTAAGCATAGGGAAATGTTTTGTACAACAAAGGACTTGTAGTTTGCGGGGAGAAGGCCGCGGTTTCTAGATGTGGCCCAAGATTGCACTCGATGGCATAGATAACGGGGGACTAAACATCTTACCAACCCCTCGCCCTGCCCAGAATGAAAGCGGGAAAAGACTTTCCACCAGTGAGACACTTTTGCCAAGGCTTTTCCAGATTGTGTCTGATGAGGTTGCCCAGACGGGGTCTGCCAGATAACGCCTCAGATCTCCGGTGCTGCTAGTGAGGGTCTGACTGCTTTGGTTTTAGCTGAATTACGAATTCATTCATTCATTTGATCGTATTTATTGAGAGCTTACTGTGTGCAGAGCGCTGTATTAAGCGCTTGGGAAGTACAAGTTGGCAACATACAGTTGGCAACATAGTTGGCAACATATAGTTGGCAACATAGTTGGCAACATATAGTTGGCGACATAGTCACTCCCAAAGCAGTAGAGAAGCAGCGTGGCTTAGTGGAAAGAGTCCGGGCTTTGGAGTCAGAGGTCGTGGGTTCAAATCCCAGCTCCGCCAATTGTCAGCTGGGTGACTTTGGGCAAGTCACTGAACTTCTCTGGGCCTGTTACCTCAACTGGAAAATGGGGATGAAGACTGTGAGCCCCCCGTGGGACAACCTGGTCACCTTGTGACCTCCCCAGCGCTTAGAACAGTGCTTGGCACATAGTAAGTGCTTAAAAAATGTCATTATTATTATTATTATTACCCTCCGATGTTGCTAGAGAAGGGTGGGTGTTCTAGGGTGGGTTCGCTTGCCACAATCACTCACTGTTTGCTTAAAGGTATTGCCAGCGCGATATTGTGTTAATTCTGTAGGAATCTATGTCAGTGATGATTGGATTTCTGGGTGGATACTACTCAGGGGTTTGTGCATAATAGCTTGCTTTGGGTGTGTTTTTGATCAGTTTTGTCCACGTGAAAACCAAGAAATGACTGCCCAAGTCGCCACCGGAGTCTCTCTGATCAACTGGCATATCCCGAACCCAGGTTCAAACCCAATTTTGGGGGGTTTGACATTGCCATTGATGATGACGATGTGGGGTTAGATAATAATGATGGTACTTGTTGAGCGCTTACTATGTACACTGTTCTAAGCGCTGGGGGGGATACAAGGTAATCAGGTTGCCCCACGTGGGGCTCACCGTCTTAATCCCCATTTTCCAGATGAGGGCACTGAGGCCCAGAGAAGTGAAGCGACTTGCCCAAAGTCACACAGCTGACAATTGGTGGAGCCGGGATTTCAACCCCTGACCTCTGACTCCAAAGCCCGGGCTCTTTCCACTGAGCCACGCTGCTTCTCTATGGGTCCATCAGCCCAGTGGAGCTCCTCTTGAAGGGAACTGAGGCGGAGGGGAAGATATTTTGCCACCAGAGAGCTTTCTCTGCCAGTCCTCGGAGTCTTCTTTTAGGGAGAACTGGCAGACTCCTGTAGTTCCCCTCTCCGCCCCCTCCGACATCCCATCTCCCCATCCCCGCCGAGCCCAGCGCAGTCAGTTGCCCCTCCACCGACAAAGGGTCCGAAAACAGTGACCGGGACCCCGGCGAGGGTGAACCAAAATTTGCCAGTGTGCATCAGTGAAGAATAAATCAGTGAAAGGCGGCTCTCCGCTCGCCAGGTGACTCACCGGCAATTCTCGGGCCGCAAACCGTGAAGGATGAGTCTCGTTCGTGTCTGGGGCTGGATTTGCTTGCTCCCCTCAACCCCCATCCCAGCCCCCTTCATCAGATGAATACTAATCGGCTGGAGGAGCGCCGGTTTTCAGAGACACGAAGCCACCCGCCGATAGACAGTCTTCATTCCCTGCTGGAATGGCATCAGCTCTAAGAAGATCACTGTCGGGGCATCAGCTCTAAGAAGATGGGCCTCATTTCTGCCAGTGCTGTGCCTACAGCAGAATCAATCAATCCATCACTGGTATTTATTGACCCCCAATTCAATTCAATCGTATTTATTGAGCACTTGCTGTGTGCAGAGCACTGTACTAAGCACTTGGGAAGTTGGCAACATATAGAGACGGTCCCTACCCAACAGCGGGCTCACAGTCTAGAAGCGGGAGACAGACAACCAAACATATTAACAAAATAAAATAAATAGAATAAATATGTAGAAGTAAAATAAAGAGTAATAAATATGTACAAACATATATACATCTGGGTCATATTTCCTTTAACTCCTCAAATATTCTCTTTGCAGGCCTTAAGGGCCATAGGTAGATAAACAAATGAGAGGGGTTTTTTTGGTTTTATTTCTTTTTGGCGTGAACCATTGTGTGCAGAGCTCTCTAGTAAACACTTCGGAAGGTCCAATCCAACAGGTTTAGTAGACGCGTTTGTTCCCTGCCCACACTGAGTTTATAGTTTAGAGAAAATAATAATAATGATGGCATTTATTAAGCACTTACTATGTGCAAAGCACTGTTCTAAGCACTGGGGGGGGATACAAGGTGATCAGGTTGTCCCACGGGGGCTCACAGTCTTCATCCCCATTTTACAGATGAGGGAACTGAGGCCCAGAGAAGTGAAGTGACTTGTCCAAAGTCACACAGCTAACAATTGGTGGAGTGGGGATTTGAACCCGTGACTTCTGTGCTCTTTCCACTGAGCCACGGAAGCACTTCGGAAGGTCCGATCCAACAGATTTGGTAGACGTGTTCCCTGCCCACAGTGAGTTTACAGGCTGGAGAAAAGGGGCACCTTCCCTGCCCACAAGGAGCTTCCACACTAACAGGGGAAGTGGGCCTAGAAATATAGCACCGATGGGATTTGGGCTCGGATGGAAGCATTCGCCTGGGCTTATTCAATCAATCAATCAATCAATCGTATTTATTGAGCGCTTACTGTGTGCAGAGCACTGTACTAAGCGCTTGGGAAGTACAAGTTGGCAACATATAGAGACAGTCCCTACCCAACAGTGGGCTCACAGTCTAAAAGTGGGAGCCAGAGAACAAAACCAAACATGCTAACAAAATAAAATAAATAGAATAGATATGTACAAGTAAAATAAATAAATAAATAGAGTAATAAATATGTACAAACATATATACAGGTTATTATATAATATATAATATAATATAATATAATAATATAATATATTATATTATATTATATTATATTAATAATATTGCTGATGATGGTGTTAATAATAAAGGACTGTTCTAAGATGCAAAAAAAGCAGATTGGACACGGTCCCTGTCTCACAGCCTTCGCCTTGGGCCTGTGTTTCCGGTGGCCTGGTCTGCCCCTGAATGCCATCTTTGAGGCCTCATACTTCACTCAGTTGTATTTATTGAGCACCGACTCTGTGCAGAGCATTGTACTAAGCTCTTGGGAGAACACGACACAGCAACAGAGCAGACGCACTCCCTGTCCACAGCGAGCTTCCAGTCTAGAGGCACTGTAGACTCTCCTTCTCAGTGCTGCCACATCATCAATCGTATTTATTGAGTGCTTACTGTGTTCAGAGCACTGTACTAAGCGCCACATGGCCCTGGGGCTTGAGAGGAGGAAGGGGCTCCCCACTCTGGGGATGCTTCCATCTGCCCCCGACCCGTCCACACCCTTCCCAATTTACAATCCAGGTCACACACCCCAAACAGCTGGTCAAAGAAGACAGGGCACGT
This sequence comes from Tachyglossus aculeatus, assembly GCF_015852505.1. Classification (NCBI taxonomy): domain Eukaryota; kingdom Metazoa; phylum Chordata; class Mammalia; order Monotremata; family Tachyglossidae; genus Tachyglossus; species Tachyglossus aculeatus. The sequence continues at coordinate 71,329,560 of NC_052086.1, forward strand.
TTACATTTTCCTGTCAATGCGGGTACCGGTCTGAACCTGAACCTCCCCCTTCTAGACTGGAGCCCACTGTTGGGTAGGGACTGTCTCTATATGTTGCCAACTTGGACTTCCCAAGCGCTTAGTACAGTGCTCTGCACACAGTAAGCGCTCAATAAATACGAATGATCGATTGATTGATTGGCTGAGACCAAGTCCCAGCTTGCTTTCCACCGGGCTAACTCTGAAAGTTGGACTGGAAACGGAAACGCGGGCTCTTTCAGATATTTCCGGCCTCCGCTGGTTTCGGTCCTCATCCCATTCCTCTTAGAGGGTTTTCTTCTCTGTAAATATGTATATATGTTTGTACATATTTAGTACTCTATTTAATTTCCTTGTACATATCTATTCTATTTATTTTATTTTGTTAATATGTTTGGTTTTGGTCTCTGTCTCCCCCTTCTAGACTGTGAGCCCACTGTTGGGTAGGGACTGTCTCTAGATGTTGCCGACTTGGACTTCCCAAGCGCTTAGTATAGTGCTCTGCACACAGTAAGCGCTCAATAAATATGATTGATTGATTGATTGATTGATTCGAGGCCAGACATGAGAAGTTGAACCTGCCTGAAGAAAAGGCACCTGTTGCTTTGCCCAAGTGGGAGGGCTTTGAGAAGCAGTGTGGGCTAATGGGTAGAGCACAGATTTGGCAGTCTAAAGGATCTGGATTCTAATCCTGGCTCTGCCACTTGTCGGCTGTGTGACCTTGGGCAAGTCACTTCACTTCTCTGTACCGCATTTCCCTCATCTGTAAAACGGGGTTTAAGACGGTGAGCCCCATGTGGGACGGGGCCTGGGTAAAACCTGACCGGTGCTTAGGACGATGCCTGGCGCATTGTAAGCGCTTAATAAATACCATTTTAAAAAGCCGTGGCAAAGGCGCAGTTAGAATCTGTGGCATTGGAGAAATCAGAGGGCTTTGGCCTTGGTTGGATGTACATGGTGTAGATGCTCCCTTTATTCACTCCCCTCCCAGCCCCACAGCACTTCCATATCTGTAATTTATTTTTATTAATGTCTATCTCCCCCTCTAGACTGTAAGCCCATTGTAGGCTTCGCTTTGCAATATAGCAGACATGTTCTGTAAAATGAGGATTCATCTGTAAAATGGGGATTAAGACTGTGAGCCCCCCGTGGGACAGGAACTGTATCCAACCTGATTGTATCTAGTACAGTGCCTGGCTCAGAGTAAGAGCTTAAAAATAATAAATAACTGGGACCTCAGACACTTTAGGGAAACTGAGTAAGCCCCCAGTTTCTAGTCCAGATGAACTGTGTTTGACGTTGCTACCCCCTCATTCCAGGCCCCTGACTGATGTTGATTTAAAGTCTCCTTGGCCCAGGGCAAGCTAAGAAACCCTGAGTAATGTTCGCTTTATGTAAATTGAGTCAACCCGTGTGAAATGGAGATAAAGTCCCAGTTCTGGAACTGCAGATATTTAATGATCTGAAACAGAGATAAACAGCAGGACCTGGCTTGGCCCCGTGATGAAACTGGGATGAGATGGCCGTCCAGGAGCTGGAAAATGAAGTTATTAAAAGCTACTGATGTGATTCAGCTTTGGAATTAGGGATGAGAAAACGAGTGTTTAGTCGGTGCCTTTGTGGGGAAAGGTCTCCGCCGCTGCAGTGACGGGGGTGAGGGAAGTCGTGAGGGAAAGGCGGACGGAGATAGGCCAAGAAACCATAGCTGGTTTGGACCTGTTTGCTTCCAGGCCATGTTTAATCACTGGGGTATTCATTTATTCATTCCTTCATTCATTCAATTGTATTTATTGAGCGCTTACTGTGCGCAGAGCACTGTAGTAAGCACTTGGGAAGTCCAAGTTGGCAACATATAGAGATGGTCCCTACCCGACAGCGGGCTCACAGTCTAGGAGGGGGAGACGGACAACAAAACAAAACGTATTAACAAAATAAAATAAATAGAATAAATATGTACAAATAAAATAGAGTAATAAATCCGTACAAACATATATACGTATATACAGGTGCTGTGGGGAGGGGAAGGTGGTAAGGCGGGGGGATGGGGACGGGGAGAGGAAGGAGGGGGCTCAGTCTGGGAAGGCCTCCAGTAGGGCTTTGAAGGGAGAGCACTGTACTAAGCGCTTGGGAAGTCCAAGTTGGCAACATATAGAGACGGCCCCTACCCAACAATGGGCTCACAGTCTAGAAGGGGGAGACAGACAACAAAACAAAACATGTGGACAGGTGATAAAATAAATAATAATGGCATCTGTTAAGTGCTTACTATGTGCAAAGCACTGGTCTAAGCGCTGGGGAGGACACAAAGTGATCAGGTTGTCCCATGTGGGGCTCACAGGCTTATCCCCATTTTACAGATGAGGGAACTGAGGCGCAGAGAAGGTAAGTGACTTGCCCATAGCCACACAGCTGACAATTGGTGGAGCCGGGATTTGAACCCATGACCTCTGACTCCAAAGCCCGGGCTCTTTCCACTGAACCACGCTGCTCGTTGTGGGTAGGGAATCTACCTGTTATTATGTTATATTGCGCTCTCCCAAGCACTTAGTACAGTGCTCTGCGCACAGTAAGCACTCAATAAATACGATCGACTGACTGCCCACAATGAGCTTCCAGTCTAGATGAGTGAGCACGCAGCTGGGGGGCAATTCCAGGCTTGGAATTCCCTCAGAATTCTCCCTGATCCATGGGAAAACAGATGGGCAAGGCAGGGAGAAGAACCATAGGATAGTTTTGCTTTCTTTTTTTGTTATTTTAACTTTATTTATTTTTAATGGTATTAGTTTAGCGCTTATAATGGGCCATGCCCTGTACTAAGCAAGCTAATCAGGTGGACACTGTCCCTGTCCCACATGGGGCTCAAAGTCCTACTCCCCATTTTACAGATGAGGTAACTGAGGCTCAGAGAATCAATCAATCATATTTATTGAGCGCTTACTGTGTGCTAAGCACTGTACTAAGCGCTTGGGAAGTACAAGTTGGCAGCATATAGAGACAGTCCTTACCCAACAGTGGGCTCACAGTCGAAAAGACGAAGAGAAGTTAAATGACTTGCCCAAGGTCACACAGCTGACAAGTGGAGGAGCTGGGATTTGAACCCAGGTCCTTCTGCCTGCCGGGGCCTGTACCCAGAGCTTAGAACAGTGCTTTGCACATAGTAAGCACTTAACAAATACCATCAATATTATTATTATTATTACTCTATTCACAAGGCAGTGCTTGGCACATAGTAACTTCTCTGTGCCTCAGTTCCCTCATCTGTAAAATGGGGATTAAGACTGTGAGCCCCACGTGGGACAACCTGATCATCTTGTATTCTCCCCAGGGCTTAGAACAGTGCTTTGCACATAGTAAGCACTTAACAAATAACATCATTATTATTAGTAGTAGTAAGTGCTTTCCAGCACTTAGAGCAGTGCTTGTCACATAGTAAGCGCTTAACAAATGCCATCATCATTAACAAATACCACTATTTTTAGTATTAGGCCACACTGCTGCTTGTTGTTTTCCCATTCTTCTCTCTCTAAACCAGAAGTGTTCTCTCTCTCTCTCTCTCTCTCTCTCTCTCTCTCTCTCTCTCTCTCTCTCTCTCTCTCTCTCTCTCTCTCTCTCTCTCTCTCTCTCTCTCTCTCTCTCTCTCTCTCTCTCTCTCTCTCTCTCTCTCTCTCTCTCTCTCTCCTCCTTTCTTTAGAGAAGCAGCGTGGCTCAGTGGAAAGAGCCCGGGCTTTGGAGTCAGAGGTCATGGGTTCAAATCCCGGCTCTGCCACTTAGCTGTGTGACTTTGGGCAAGTCACTTCACTTCTCTGGGCCTCAGTTCCCTCATCTGTAAAATGGGGATTAAGATTGTGAGCCCCCCGTGGGACAACCTGATCACCTTGTATCCCCCCAGTGCTTAGAACAGTGCTTTGCACATAGTAAGCGCTTAACAAATACCATTATTATTAGTAAGTGCTTTCCAGCACTTAGAACAGTGCTTGTCACATAGTAAGCGCTTAACAAATTCCATCATCATCATTGTTAACAAATACCATTATTTTTAGTATTAGGCCATACTGCTGCTTATTGTTTTCCCATTCTTCTCTCTCTAAACCAGAAGTGTTCTCTCTCTCTCTCTCTGTCTGTCTTTGTCTTTCTCTCTGTCTTTGTCTTTACTCTCTCTCTCTTCCCCTTTCTTTAGAGAAGCAGCGTGGCTCAGTGGAAAGAGCCCGGGCTTTGGAGTCAGAGGTCATGGGTTCAAATCGCGGCTCCGCCCCTTAGCTGTGTGACTTTAGGCAAGTCACTTCACTTCTCTGTGCCTCAGTTTCCTCATCTGTAAAATGGGGATTAAGACTGTGAGTCCCACGTCGGACAACCTGATCACCTTGTATCCCCCCAGTGCTTAGAACAGTGCTTTGCACATAGTAAGCGCTTGACAAATACCATCATTATTATTATTAGTGCTTTCCAGCACTTAGAACAGTGCTTGTCACATAGTAAGCACTTAACAAATTCCATCATCATCATCATTAACAAATACCATTATTTTTAGTATTGGGACATGCTGCAGCTTATTGTTTTCCCATTCTTCTGTCTCTAAACCAGAAGTGCTCTCTCTCTCTCTCTCATTGTCTGTCTTTGTCTTTCTCTCTGTCTTTGTCTTTACTCTCTCTCTCTCTCTCTCTCTCTCTCTCTCTCTCTCTTCCCCTTTCTTTAGAGAAGCAGCGTGGCTCAGTGGAAAGAGCCAGGCCTTTGGAGTCAGAGGTGATGGGTTCAAATCCCGGCTCCGCCACTTAGCTGTGTGACTTTGGGTAAGTCACTTCACTTCTCTGTGTCTCAGTTCCCTCATCTGTAAAATGGGGATTAAGGTTGTGAGCCCCCCGTGGGACAACCTGATCACCTTGTAGCCTCCCAGCACTTAGAACAGTGCTTTGCACATAGTAAGCGCTTAACAAATACCATCATTATTAGTAGTAGTAGTAAGTGCTTTCCAGCACTTAGAAAAGTGCTTGTCACATGGTAATCGCTTAACAAATACCATCATTAACAAATACCATTATTTTTAGTATTAGGCCATGCTGCTTCTTACTGTTTTCCCATTCCTCTCTCTGTAAAGCAGAAGTTCTCTCTCTCTCCCTCTTCCCCTTTTTTTTCTTTCCCTTTCTCTCTCTCCTTCTCTCTCTCCACCCCCTTCCCCTCTCTCATCATCAATGGTACTGTTTGACCACTTCCTGTGTGCAGAGCACTGTACTAAGCTCTTGGGAAAGTACAATGCCACAGAGTTGGTAGACACATTCAATCAATCAATCGTATTTATTGAGCACTTACTGTATGCAGAGCACTGTACTAAGCGCTTGGGAAGTCCAAGTTGGCAACATATAGAGACAGTCCCTACCCAACCGTGGGCTCACAGTCTAAAAGGGGGAGACAGAGAACAAAACCAAACATACTAACAAAATAAAATAAATAGAATAGGTATGTACAAGTAAAATAAATAAATAGAGTAGTAAATATGTACAAGTATATATACATTCATCTCGCTCACTCTGTCTCTCTTCTCCCACTACCCCTCAGCTCTCACTCCTCATTTCTTCCAAACTAACCCTCTCACGTTCTCCCTTCTCGCACCTCTGACTCCTTGTCACTCCCTTTCCTATGCCGGGAACTCCTTCCCCTTCAGGTCCTCCGAATCACAGCTCTTCCCATGTTCAAAACCCTCCTGAAAACCCAGTTCTTGCCAGAGGCATTCCCCAATTACCTCCACCTTCCCAAGCTGGTTCCGTCTAATAGCCACCTTGATCTCTAAGGGGTACACTCTCAGTACTTAGGCATATTCCCAATTCACATTTACTCACCCTCATTTATTTATCTATTTCTCCTCCCATACTCCCGCTATCAGGAACTTTGGTGCTGTTTCTTCCTCCTCCAGATATTTGTACATCACTCGTTTCTGTCAGTCCCCCCTCCATTAAATCATAGACTCCTTGAGGGTGGGAACGAGGGCTCTTACTCTGTCGTAAGAGTCATTTCACATATTACGTGCTTCGCCCGGATAGATGCTCGATAAATCCGATGAATTAGACTGTACGCTCGTTGTGGGCAGGGGTTGCGTCTGTTAATTGTTGTGCTGTACTTGCCCAAGCGCTTTGTTCAGTGCTCCGCACGCAATAAGCGCTCAATCATCATCATCATCATCATCAATCGTATTTATTGAGCGCTTACTATGTGCAGAGCACTGTACTAAGCGCTTGGGAAGTACAAATTGGCAACACATAGAGACAGTCCCTACCCAACAGCGGGCTCACAGTCTAAAAGGGGCTCAATAAGTACGACTGAATGAACTGAAAGAATGATTGACTGCAGTTTCCCTTGCTCATGACTTTGTCACTGAGGGGCAAGAGAGGAGCAGGGAGAGCATTCATTCAAATGTATTTATTGAGCGCTTACTATGGGCACTTGGAAAGTTCAATTCAGCAACAAAGAGAGATGATCCCTGCCAACACCTCGGGTTTACAGCCTAGAAGGGAGGAGACAGACATCAAAACGAGTGAATGGGCATCAATACAAATAAAAAGAATTATATACCCATCAAAACAAGTAAACGGGCATTAATAAAAATAAATCGAATTATAGATATGGACGTATAAACACAAGTGCTGCGGGGTGGAGAGAGGGGTAGCGGCAGAGGAAGAGAGAAGGGCAGAGCCGAGGCGAGAGGGTGACCTGGAATAGCATTCCCCCGCAGACGGGCAGCAGCTGTGGGCTGGACCCTCCAGCCCCCAGGGCGCTTATTACACGTGTCTCCGAGAGCCAGGGAATAGCCTCAGCCACAGAGCATCCATCTGTCTCCCTCGGCCTGGCCTCCGTCGGGGCTGAGTACTTCGCAGCAGGTGTGACCGTAAACAATTGTGTCCTGGTTCTTACAGAAGGGCCACCTGGGTCATTCCGGATAAAGCTTTGGCTGGGTTCCCAGTTCATTCTGGATAAAGCTTTGGCTGGGCTCCCAGTATTCCCCTGGCCCTCTCTGACCCTCCATCACATCACCCCACCAACCTCCAGGGCCACAGGGGCTACTTGAGTTACTCAATTTTCTCCGGCTGAAATCCCTCCCGTCTGCTTGACGTGACAATAGTCGAGCGTTCATTGCCTGGCGGGCAGGGAATGTCTTTATTATTGTATTGTGCTTTCCAAGCGCTTAGTACAGTGCTCTGCACACAGTAAGCATAAATATCATTGAATGAATGAATGAATGGAGGTGGAAGAAAAATCAGACTCTCCCTTAGGAATTGTAAACAACTGAAAAGATAGGCTATTGAGTAGATTCAAAGGGATCGGTAGGCCATCATACTTTCCTTCTCTAGTTTTCCACGGCACAAGTTTGAGAGTCACCTCTGCCACTTGCATGCCTCAGTTTCCTCATCTGTAAAGTGGGTCTAGAATGTTCATTCTCGCCTCCTCCAGCCCCCCACACTTTGGCTTAGACTTTGAGCTCCTCGTGGGGCAGGGACTGCGTCCTCTCTGATTACCTTGGTCTACCCTAGTGCTTATCACAGTACTTGGCACAAAGAAAGGAAATGTTTAACAAATACCACAATCATTATTGTTAGTATTATTAAAGAGTGGTGAATGGTGATTTAGTCTCTCTGTTTGCTCTAGGCTGTGAGCTCTGCCTCTGGACTGTAAACTCCCTGTGGGGAGGGAGCGTATCTACCGGTTTTGTTATATTGTACTCTCCCAAGCGCTTAGTCCAGTGCCCCGCACTCAACAAATACACTGAGAAGCAGCATGGCCTAGTAGATAGAGAATGGGCCAGGAAATCAGAGGACCTGGGTTCCGATTCTAATCCTGGCTCTGTCACTTGCCTGCTGTGTCACTTCACTTCTCTGGGCCTCGGTTACCTCATCTGTAAAATGGGGATTAAGACTGCGAGACCCGTGAGGGACACGGACTGTGTCCTACTGGATTATCACATAGCTATCTCAGCGCTTAGTACAGCTCCCGCCACATAGTGCGTAACTAATACCATTTAAAAAAACAGGACATGAGTAATCTTAGGAAAGATGGCCAAGTAAGGAGAAACCATGCAGAGTGGGGGGACTTTGGCGGCAGTTAGAGGTTCTTGGTTTTTGATATTTGTCCCGTTAGGCCCTAAATGTGGAGATGTAATCACCCCAGCAAGCCCCATCCATCATTTCTCAGGGCCAAAATGCAAACACTCAGCCCTAGCCACCATGATCAATAAAACCTAAGCTTAAAAATATCCCCCAAATAGTTACTTTCTTTACCCTCTCCTGTTCCCCCGCCTCTCCTGCTACTCTTCTTCCCCCCAGCTTCTTCCTCTGTCTCCTTCTCCCTCCTCCTCTCCTTTCTCCTCCTGCCTTTTATCGTCTTTGGCTGGATTTGGCACAGTGCTTTCCCAGAAGCGCCGGTACTTACATAAACCTGAGTTCTGATTCGCGTCTGACTAAGACTTCCCGAAGACGTTGGATCTTGGCCATCTCCAGCTCAATCTCCTCGGGCATCATCGTCGTCTCGGCCATGGAGATGATGTCGAGTTGATCTAGGGAAAGGAAGAGGCGAAGCGCGTGAGAGCGGCCGAGCACCCAGCTCAGGGCCTGGAGAGGAGGCAAGATGAATCATCCCCCAACGTGGACGGCTCCCGGGAGTCGGTGTCAGGGACCTGTGGGAATCTCTAGATGCCAGATGAAATGGAAGGCTTTCCTCGGGCTTGATTGATTGCTTCTGTGGGCTAGCAACTGGTAAAAATGCAAGGATTTGTTTCAGTTGCAGATCAAACGATGGGACAGCCTAGCTCATTCAGTCGTACTGGGTGCTCACTGTGTGCAAAGCACTGTACTAAGCGCTTGGAAGAGAACACTAAATGGACACATTCCCTGCCCATGACGAGGTTACAGTCTAGCGGGGAGACAGACATTAATAAAAATCAAAAAATGAATTAGATACGTATATAAGTTGATGCTCTGCTAGTTGATGTTCTGCTTTGCACTTAATAATAATAATAATAGCTATTATTATTATGATATTTGTTAAGCACTTACTACATGCCAGATTCTGTTCTAAAGTGCTGGGGTAGATATAAGGTAACCAGTTTGGACACAGTCCATGTCCCACAAGGGACTCCCAGTCTTAATCCCCATTTTACACATGCGGTAACTGAAGCACAGATGACTCACCCGAGGTCACACAGAAGATAAGTGGTCGAGTCGGGACTAGAACCCAGGACCTTCTGCTGCCACTAGGCCAAGCTGCTGCTCCACTTGTAAATATATTCCTGCCTTTCTCCCTCTTTAGAGTGTGGTCTCCTTGTGGGCAGGGAACGGATCTCTTTGTTTTTAAGAGTATTAAGTGCTTACTGTGTGTCCGGCACTGTTCTAAGTACTGGGGTAGATAGAAGACAGTCAAGTGGGACACAGTTCCCATCCCACACGGGGCTCGTTATCCAAGCAAGAGGGAGGACAGGTATTCAATCCCCATTTTACAGTTGAGGCAACCGAAGCATTGAGAAGTGAAGCGACTCGCCCAAGGTCACACAGCTGGCCAGTGGTGAAGCCAGGATTAGAACCCAGGGCCTCCGACTCCCAAGTCTGTGCTCTTTCCACTAAGCCGTGTTGCTTTTCATTCTGTACTTCCACACTTCCCAAGTACCCGGTAGAGTGAATGCGGCTACTACTGCTACATCACAACAATTCAGGGATATTCTTAGCCCAGATAAGAAGAGCAACAGCAATTTGGGATAGTTGGTAAATCTTTTGTTTTTAGTTAGCTACGATATTTACTGAGCTTTCACTATGTGCCGAGCACTGGAGAAAATCAATCAGTCAGTGGCTTTTATTGAGCACTTACTATGTGCCGAGCACTGTACTAATGTATTAATATCTGTTTCCCCTCTAGATAGTAAGCTCGTTGTGAGCAGGGAACGTGCTTGTTTCCTGTTGTATTGTACTCTCACAAGTGCTTAGTACAGTGCTCTGCACACAATAAGTGCTCAGTATATACAGTTGGCTGACTGACTGACTGTACTAAGCGCTTGGGAGAGTACAGTATAACCAAATTAGTCTAGAGGAATAATACAAGCAGCGTGGCTTAGTGGATAAAGCACAGGCCTGGGGGTCCGAAGGATCTGAGTCCTAATTCCACCTCCACCACATGTCTGCAGTGTGACCTTGGGCAAGTCGCTTCACTTCTCTGGGCCTCAGTTACCTCATCTGGAAAATGGGGATGAAGACTGTGAGCCCCACGTGGGACAGGGACTGTGTCTAACCCGATTGCCTTGAATGATGATGATTCATTCATTCATTCAATCGTGTTTATTGAGCGCTTACTGTGTGCAGAGCACTGTACTAAGCGCTTGGGAAGTCCAAGTTGGCAACAAATAGAGACGGTCCCTACCCAACAGTGGGCTCACAGTCTAGAATCAGTATGATGGTATTTGTTAAGTGCTTACTAAGTGCCAAGACTGTTCTAAGTGCTGGGGTAGATACAAGGTCATCAAGTTGTCACACGGGGGGCTCACAGTCTTAATCCCCATACTACAGATGAGGGAACTGAGGCCCAGAGAAGTTAAGCAACTTGTCCAAGTCACACAGCTGACAATAGGAAGAGTCAGGATTAGAACCCATGACCTCTGACT